>NC_081410.1:595823086-596138086 GCF_030272615.1 Cryptomeria japonica
CTTGAAGCAATATTTGCTAGAAGAGTACCTAAAGGACCGCTAGGAACTAAGTATGAAGGAAAAACACCTTTTAAATATTTTGCATGTAATAAGATTGGTCATTTTGCATCTAGATGTCCTGAAAGGAATTCAAGATTTGAAGAAAGAGTTAGAAGATCTTTTAAGCCTAACCCTAGATATCAGAACAAGTATAAGTATAGGAAAAGTAGAGACAAATCATGTTACATATCGGATGAGGAAGACAGTGTTAGGCCCAATATGGAAAGATAATGTATTGAGAGGGGAGGGGTGAATCAGTACTTCAAATCCTTTTATTGACAATATCTTTACTATTATGCATAAACCAAAAACTACTGTAACATAACATAAAGCTAAAACAAATAAGTAACAATCATACATGATTCACTCCATAACACATATATTTTGGTTACGCAGAAACTCTTGGTTAGAGAGAAAAAGTGTGGTGGGGATGGCACCCACAACTTCACTACTGCAATAACAAAGAGTGCTTGGTTAGAGCTACATATTTAGCTATTTTTGATAGCCTACCCAATTGGGAGTAACAAGATCTGTTAGATCTACCTTGCTACAAGATTTTACAAAACTTTATATAAATGTTGCACCTGGTTAGAGGCTTTACAATTTATAGACTTGATTAGAGTCTTTTACCCTGTTAAAGGTTTCTCTTACAACTTCAAAATATTATAATAAGACTTTACAAATATCTACAACTTTACATCTGAAATGTTGTAGTAGATTCTATGTGCTCAAAATAAGATTACCTTGCCTATAGCATACCTCGGTAACTCATAAAGTAACTCGGTAAACCCTTCTGTTTACTCTGTTCTTTGACTATTCTCTAAAAACCTTCTCAATGACCTTTGTGTCTCTGTAATAGTCATAATACTTTGTGACTTCTCATGTATCACATAAGTCTTGCTTCATACACATATGCACACACATTTCTCTCATTCACATATATATATCTCTAACCCTAAATTCATGTTGTATAAATAGATTTCTTATGTCAGTGGTTTGATTCATTGCTTCAATCTTACAAACATGATTTCTCGAATGAATAACCATGCAAAATATTTCATTGCTTAGATGACCTCAAAATTATACAAAATCTATATGTGCAATTTTCAATGCAATAACGGTTCTATGTGCCTCGATCTTGTAACATGTTTTCATGTGTGTGTCCATGCTCAATGAATTTGGTAACACATTTCACTTAGTGTATATCAACTCGGTGTGTTATCTTTACTGCTTGATAGACATAAAATAACACTCAGTAGACAACTCGGTGTATACTGGGCTTTGTGACTATTTTCCTTCTATAACCGACTAGACTGTTCATACCGACTTCTCTATGTGTATTGACTGCATGATTCGGTAATCCTAACTAACTAGAATATATAGTATGACTTTGAATATAAAACTAATGGCAATTTTATAAGTAGTAACAATCTCCCCTTTTGACATTAGTTGACATGTTTGACAAAACTACTTTCAAAGTCATTACTCAAAAATATGTATACTTTACAAAATTTGACTAAACATATAGTATATACATTAGTCAATGAAATAGTATAATCAAATATACTCCCCTTACAAAACTTTGATTATGTGTGCTCGGTGATCAATACTCTGTAATCACTATTATTTCCTCTGTTCACTGCTCGATGCACTGCTCTTGGATACTCTGCTTATTCTGCTCATTCTGCTCGGTATACTCCCCCTGTATACTACACTCCGGTTGTTTGATACTTTGAATACTATACACTCCCCCTGTGTACTTTGATGCAATATATACTTTGATGATATACTCCCCCTTTTTGACAAACATCAAAATTTAGTTACCATTTGGAGGTGGAAACTGATCAAAAATGGAATTGTACTTTGTCTTAGCTTCGGTGAGAGCGACAAAGAGTGCATCCTTTATACTATCCATTAAAGAATTATGTGCATTAATATCAGCCAATAATGAAATTAAGCCATCTAAAGTGCTTCCCTCTTGTGTAGTAGAGAGGTAAGTGGCTCGGTTGAGCTGTTCTTGAACGGATGAAAGATGAGGAAGGAATAATGTTTGAAGTGTCATTATGTCCATCCTGATCTTGTGTTCTTCATTCCTCAGTTCCAATTGTTGAGCCATGAGCTGTTGTAGCTTAGTATAAAATTTTTGAACTGAATTGGGCTTGGGGGTCAACTTATTTGAGAGATTGGTGATCTCTTTCTCAATTGCTTCTATTTTATTCTTAATGTCCTTGATGAATAAAGAAAATGTGTAGAGTTTCTGAAATAATGAAAGAATGTGCTTGAGTTGAGGAGACAACTCAGCAATAAATTTGACAAGTTTTACCTTGCCAACAAAAATGGATTGCTATACTTCCTCTATCATTTTAGTAGTTAGCTCCTTGTCTTTTAGTTTGCTCAAGTATTCGGATGCATCTACTCTAGATGTCTCAATCTAATTTAGGAGTTCATCCAATTTAATATGGATGGCTGCATCGGTTGATACTGTAGCTGAAGGTAGCATATCTGATAGTAAGATCTTTACTTTTTGAAGTACTTTATTCTTCTTTTGTATGGCCAGTTGCTTCTCTTGTTTGGCCTTTGCTTTGCACAGTTCACCGAATTCAGTGAGTGCTTTCCCTTTCAATTTGGAGATATCTACATTGGGCAACACTATCGGTTTCGATAAATCTATTTTGAAACTATGCTTTTTCAACTTCTTTTCTTTACATTTCACCAGGTGAACCATTACAATAGCTTAAGAGGCTTGAGGACCCTTGGTAGGTTGCTTGGTAGAGACAACACTTTGGTCGGTTTCTTTAGCCTCGGTAGTGTCCTTTAGTGTCTCAGCTGTAACATTTTCCATGCTAGAAGGTGCTTGAGAGGTTTGTTTTTGTGAAGTACCTTCTGCTGTAGACTTTTGACCTTTAGTGCCTTCATTTGTATCCTAAGGAGCTTCGATTGTAGCAGGTTGATTGATTGGTGGGTAAGGCTGAACTTGTTCCAAAACAGATTCACTGGAGACAAGTTTTGCATAAGCATTGCCTTCTATCATTTCTTGTTCAGGTGCCTCTGCATCCATGATATCTTCATCTATTTGAATGGTGTCAGTAGGGTCTTGCTCGGTGACATCAGGCTCTTGGTTGGTGAAATCAACTATTTCCACTATAGATTGTTCACCAGCATTCTTTCTTCGAAAGATGTCCTACCATTGCTCTTTTGTTTCCTTCTCCACTTCTATATACAGGCCATTCATCAATTTCAAAGCCTTTTGTTTTACTGTAAATTGAGTTTGGCTATTTGTCAGATGTTCTTTTATTTCATCAACTGACATATTAGGAAAGAAATGCACCAGACTTCTTTCTCTGATTTGTTTCTCCGAGTCTAGGGAACATTGCCATCTGGTTTCAATATGTGCATATAATTCCTTAGGAATAGAATTACATACTTCTAATGGGACCACTCAAAATTTTAGAAGTATGCAAATGACAGCTTCTTCAATTTGCCTCCTTTCATCAGTAGATCTGGATTCATATTTGACAAATTTGAATCCACCAAATCCACCATATTCCTTCAGATTATTACAAAAAAATTTTACACTATGTACATCTACCTTCTTTCTTTTTACAATCTGAAATTTACTTGCATCTTCAGATTTGGTATCACTCAACTCTTTTGGCATAATGAGTCTCCGAGTAGATTTCTTGTAAGTTCTAGTTACCTTAGGAATGACAACAGTCTTTTGTTTCTTACTCGATGATGCAGTAGATGCCCTTGTGTTAGGTCTCTTTGTTGGAGTTGGTAGGGCCATTGAAGTGTCCTGTTTCTTTCTCTTCAACACTTTTCCCTTAGGCAATTCGGTGCTAAGTGCTATGGCTGCTTCTTGGGCTTCTATCTCCTCTTTGGTGATGGCTAGAATGCCTTTGACAGGTGTGGAGGAAGACTCTTCTTGGAATTTCTCAGTTAATGCCTTAATCATCTTTGATGCCTTCCTTGTAGCTTTGGGTACTACAATGCTCATCTTTACTTTTTCTTTCATCTCTTTACTAATGTCAAAAGGGGAGAAATTTTCAAACACATGATTGTGTTCAGATTTTCAAACAAGTTCTTCAACAATACTTCACAGAAGTTAATTTTCATGCCTTTCTTAACAATTTTGTATGCTAAGTCCACTGCTGCATAGGGTACACTGTTTTCCCTTGCCGATTGGAAGAAACAGTAACCAATTACTCTAATGACAAATTTTAGTTTAGGATCAATGATATTGTTCAACTTCAGATCTCTACAATCAGATTCTACTCCAGTCAAGCTGATCAATTCCTTCTATGATATCATTTTTTGTGCTCGGGCATGATCATAGATAGGATAACCAGTGATCAAATGAATGATTTCTTTAGTGATCTTAAACGGTTTCTCTTGTAGCCACATGAAATCATCATGCATTCGGCTTAATACAAACTTGACCCACTGGGGTTTGAACACATGGGGATAGGTTAGGGCTTCAGTCAATCCCTTGATTTTGATGTGCTCATACTTGCTATCTAGTTTACCATCTGTGCACAATTCATCATATGCATCTTTGATCTCAACATGACCTAGTTCTTCAACACAACATTTGGTGAAGAATCTCACATCCTCGACTAACAAGACTCGATCCGGGATGAGTGAAAAGGTAGTTTTTTCATCCGGTTCAGATGCAATTTTGGGAGTCAAAGAGTATTTTAGTGAGGGCTTCTCTACATTCTTGACAACAATGGGGTCTTGGATCTTAGGTGCCATTTTGATTTTAGATAAAAATTGACATAGGAACCTTAGAGTTTGAGAACTTAACAAACAGCAGACGCTTCACACTCAGCAGATAATAACAACTTAATGAGTTCGGTAAACCAGCTTAGCAATGTGATGAGATTCGATGTAAATACCTTAGATTTCACTTTCAAGATGGTTTGATCACCTTGATTCGCTCTGCTCTGCTTCTCGAAAACTTGGTGAATGAAAATGACCTTGAAGAATGCTTTAAGTACATAATAAACCTTATTGGGCTCCATGCAAGTTAGGTAAAAGACATTAATTGCACTCAGTTCACCTTTTACTGATTTACTCCTTTTTTTCATTTTAACCGAGTAACCAACTTTCCTTCATATACCGACTTGACAGGCTTCCTGAATTCACCGACTTGACAAATTTCCTGTAAAGTGCTAAAAAAGACTTTGATAGAATTTCAAACTTACTACTACATCTTACTATGAAGATTTTGAATTCAGTACATACTAAAATAGGAACTGTTTAAGATTTATCCTTGTGAGAATGCAGTCCCTTCATACCTTTACTAATTAATTTGGAGTGGGAGCACCTAACTCAGTAGGTAAGGTGCTTTCTTTATTTGACACAATTTCCTTCTTTCTCCAAATCATCTTTAATTTCTCTTTTATTTCCTCAGTGTCTTCTCTAGGTTGATCTCTGCAATCTCCAACCAAGTGTCCAACTTTGTGACAATGAAAACATGCCATACCAGGATTTCTCCATGATCTTTGGTTGTTCATTCCAAACCTTATAAAGTAGTTGGCACTTATATGTCCATATCTTCCACAACATTCACACCATATCCTTGTATTGTAATCCCATGGTACTGCAGAATATTGTCAGTAAGGATCTGTGTGAGTTCAGTAACCTCTAGTATTTGCTCGGTGTGTAGATCACATGTGGTTCTTTTGCTTAAACCAACACTTCTCGATACTATGTCCATATCTATTGCAATTTTTACAAAACCTTTATAATTTTGCCTTCTGATAATTGTTAATAGACTTTGTCCTACATTGATTAGATGTGTGACCATATTTATTGCAATTGTAACAATAACCATTGGTCTTAGTGGCATTCGGTTGCTTGCCATTCCTGATTTGACACATGCTGGCAGTATGACCTTGATTTCCATAGTAGTTGCAAATAGGCTTCTTTCTTTTGATGTTCTTCTTGATTCCAGCTTGCTTTGATGATTCTCCTCTCTCGATAGTGCAGATTCCCTTCTCGGTAGAGTCTCTTCCTTTATAACTGAGTCCTCCTTCTTTGTAGGGTCGTCTTGTATTTAGTTGCTCATCCAACATCTTTGATGTTTCATAACTCTTCTTTAGTGTTTCCTTTGATTTCTTCTCTGTTTCAAGTTCATTGCTCAACCTTGATACTTCAAGTTTCAATGATTGATTCTCATCATCTTTCAGATTTGCTTCATGATGTGCATAACCTAGTTGATCTGACAAATTTTGTTGAATCCCAGTCAAACTTATGATTTCATCATCCTTATCAGATACTAAAGCTTCGAGTTGTTGTTTCTCTCTTTCTAGATCTCTTACTTTGTCCTCGGTTGTCCTCAATGCATCAAGATTTTCAGTCATATGTGTGCTGAAATGTTCATGTTCTCTTTTCATTGCTTTTAGTTGATCAGCCAGTGCTTTGTTCTTTTCTTTCAATTGTCCAATCATTTCTTCAGTCTCTTCAGACATACTATTCTCAGATGATGTCTCAATCTGTTCCACTAACTCTTGAGAGTCCTGCAACTCATCAGATAATCTTCTTCTCACTTCCAAAGATTTTTGCATTTACCTTTGCATGTCTGCAATCACTTGATTAACATGATCCAATTCTTCTTACAGATACACAATCCTCCAAGATTGTTTGTAGCTTTCCATTGGTAAGATCTTTCTCTTTAGGCAGTTAAACCCTTTTCCAAGATTCAAGCTCTGATACCAATTGTTAGGCCCAATATGGAAAGCTAATGTACTAAGAGGGGAGGGGTGAATAAATACTTCAAATCCTTTTATTGACAATATCTTTACTGTTATGCATAAACCAAAAACTTTTGTAACATAACATAAAGCTAAAACAAATAAGTAACAATCATACATGATTCACTCCATAACACATATATTTTGGTTACATAGAAACTCTTTGTTAGAGAGAAAAACTATGGTGGGGATGGCACCCACAACTTCACTACTGCAATAATAAAGAGTGCTCAGTTAGAGCTACATATTTAGCTATTTCTGATAGCCTACCCTATTAGGAATAACAAGATCTATTAGATCTACCTTGCTAAAGGATTTTACAACACTTTATATAAATGTTGCACCTGGTTAGAGGCTTTACAATTTATAGACTTGATTAGAGTCTTTTACCCTGTTAAAGGTTTCTCTTACAACTTCAAAATATTATAATAAGACTTTACAAATATCTACAACTTTACATCTGAAATGTTGTAGCAGATTCTATGTGCTCAAAATAAGATTACCTTGCCTATAGCATACCTCGGTAACTCATAAAGTAACTCGGTAAACCCTTCTATTTACTCTATTCTTTGACTATTCTCTAAAAACCTTCTCGGTGACCTCTATGTCTCTGTAATAGTCATAATACTCTATGACTTCTCATGTATCACGTAAGTCTTGCTTCATACACATATGCACACACATTTCTCTCATTCACATATATATCTCTAACCCTAAATTCATGCTGTATAAATAGATTTCTTATGTCGGTGATCTGATTCATTGCTTCGATCTTACAAACATGATTTCTCGAATGAATAACCATGCAAAATATTTCATTGGTTAGATGACCTCAAAATTATACAAAATCTATATGTGCAATTTCCAATGCGATAACGATTCTATGTGCCTCGATCTTGTAACACGTTTTCATGTGTGTGTCCAGGTTCAATGAATCTGGTAACACATTTCACTCGGTGTATATCAACTCGGTGTATTATCTTTATTGCTTGGTAGACATGAAATAACACTCGGTAGATAGCTTAGTGTATACTGGGCTTTGTGACTATTTTCCTTCTGTAACCGAGTAGACTATTCATACCGACTTCTCTGTGTGTACTGACTGCATGATTCGGTATTGCTAACCGACTAGAATATATAGTATGACTTTGAATATAAAACTAATGGCAATTTGATAAGTAGTAACAGGCAGTATTGATTCTCATGATGAACCGATAGAATACTCTACTAGTGGTTCCGACAATGGGAAGGAATGGGTTTTCTTGGCTATCAACAAAGATATTCTAGCACTAGAAGCACTTGCTGCTAAAATTGAAGACAAGGATGAATGGTTAATTGAAAATGGTTGTTGACATCATATGACAAGAGATAAAGGGAATTTTCTATCTTTGCAAGAATTTGATGGTGGTCTAGTTAGATTTGGAGATGGCAAAACATGTATGATCAAAGGAAAAGGAACTATATAATTGGATGGTAAAAACAATACTGACAATGTTTACTATGTTGAAGGTTTGAGGCATAATCTTTTGAGTGTATGAAAATTGGTAGATAAGGGATTTCAATTATAGTTCAATGATGGAAAATACAAAATCATTACCAGATCTAGTTTGGAGATTGCAACTGGTACACCGAAAAAAGGTAAAATATTTCATTTGAACTCCGGTGAGAAGACATGCTTGATTACACAAATTGATGAGAGTTGGCTATGGCATAAAAGGCTATGTCACTTAAATTTTGATTGCATTGTGAAGATCAATTCAACTAAGGTAGTTAGAGATATACCTAAGATTATGAATCCCTATAATCCGATATGTAAAGAATGTCAAATGGGTAAAAATATCAAAACCTCTTTTAGGAGTATACAAGATAAATCTAATGATGTTCTTGATCTTATTCATACTGATTTGTGTGGCCCTGCTATAGTTAAATTTTTTCATGGTGATAGATATTTCATGCTAATCAATGATGATTATTCTAGAATGATGTGGGTTACTTTTTAAATGAAAAATATGAGGCATTTGAAAGGTTTAAAATCTTTAAGGCTAATTGGAAATTGAGACATGATTGAAGAATAAATGTTTGAGGTTAGATCATGGTGGAGAATTCACATCTAGTGAGTTTAATAATTTTTGTGAGAAGCATAGTATAAGATAATTTTCTACTCCTCGGACACCTCAACATAATGAAGTTGTGGAAAGGAAGAACATAACTATCTTGGATGCTGCTAGAACAATGATGATAGAAGCTAGTCTACCTCATATGTACTGGAGAGAAGTAGTGAGCATAGCGGTTTATACATTCAATAAAGTACATATCAAAGGAGAAACCAGTAAGACACCTTATGAATTATGGTTTGGCAATACAACTATAGTTAAGTATTTCAGATTCTTTGGTAGTAAATGTTATATCAGGAGAGTTGATATCATTGGAAAATTTGATCCTAGATGTGATGAAGGAATATTTCTTGGTTATTCTAATGAAAGAAAGACATATAGACATTAACAAGAGATTGCAGAGAATTTTAGAGAGTTCTAATTGTTAGGATAACTGGTGGACAACTGAGAGGGGCGGGTGAATCAGTTGTCATCAGATTATATTAATCAAACCACTTTATAACCTTGAAGTGGAGCATAAAAACATTGAATACCGGAATAGGAGAAATAGATACCGATCAGAAATAAAACTTAAGAATGAAATAGAGAATTAAAACAATGCAACCATACCACATAACACCATGATTTGTACGTGGAAAACCTAGTAAAGAGAAAAACTACGGTGCGAAGCTTACCCATAGTCAGATGATACTTCTACAGAAAGTATGTGATACACTAAGGGGCCTGCACATATAGGAAGGCACACTACCTAGAGCATACTGCTCATTACTAAGGGGTCTCACTGACTACAGAGAGGTTATAAACACCTCAATATAATTGGACAACAATCTATAGGAATAAACTACCAGAGATAGCATCTATCATGCCTGATTACAGTCTTGGTTAAGCTCAATACCAGAGGCCTTTGACCTCTTACATAAACCAAAATTGATCACCTATGATCGACCAGATCTCCTTCACATATGATATTTAATTCCATGACTATGATACCCAATCTACAATTAGATCTAACATCAATTTATATAAAATCTAAGGCCTAAACCAATCAGGTCGACCACCTAAAAGATATTACAATAAGATCATTACATACATCCATATTACAATGATATGCCATGTCAGCTTTAGACCAAAACAACATTAACCAATCCATAAATCATCCCGATATCATGTAGAGAATACATTAACATGACACTGGTCCATAACATAGATAGGAACCGGACCTAATCTGGGTCCACCACACCAAAATGATGTCTTCAATCAGTCGAGGCACAATCAAGGATCACCTTCTATATCCTGAATTCCATCTAGAAGCTGCATCAACACCACTTATGCATCCTTTCAAAGATTCTTAGTAAAAGCTTTGTCGATAAAACCTTAAACCCCTACCGATAACACAAGTTCTTCTACCGGTAACTAAAAAATGTCTGTCTGTAACCAACCATAACAACTAGTGTTGACATCAATGACAAAACATCAATGCAACACATAATCAATTCCTCCATATTGCCAACAATGTCCCCCTTTAGAATTGATGGGAACCCTAGATGTGAAAAAGAAAACATCTAAGTGCCAAGAAGTGGCAAACATTTTTCATAGAAGATATAACAATGAAAAACTAAAAAATCCCAACAACTCCCTCTGAGGAGTGCAGTCCAATCTGAAATTGATCTGAATTTTTCACATATAACTCCCCCCCTTTGATATCAATGCCAAGGATATGACATTGTTAGGCCCAATATGGAAAGCTAATGTACTAAGAGGGGAGGGGTGAATTAGTACTTCAAAACTTTTCTTCAACAATAACTTTACTGTTATGCATAAACTGAATAGTGTAGTAACACAATATAAAGCTAAAACAAATAGATAACAATCATACATGATTCACTCCATAACACATATATTTTGGTTACACAAAAACTCTTGGTTAGAGAGAAAAACTATAGTGGGGATGGCACCCACAACTTCACTACTGCACTAATAAAGGTTGCTTGGTTAGAGCTACATGTTTAGCTATTTCTGATAGCTTACCCTGTTAGGAGTATCAAGATCTATTAGATCTACCTTGCTAAAGGATTTTACAACACTTAATCTAAATATTGCACTTGGTTAGAGGCTTTACAATTTATAGACTTGATTAGAGTCTTTTACCCTATTAAAGGTTTATCTTACAACTTCAAAATATTACAATAAAATCATTTCAAATATCTACAACTTTACATCTGGAATGTTATAGCAGATTCTATGTGCTCAGAATAAGATTACCTTGCTTATAGCATACCTTGATAACCCATATAGTAACTCAGTAAACCCTTATGTTTACTCTGTTCTTTGAACACTTATTGCTTTCACATGTCTTGCTTCTTATATTTCTATATCTTCCTTTATGTCATGCTACATGTCATTGTCTGATCTTAATCCATGTTGTATAAATAGATCTCTTATGTCGCTGATCCATTCATTGCTTCGATCTTACAAACATGTTTTATCAAATGAATAACCATGCAAAATATTTCATTGGTTAGATGACCTCAAAATCATACACAATCTTTAAGTGCAATTTCCAATGTGATAACGGTTCTATATTCCTGGATCTTTGTAACACGTTTCTCATATATGTCTAGGTCTAGTGAATCTCGTAAAACATTTCATCGATGTATATGAACTTGGTATATCATTATTGTTGCTCGGTACATGTATATGTGTGATCTTAATCCATGTTGTATAAATAGATCTCTTATGATGGTGATCCATTCATTGCTACGATCTTACAAACATGTTTTATCGAATGAATAACCATACAAAACATTTCATTGGTTAGATGACCTCGAAATCATACACAATCTTTAAGTGCAATTTCCAATGTGATAACGGTTCTATGTTCCTTGATCTTGTAATGCATTTCCATATGTATGTCCAAGTTCAGTGAATCTGGTAAAATGTTTCACTCGGTGTACATCAACTCGGTATGTCATCTTTGCTGCTCGGTAGACATGGAATGATACTCGGTAGACAGCTCGGTGCATACTGGGCTCGGTGACTACTTTCTTCTATAACCAGCTGGACTGTGTATACCAACTGAATATTTTGGTAGAGATAACCAACTAGAGTATATAGAATAACTTTTAACATAAAACTAATGGCAACTTGATAAGTAGTAACAATCTCCCCTTTTGACATTAGTTGAGATGTTTGACAAAAACTACTTTCAAAGTTATAACTCAATAATCTATATACTTGCAAAATTTGACTTTGCAAAATTTGACTATATTGACAGTATATACAACAGTCAATGAAATAATATATCCAGATATACTCCCCTTATCAATATACTTTACAAAACTCTGATTTTGCATGCTCGATGATCAATGTTCTATGTGTTGCACTTGTTCTTTGCTTACTATTTTGTTCACTGCTCAGTTCACTGCTCTTGGGTACTCTGCTTACTCTGCTCGGTATACTCCCCCTATATACTACACTCCTTGTGTTTGATACTATACTTTGATGCTTTGAATACTATATCACTCCCCCTTTTTGACAAACATCAAAATTTAGTTACCATTCGGTGGTGGCAACTGGTCAAAAATGGATTTGAACTTTGTCCATGCTTCAGTGAGAGCGACAAAGAGGGCATCCTTTACACTGTCCATTATGTTGGTATTTTGGTATGGTTTTGTCATTGATGTCAACACCTACTAATACACCTACTTTGGAGATCCAACAACATTCACTAGCAAGCAAGTAATTTGTGCAACAGTTACTGGTATATGGTTCACCGGTAGGATATATTGTTCACCGGTACCTGGAATGATATGGAAGACACTTGGTAATGTCAAAGACATCATGTGGACACCTTGTTTTGAAGAAATAATCATTGGTACATTCATATTTGCATATTTTCTTTTACCAACAAATAGGTCTAGGTTATCTAGGGTTACACCGGCAGGTTTATCTTTTCCAGATCAGCATGGTACATTATGAAGATGACTTATTATTGTTGTAAATGCATTAAGCCGACATGTTTAATCGGTTATTGCATTAGGTATTATATTGTATGTAAAATGTTTTTATTGTAATATCTTGTAGAGCCGACCTATTAAAATTGGTCTTAGGGTATGGTATAAATGTAAGATCTTATTTGTAAGATCAAGTGTGGAATGCGAAAAAGATTTAAGTGAAGGTATATGCAACATCAAATAGGGATATACACAAACACATCATTTGAAGGTGAAGTTAGGTTTTTGTAGAAGCATATCAGTATTACACAGGTACTGAATCTATCATATGAAGATGCTATTTTGTACAGTACATTCTTATTGGATTTAACCATCCAACTGTAGTCAGTGTGACTCCCATTTTGTGATTGAGCAGTGAGCTCTAGGCTGTTGGCCTTTCTGCATGTGCAGACCCCATTTATGTACACTTACTATCTGCAGTAGTATCATCTGATTGTGGGTAAGGTTTCCCACCATGGTTTTTCCCCTTACAGGGTTTCCACGTACAAATATTGGTGTCATGTGTTGTGGATGACTTTATGTTTATGTTTCATGCATTAATCCTTACTGGTATAGCAATTTACTATTAACACTGTCTACCGGCACACTTAATTGGTTTACCGGTATTAAGCATTAAGTTGGTTAATAATTTTTTGGTTTGAATTTATTTGTTAACCAATTCACCCCCCCCCCTCTCAGTTGTCTCCGGGACCTAACACATTAAAGAATTTTGCGCTTGAATATCAACCAATAGTGATATTAAGCCATCTAAAGTGCTTCCCTCTTGTGTAGTAGATAAGTATGTGGCTCGGTTCATCTGTTCTAGGACGAATGAAAGATAATGAAGGAATAATGTTTGAAGCATCATTATGTCCATCCTAATCTTGTGTTCTTCATTTCTTAGGTCCAATTGTTGAGCCATGAGCTTTTGTAACTTTGTATAGAAATTCTGAACAGAATTGGGCTCGGTGGTCAACTTATTTGAGAGATTGGTGATCTCTTTCAAAAGTGCTTCTATTTTATTTTTGAAGTCTTTAATGAATAAAGAAAATGTACAGAGTTTCTGAAATAAATAATGAATGTGCTTGAGTTGAGGGGACAACTCAGCAATAAATTTTACAAGTTTGACTTTACCAATAGCTATAGCTTTCTGTACCTCTTCTATCATTTTTGCAGTGAGCTTTTTGTCTTTTAGCTTGCTCAAATATTTAGATGCATCTACTCCAGATGTCTCTATCTTGGTTAGGAGTTCATCTAGTTGAATGTGGATGGCTGCATCTTTGGTTATTGTAGCTTTAGGTAGCATATCTGTTAAGAGTGCTTTTACCTTTTGAAGTACTTTATTTTTATTTTGAATAGCCATTTGCTTCTCTTGTTCGGGCTTTGCTTTGCATAGTTCACCAAAATCAATGAGTGCTTGCCCCTTTAATTTGGATATATCAACATTCAGCAACACTATTGGTTTTGACAAATCTACTTTGAAACTATGCTTTTTCATCTTCTTTTCTTTACCTTTCATCGATTGAACTAAGACAATGGCTTGTGAGGCTTGATGACCCTCGGTTGGTTGCTTGGTAGAGGCAACACTTTGGTCGGTTTCTTTAGCCTCTTTAGTGTCCTTTGGTGTCTCGGTACTCAGGGTCTCAGTTGCAACATTTTTAGTGCTAGAAGGTGCTTGAGAAGTCTATTCTTGAGTAGTTCCTTCTCCTGCTATAGACCTATGATCTTTGGTGCCTTTCTCCCTATCCTAAGGGGTTTCAGTTGAGACAGGTTGATTGACCAGTGGATAAGGCTGAACTTGTTCCAAGACTGATTCACTGAATACAATTTTTGCATATGCATTTCCTTCTATCATTTCCTATTTCGGTGCCTCTGTATCCATGATACCTTCATCTATTTGAATGGTGTCAGCAGGGTCTTGCTCGGTAACATTAGGATCTTGCTCGGTGACATCAACTATTTCAACTATAGCTTGCTCACCAGCATCCTTGATTCTAAAGATTTCCTACCACTTTTCTTTTGTCTCATTTTCCACTTCAATATACAAACCATTCATCAGTTTTAAGGCTCTTTGTTTGATGAGAAACTTTGTGTTGTAGGTTGTCGGATGTTCTTTTATTTCAACTACCAACATGTCTAGAAAGAGATGTACCAGACTTCTTTCTCTAATCTATTTCTCTGAGTCCATTGCATACTTCCACCTATTGTCAATATGTAAATATAATTCATTTGGAAGTGACTTAGATAGTTCCAATGGAGCCAATCGGAATTTTAAAAGTGTGTAGATGACAACTTCTTCAATTTGTCTCTTTTCATCTTCATTTCTGGATTCATACTTAACATATCTGAAACCTCCAAATCCACCATATTCTTTCAGATTAGCACATAAATTTTCAACACTATGTACATTTACCTTCTTGCTCTTGACAATCTGAAATTTGCTTGCATCCTCAGATTTGGTGTCACTAGACTCTTTTGCCAAAATGAGTCTTCGAGTAGATTTCTTGTAAGTTTTTGTTACCTTGGGAATAGTAACACTCTTTTTTTTCTTACTCGGTGAAGCTGCAGATGTTCTAGTATTAGGTTGCTTTCCTAGAGGAGTCAGTGAGGCCTTTGATGTGTCCTGTTTCTTTCTTTTCAACACTTTTCCCTTAGGCAATTTGGTGCTCAGTGTTATAGCTGCCTCTTGGGCTTCAGATTCCTCTTCGGGAATGGCTATAGTGTCTTTGATAGGTGTGGAGGAAGAATCTTCTCTGAATTTCTTCGATAATGCCTTGATCATCTTTGTTGCCTTTCTTGTAGCTTTGGGTACTACAATGCTCATTTTTACTTTTTCCTTCACTTCTTCATAGGTTCCATACCTCAGCTCGATAGCATGTCTTGGCAATGGAAGAAATGCATCAATTTGCTATTGTGTGATGTCAAAATAAATCTTGTAACCCATGGGTGACAAAGATTGAGTTCTTGGTTCCACGACATTCACATAACAGTAATCAGTGTCTACTTCAAAACATATGTCAACTTTGTATTTCTCCACTAGCTTGGGTGGAATTCGGTACCTGTTATGCATTTTCTCTTGAAACTTACTAAAGTAATCATCCATAATATCATTAAAATTATCTCCTAGCTTCTTAATGAAGTCATTGATCTGATGGGTGATTGGTTGGTGTAGTTCCCAAACAACTTTACTGATTGATGGAAAGAATTTTTCAAAATAGAGAAACATGCATACAAGTAGTGATCCAAACCTTAGTGTATTAGCTGAATTGTTCTTCTTCAGCTTCGTAATGGTGTTCAAATTCTCAAATAGGTTTTTTAGCAACACCTCACATAGATCAATTTTCATGTCCTTTTTCACAATTTTGTATGCTAGGTCTACTGCTGCATAGGGTACACTATTTTCCCTTGCCGATTGGAAGAAACAGTAACTAATTACTCTAATGGCAAATTTTAGTTCTACATCAGTGACATTATTCAGTTTGAATCCTCTGCAATTTGATTCCACTCTAGTTAAACTGATCAATTCCTTCTGTGATATCATCTTTTGAGCTTGGGCATGATCATAAATAGGGTAACCGGTAATCAGATGAATGATTTCCTTAGTAATCTTAAATGGTTGCTCTTCTAGCCACATAAAGTCATCATGAACTCTACTCAGAACAAACTTGACCCACTGGGGTTTGAACACACGGGGATAGGTTAGGGCTTCAGTTAATCCCTTGATCTTAATGTGCTCAAACTTGCTATCCAATTTACCATTGGTGCACAATTCATCATAGGTGTCTCTGATTTCAATGTGACCAATTTTTTTAACACGACATTTGGTGAAGATTCTCACATCCTCGACTAATAACACTCTATCCGGGATGAGTGAAAATGCGGTTTTGTCATCCGGTTTAGATGCAACTTTTGGAGTTAAAGAGTATTTTAGTGAGGGCTTTTCAATATTCTTAACAATGATGGGATCTTGGATCTTAGGTGCCATTTGTAGATTTCAGATGAAAACTAACAAAAGATCCTTAGGGTTTGAGGATTTTCAAATGGCAAATGCTTCACACTTAGTAGATAATAATAACTTGATAAGATCGGTAAACCAGCTTAACAATGAGTTGAGATTGATGTAAATACCTTGAATTTTGCTTTGTAGGAGGTTTGATCGCCTTAGATTCGCTTTGCTCTACTCTCTCAAAAATTTGGTAAGTAAAAATGATCGCGTAAATGCTTTAAGTACACAATATACCTTATCAAGCTCCAGGTAGGTTAGGTTAAAAGATTAAATGCACTTGGTTCCACTAAACTTTCTTTCCTTTTTTTTTGCGCTTTAACCGAGTAACCAAACTTCCTTCATTTATTGACTAGACAGGTTTCCTATATAGTGCTTCAAAAGACTTGATAGAATTTCAAACTTACCACTACATCTTAATTATGCATATTTTGAATTAAGTGCATAATAAAATAGGAACTGCTAAGATTTAACCTTGAGAGAATGCAGTCCCTTCATACTTTTATCGATTAATTTGGAATAGGTGCACCTAACTTGGTAGGTAAGGTGCTTTCTTCATTTGACACAATTTCCTTCTTTTTCCAAATCATCTGTAATTTGCCTTTTATTTCTTCAGTGTCTCCTCTAGGTTGATCTCTGCAATCTCGAGCCAAGTGTCCAACTTTGTGACAATGAAAACATGCCATACTAGGATTTCTCCATGATCTTCAGTTGTTCATTCCAAACCTTATAAAGAAATTGGCACTTATATGTCCATATCATCCACAACATTCACACCATATCCTTGTATTGTAATCCCATGGCATTGCAGAATACTGTCGGTAAGGATCCATGTGAGCTCGGTAAACCTTTAGCATTTGCTCAGTGTGCAGACCACATATAGTTCTTTTGCTTAAGCCAACACTTCTTGGTACTGTGTCCATATCTATTGCAGTTTTTACAAAACCCTTTATATTTTGCCTTCTGATAATTGTTAATAGACTTTTTCCTACATTGATTAGATGTGTGACCATATTTATTACAATTGTAACAATAAACTTTGGACTTAGTGACATTCGGTTGCTTACCTTTTATGATTTGGCACATGTTGGTAGTGTGACCTTGATTTCCACAGTAGTTGCAAATAGGCTTCTTTCTTTTGATGTTCTTCTTGATTCCAACTTGCTTTGATGATTCTCCTCTCTCGGTAGTATGGATTCTCTCCTTGGTAGAGTCTTTTCCTTTGTAACCGAGTCATGCATCTTTGTTGGGTCTTCTTGTATTCAATTGCTCATCCAACATCTTTGATGCTTCATAACTCTTCTTCAGTGTTTCTTTGGATTTCTTTTCTATTTCAATTTCATCGGTCAAACTTGATACTTCAAGTTTCAATGCTTGATTCTCACCATCTTTCAGATTTGCTTCATAATGTGCATAACCTAGTTGATCTGACAGGTTTTGTTGAATTCCAGTCAACCTTGTGATTTCATCATTCTTATCAGATACTAAGACTTCAAGTTGTTGTTTCTCTCTTTCTAGATCTCTTACTTTATCCACGGCTATCCTCAATGCATCAAGATTTTTAGTCATTTGTGTGCTGAAATGTTCATGTTCTCTTTTCATTGCTTTTAGTTGATCAACCAGTGCTTTGTTCTTTTCTTTCAATACTCCAATCATTTCTTCAATCTCTTCAGATATACTGTTCTAAGATGATATCTCAATTTGTTCCACCAGCTCTTGAGAGTCCTGCAAATCATCAGATAATATTCTTCTCACTTTCAAAGATTTTTACATTTGCCTTTGCATGTCTACAATCACTTCATTAGCATGATCCAACTCTTCTTGTAGATAAACAATCCTCAGAGATTGTTTATAGCCTTCCATTGATAAGATCTTTCTCTTTAGGCAGTTAAACCCTTTTCCAAGATTGAAGCTCTGATACCAATTGTTAGGCCCAATATGGAAAGCTAATGTACTGTGAGGGGAGGGGTGAATCAGTACTTCAAAACTTTTCTTCAACAATAACTTTACTGTTATGCATAAACCGAATAGTGCAGTAACATAATATAAAGCTAAAATAAATAGATAACAATCATACATGATTCACTCCATAACACATATATTTTGGTTATGCGGAAACTCTTGGTTAGAGAGAAAAACTGTGGTGGGGATGGCACCCACAACTTCACTACTGCAATAATAAAGGTTGCTCAGTTAGAGCTACATGTTTAGCTATTTCTGATAGCTTACCCTATTAGGAGTATCAAGATCTATTAGATCTACCTTACTAAAGGATTTTACAACACTTAATCTAAATGTTGCACCTGGTTAGAGGCTTTACAATTTATAGACTTGATTAGAGTCTTTTACCCTATTAAAGGTTTCTCTTACAACTTCAAAATATTACAATAAAATCATTACAAATATCTGCAACTTTACATCTGGAATGTTATAGAAGATTCTATGTGCTCAGAATAAGATTAACTTGCTTATAGCATACCTTGGTAACCCATATAGTAACTCGGTAAACCCTTCTATTTACTCTGTTCTTTGATTGTTCTCTGAAATCCTTCTTGGTGACCTCTATGTCTCTGTAACAGTCATAACAGTTAGTGCTTTCACATGTCTTGCTTCTTATATTTCTATATCTTCCTTTCTGTCATGCTACATGTCTTTATCTGATCTTAATCCATGTTGTATAAATAGATCTCTTATGTCGGTGATCCATTCATTGCTTCGATCTTACAAACATGTTTTATCGAATGAATAACCATGCAAAATATTTCATTGCTTAGATAACCTCAAAATCATACACAATCTTTAAGTGCAATTTCCAATGTGATAATGGTTCTATGTTCCTTGATCTTTGTAACACGTTTCCTATATATGTCTAGGTTCAGTGAATCTGGTAGAACATTTCAATCGGTGTATATGAACTTGGTATATCATTATTGCTGCTCGGTAAACATGGAATGCTACTCGGTAGACAACTCGGTGCATACTAGGCTTTGTGACTACTTTCTTCTATAACCGACTAGACTGTGCATACTGACTGAATATTTCGGTAGAGATAACCAACTAGAGTATATAGAATAACTTTGAACATAAAACTAATGGCAACTTGATAAGTAGTAACATGCATAGATATCAAAATTCTGTGAATCTCAAAGATGACTACTCCCCATGAGTAATAGGACCACTACACATCAACTCGGAGCAAAGGATAAAAATGATGATGCATACTAGACTGATGGTCTTCTCCATCAATTAAGTTTTTGTTGGAGGGGTAGATACCCCTAACCTATCTCTCAAATACTCAAATGATTCCTTAGACAACGGTTTAGTGAATATATCAACAATTTGTTCTTTAGTGTTCACATTGTTGGTATTTTGGATATGTTGATATGGTTTTGTCATTGATGTCAACACTTGTCAAACTTGTCATCACTTGTCAACACTTATCAACACTTAGAGACTTTGGTTATGTTCACCAGAAAGACAGAGAATTATGCAAGAAACTGGTATTCGGTTCACCAGTAAGACATAGAATTATGCAAGAAACTAGTATTTGGTTCACCGACAGATTATATAATTCACTAACACTTGGAAAGACTTGGAAACTACTTGGTTATGTCAAAGACATTATTTGATCACTTGGTTTTGGCAATTTGGTTATTTGTTTATTTGGGTTTGCATATTTGTTGTTACCGACAAATACGTCCAGGATAAGCACTGACAAACTTATATGTTCCTGATCAGCATGACATGTTATGAAGATGATTTATTATTATTGTAAATGCATTGAGCCGACATCATGCATGAGATATTGATTTGTTTATAATTGATTTTATTGTAATATCTTTTAGTGAGCTGACCTTTTCAAGTGGTCTTAGGTTATGGTATATATGTAAGATCTTATTTGTAAGATCGATATGCAATTGGGAAAAAGAATTGTAATAGAGTATATGCAAAAATAAGCAGAGCTATACACGCAAACATCATTTGAAGGTTGAAGGATGGTTTTGTGAAGGCAATCAGAACTACACTGGTACTGAATCCAACATATGAAAATGCTATTTTGTGCAGTATATTATCATTGGAATTAACCATCCAATTGTAGTCAGTGTGACTCTCATTTTGTGATTGAGCAGTGAGCTCTAGGGAGTTGGCCTTTTTGCATGTGCAGAATCCATATTGTAAACACATACTATCTGTAGTAGTATCATTTGATTTTGGGTAAGGTTTCCCACCATGGTTTTTCCCCTTATAGGGTTTCCATGTACAAACATTGGTGTTATGTGTTGTGGGTGTTGTTGTCTTTCTATTTCATGCATTAATCTTTACCGGTATTGCAATTAACTATTAACACTATCTACCAGCATAAAGTTTGGTTTACTGGTATTAGGCATTAAGTTTTGGATAAGTTAATTTTGTTTGAGTTTATTGGACAAATGATGTCTTCGGGACCTAACAATTGGTATCAGAGCTAGATTCTCTTTTTACAGAAGTTTAACAGCTTGAGGAGATCCAATGTCTACCAGCTATTTTAGGAAGGATGGTCTGAAACTTGATGGAACCAACTATAGCATATGTAAGATTAGGATGGAGACACACTTGAATTGCATTGGAAAGGATATATGGGAGGTTACAAAGAATGGCTATACTACTCCTACTCCCAATCAGCCTAATCCACCAACCTTAGGAAAAGATGAGGAAAATGATTGCAAAGCAAGAGAAACACTTTTGAGCGCATTATCAGATCAGAAAGTCATGAGATTATCAGATAGATCTATTGCTAAAGCTATTTGGGACAAACTGGAAACACTGAATGAAGGAGATTCCATAGTCAAAATTGCAAAACTTGAATGCTTCCGGGTCAGGTATGAAAATTTGAAAATGGAATAAGATGAAAGAATTTCTGCTTTTATGGAAAGAGTAAATGAAATTGTTTTGGGTATACAATGTTGTGGAAGAACCTTAAGTGAAGATGAGATTGTTTTTAAAGTTTTAATAGCTTTGCCACTAGCATATAAAATGAAAGTTACTGCTATAAATGAATTAAGAACAATGCCTAATGCATTAGTATCTAGAGACACTTTGGTTGGAAAACTTCCATCTTTTGAGCTTGAGGAATTTGGTCATGTTACTACTATCAAGACAGATCTAGCTTTTAAGGCATCATCATCAACTTCAGCAGCATCATCATCATTTGATAAATCTGATTGGAAATCCTTCTATGCAAGAGAACTTGAACAAAGCAGGAGAGAAAATAAAGAACTTGAAGAACTTAAAGCACTATTTGCAAGGAAAATGCCTAAAGGTCCAATTGGAAGTAAGTATGAAGGTAAAGCACCCTTTAAATGTTTTAATTGTAATTAGATTGGTCATATGGAATCTAGATGTCCTGATAGACATGCAATATTAAGAGAAGAAGCTAAAAGAACATATAAGACTAACCCTGACGATTAGAAATACAAGTTTAAAAAGAACAGAGACAAATCTTGTTATTATGCTAATGAAGGATTTATTGATGATTCTGATGAAGATCTATCAAACAATGGATGGGATTTTGTTGCTATAATAGAAGATCAACTGGCATTTACTGTTCAACTAGTAGAGCAGGCCCTGATAGCTAAAGATGAAGATAAGGATGAATGGATTATTGATTCAGGATGCTCACATCATATGACTAGTGATAAGAGTAAAATCTTAACCTTTCATGATTACAATGGAGGTCTAGTAATGATTGGAGATGATAAAGCTTGTTTGATCAAAGGAAAAGGAACTATATCTTATGATGGTAAGCACAATAGTGATAATGTTTACTATGTTGAAGGTTTGAAGCATAATCTTTTGAGTGTTGGTCAATTAGTTGAGAAAGGATTTCAGTTACAATTCAAGAATGGTAAATGCAAAATCTTAAACAAAACTGGTTTGGAAATTGCAACCGGTAATCAGACTAGAGGTAATATCTTTCATTTGAAAAACAATGAGAAAGCATGTTTGATTTCACATATTGATGAAAGTTGGTTATGGCATAAAAGACTTTGTCATTTAAACTTTGATTGCATAGTGAAAATCAGTACTACTAAGGTTGTTAGAGATTTACCTAAGATTGTTAAAACTCACAATCCAATATGTAAGGAATGACAATTTGGAAAGCAAGTTAGAGAATCTTTCAAAAGTATTCCGGAGAAGTCTAACAATGTTCTTGATTTAATTCACATTGATTTATGTGGTCCAACAAGAACTAGAAGTATACAAGGAGATAAATATTTTATGCTAACCATTGATGACTATTCTAGAATGTGTTGGGTTACTTTTCTCTGAGAAAAATCTGAAGCATTTGGGATATTCAAACTATTCAAGGTGATGGTAGAAAATGAAACCGGTAAGAAAATCAAATGTTTGAGATCAAATCAAGGAGGTGAATTCACATCTAAGGAATTTAATACATTCTATGAAGTGAATGGGATCAAAAGACAATTGTTAGCACCCTGGACAGCCCAGCAGAATGGAGTTGTGGAAAGGAAAAACCAAACTATCTTGGATGCAGCCAAAAGTATGGTATCAGAAGAAAATCTACCTCATATATACTAGAGAGAAGTGGTCAATACAGTTGTTTAAACATTCAATAGAGTTCACATCAGAGGAGAAATCGGTAAGACCCCACATGAACTATGGTTTGGTAATACTCCTACTCTTAAATATTTCAGAATATTTGGAAGTAAGTGTTATATTATAAGAGATGAGTATATTGGCAAATTTGATCCTAGAAGTGATGAAGGAATATTTCTTGGTTATTCATCTAAGAGCAATGCATATAGATGTTTTAACAAGAGATTGCAGAAAATTGTTGAGAGTGCAAATGTAAAGATTGATGAACAATTTAGAGGAAATTCAAGGTACACAGACTCTGAACCGACAATTGAGATAATCACAAATGAACCTATTATGAATACACCAGTATAGAATAATGATCTAGTTACATCGGCATTAGCTGGAGATTCAACAATCACTAAAGAACAACAACAAGCAAAAACATCCCGATATGTAAGATTGAATCATTCTAAAGATTAGATAATTGGAAACAAATTTCAAGGAGTTATGACTAGAGGAAGATTGGCAAATGAAGAGGTATGTCTTATTTATCAAATTGAACCTACATCAATAAATGAGGCATGCGAAGATAAATATTGGATTAAAGCAATGGAAGATGAATTAGAACAAATTGAAAGGAATAACACTTGGTCTTTAGTTTCCTAGCCTAAAGACAAAAATGTAATTGGAACTAAATGGGTTTTCAGAAATAAACTTAATGAAGATGGCATGGTAGCTAGAATTGAGGCAGTATGATTGTTATTGGCTTTTGTAGCACACAAGAACTATAAAGTATATCAAATGGACGTTAAATGTGCATTTCTAAATGGAGATCTTGAAGAAGAAGTTTACATTGAGCAACCTGATGGATTTTCTTTGACAGATAACAAAGACATGGTTTGTAGGTTAAGGAAAGCTTTATATGGATTGAAACAAGCTCCTAGAGCTTGGTATGCAAGATTGGACAAATATATTTTGAAGCTTCGTTACACAAAAGGTAATGTTGATAGCAATCTATACTAAAAAGTGACTAATTATGACATCTTGGTTATTGAAGATTTTGTTGATGATATAATCTTTGGAGGAGAAGAAGGTTGTGTAAAGACTTTTCTAACAAAATGCAACAAGAATTTGAAATGTCTATGATTAGAGAGATAAAATTCTTTTTAGGATTGCAGATTTCACAGACTGATAAAGGTATATTCCTATGTCAATCTAAGTACTTGAAGGAATTACTAAAGAATTTTGGCATGGAGAATTGTAAACCGGTAAGCACACCTATGACTACAAATGATAAATTATCTTTGAAGGATGAATCTACACCTATTAATTCGACTAGATACAAATCTATGATAGGAGGTATACTATATTTGACACAAACAAGACCTGATATTATTAATGCAATATGTATTATTTCAAGATTTCAGAGTAATCCTAAAGAAAATCATGAATCAACAGTAAAAAGGATTTTTCGGTACCTACAAGGCACTACAATTCTTGGTTTATGGTATCCTAGAGATGAAAACTTTGACTTATATGCATACACAAATGCTAATTGGGTAGGAGATGTGGATGATAGAAAAAGCACCACCGATGGAGCATTTTTTCTTGGCAACAGACTAATTTCATGGTTGAGTAAGAAACAAAGTTGTACAAGTTTATCAACAGCAAAATCAGAATATGTTGCAGCAGCAACTAACTATACACGGGTATTATGGATCAAGAAAATGTTGAAGGACATAAAGGTGAATTGCAAAGAACCTATCACTATTTACTGTGACAATATAGCAGCAATTGATATATCAAAGAACCTGGTACTTCACTCTAAAACTAAACATGTTTCTATCAAACTGATCTTTCTAAAGGAGAATGTTGAAGCAAAAGAAGTGAAATTGGTTTATGTGAATACTAAAGAGCAGATTACAGATATTTTTACAAAGCCTTTGCCTAAGGAAACATTTGAGTATCTTAGAGAGCAACTTGGAGTCCTACCCCCACTGGTAGAGACTTAGACAATTGATGTTTGTCATCAACCGATAGAATTAACAGAGAAATATTTTTCCGGCTTTGATGAGGAGAGCTACTTCTAAGGGGGAGTAGTTGGTATATTGAACGAATTGGTATTTTGTATTTGGTTTTGTATTGCTTTGGCATTTGATGTCAAAGGGGGAGAGATTGATATGGAAAAGCACATGGATAACACATATTATTCCTAGGGGGAGAGACTTTATCCTTTGAGAAGAGATATTATGTATTTTTTGATTTCTGGTTAATGATCTCTTTGGGAGATTGTTGGTTTTTGGTTTTTGGCATTTCTATTTTGGCACTTTGATGGGTTTTCCATCTTGTGTTGCCATCAATGCCAAAGGGAGAGATTGTTGGTATTTTAGATATATTGATATGGTTTTGTCATTGATGTCAACACTTGTCAAACTTTTCATCACTTGTCAACACTTATCAGCACTTCGAGACTTTGGTTATGTTCACCAGCAAGACAGAGAATTATGCAAGAAACTTGTATTTGGTTCACCGGCAGATTATATTGTTCAGTGACACTTGGAATGACTTGGAAACTACTAGGTTATGTCGAAGACATTATTCGATCACTTGGTTTTGGCGATTTGGTTATATGTTTATTCGGGTTTGCATATTTGTTGTTACCGACAAATAGGTCCAGGATAAGCACCGACATACTTATCTATTCCAGATCAACATGACATGTTATGAAGATGATTTATTATTATTATAAATGCATTGAGCTGACATCATGGATCGGATATTGAATTTTTTATAATTGATTTTATTGTAATATCTTTTAGTTATCCGACCTATTCAATTGGTCTTAGGTTATGGTATATATGTAAGATCTTATTTGTAAGATCGATATGTGATTGGGGAAAAGAATTGTAATAGAGTATATGCAAAAATAAGCAGAGCTATACACATAGACATCATTTGAAGGTTGAAGGAGGGCTATGTGAAGGAAATAAGAACTACACCAGTACTGAATCCAGCATATGAAGATGCTACTTTGTGCAGTACGTTATCATTTGATTTAACCATCCAATTGTAGTCAGAGTGACTCTCATTTTGTGATTGAGCAGTGAGCTCTACGCAGCTGGCCTTTTTGCATGTGCAGAATCCATATTGTAAACACATACTATTTGCAGTAGTATCATTTGATTGTGTGTAAGGCTTCCCACCGTGGTTTTTCCCCTTACAGGGTTTCCACGTACAAACATTGGTGTTATGTGTTGTGGGTGTTGTTGTCTTTCTGTTTCATGCATTAATCTTTACCGGTATTGCAATTAACTATTAAGATTGTCTACTGGCATAAAGTTTGGTTTACCGGTATTAAGCATTAAGTTTTGGATAAGTTAAATTTGTTTGAGTTTATTGGACAACTGATTCAGTCCCCCCCTCTCAGTTGTCTCCGGGACCTAACACACATAAACCAATTTGACTTCCTTTTCTTCCATTTTGTCCTTTAGAAAGTTATATTTTATTTATATGTGCTTAGTCGTAGAGTGAAATACCAAATTCACTACAATTTTATTGATATGTGCTTAGTTATATTTTATTGATATATGCTTAGTTATATTTTATTGATATGTTCTTAGTCACAATACTTACTGCATTCATAATATCCGGTCTAGTCTAAGTTAGATATAACAAGCCACCAATCATAGACTTATACCATGTCGAATTTACTAGTGCAAATGGCGTCTTTAATAGATAATTTCTCACTTGTCACCATAGGAGTACTTACCGATTTGCAATTATCCATACCAAACTTCTTCAACAATTCCCTTAGATACTTAGTTTGACATATAAAGATGCCTTTGTCGGTTTGAGTAATCTACAAACCTAAGAAAAATCTCATCTCACCAATCATGGACATTTCAAATTCATTCTTCATATTATTAGAGAATTCCATGCACAATTTATCTTCACCTCCAAAAATGATATCATCAACAAATCTTCAATAATCAAAATATTATCATAAATGATCTTATAATATAAATTTCTATCAGTACTGACTTTAGTAAAACCAAGCTTTAAAATATTTTTATCCAACCTTGCATACCAAGCTCTAGGAGCTTGTTTCAATCCATATAATGCTTTCCTTAACCTGCAAACCATATCTTTGTCATCTGTCAATGAAAATCCATCAAGCTTCTCAATGTATACTTCTTCCTCAAGTTCACCATTCGAAAAATGCACATTTGACATCCATATGATAGACCTTATAGTTCTTATAAGTTGCATAGGCAATAAATACTCTAACAACTTCAATTCTAGCTACAGACGCAAATGTCTCACCATAATCAATTCCTTCCATTTGAGAATATCCTTTACAAACCAGTCTAGCCCCGTTTCTTACAACTTGACCATCCTCATTTAGTTTTGATAGTTTTGAAACTTAAAGATAAGTACAGATGCCAAGCTAATAAGATGAGAGGGGGGCCGAATCATACAAACTTAATCTTCCATAAAAACATCAGATTCAACCTCGGTAACATATACTTCAGTAATATAACCAAAACTGTTAAACATGCAAACTCAAAAGCATATAAACATCATAACACTCATAACACTAGATTTAACGTGGAAACCCAAATAGGGAAAAACCACTGTGGGATTTCAGACCCACTAAGAAATATACTCTTCTAGAGTATGCTTGGTTAAAAGCAAATCTTGTTAAAGGATTACAAACACATTGCTAGATGTAACTCGGTTAAGGGATTTCCCTCAGATCTATTAGGATCTTCACCTTGTTAGAAGTGACCTTGTTAAAGGATTCAAACACTCAATCAGAATGTCACCTTGCTAGAGGGTTTTACAAATAAGACTATTAAGTCCACTCGGTTAAGAGATTTTCTGTCACTTCACATCTAAAATGCTAAAGAAGATTCTTATTTGCTTAATACAATATAGACATAGAACTAATCTTGTCCATCTGCTGGGCTCTATACTCTGTTATTCAAAACAGGTCTTCAAGCTTCTGTGTTTGGTAATCACTATGTAGCATCCTTGTGCATACACTTGCCCATATACATTGTTTATCAACAGTTCCCTATTTATAAACAATTCACCAACCGCTTAATCTCTTTGATCACATTTCCCATGATCAATCATAGCCATCAGATTTTCAAACTTTGTCCAGGTTCAATGTATCCTTCGATCTAAAAATGTTTTACCCTGCCTTGGAACTAACATACATTTCTTGGAACTTGTGCTAGGGTATTATGGTTCAATCTAAGCTGTAGATCTTCTTGTCGACTTTCCTTTGCCATAGATTCTTTAACAAACTTCATTCACGACATACCAATCATTTAATCACAGCCAGCTCATCAGCTTCCTTCATTAAATAATGCATGTAATCATTTAATGTATTCTATTATTACTCGGTTGCAACTCGGTAAATACTAAACTTCACTCGGTAGATATTCTGCCTTCATTAACCAATAGCGATAACCTTAGGGTTTACTTACTAGGTTCTTTTCTCGGTAACATAGTATAGTATTAACCTTTCAATCAATAACATATTTAGGATATCAAAACAATCTAATCATCATGATCTCATCATTGTCTAACTCGGTAATAGTTGCCCATTGAATAACTTATTTCTCCCCTTATCCATCATATTCTATCCGTGTCTTTTATCGACATCTTTATACTCATCAAATCATACTTCTCAAGATATGGCAACATCATACTAAATTAGAAAATCAATTTCTTGACATCAATGATAAAATAATAATATTAAGACAGTAAACATCCTTAATCAGTTTTATCCATAATCATCAACAACCTTCTCAATATCCTTATTGAAATTCCAACAATCTCTCCTTGTCTGTTATAATTCCAAATGCCAACAATCTCCCCCTTTTGCATTGATGGAAAAACCAATTGATTTGACCTAATTGATTTGGATTGTTGTGAGATTCTGAAATGCTGAAATGCTCTCCCCCTGTCATCAAAATTCTCCCCCATACATTAGTCTTCTCCTCTTCTTCAGTCTTCTCCCCCTTTGACAACAATGTCAAAAAGTAAAGAACTAAAACATAATTTCTTCCTGTATGAAGTGATATCCTTCTGTTATGTGTCAACTTAGTCTCGGTTAGAGTATTTTGTCTTCAATTCTTGTTCCCTGTATTGTTTTCTGTGTTGTTTCCTATATTGTTTCCTGTACACCTTTAGAAAACATCCTAAAGTGTGTAAATCAACATCAACTCCTAAAAAGATATTCTATAGAGTCATCGAATTGATGCTTTCACTGAACTCGGTCAGTGAGTAGAAGATAGGGGTTGGACCCCTAACTTACTTCTGAGATACTCAAAAGTGTCCCTTGGCAGTGGCTTGGTGAAGATATCTTCTATTTGTTCCTTTGTGCTAACATACTCCAACACCACTTTCTTCTCTTGAGCTTCTTCTCTAAGATAATGATATTTGATAGAGATGTGCTTTGTCTTAGAGTGCATAACAAGATTCTTTGAAATGTTAATGGCACTAGTATTGTCACAGAATATAGTTACTGGCTCGGTAACTTTCTCATTTATACCTTCCAACAGTTGTTTGATCCATGCTATGTTGGTAGAGTTCAATGCTGCAACAACGTATTTAGCATCTGTTGTTGACTGTGAAACACATCCTTGTTTCTTGCTAAGCCAACTCACTAGTCTTTCTCCTAAAAAGAAATCTCCTCCACTTGTGCTTTTTCTGTCATCAATGTTGCCTACCCAATCAGCATCAGTATAAACTTTTAAATCAAAGTCATTTCTTTTCTGATATACTAAGCCATAATACTTAGTGCCTTTCAAGTATCTAAAAATTCTCTTGATTGTTGTCATGTGTGTTTCCTTAGGATCTGTAGAGAATCTTGCAACTATACCTACTGCATGTGCTATCTCTGGCCTACTGTGAACAACATATTGCAGCTTTCCAATCATGGATTGGTAAAGTATCTCATCAACAGATGCAGATTCATCATTCTTTGATAATTTATAGTTGGTAGTCATAGGAGTACTTACTAGTTTTGAATCCTCTATTCCATATTTCTTCAAGATTTCCTTTATGCACTTGGATTGAGTAATGAAAATCTCGTCTTTCATTTGTAGTATCTGTAAACCTATAAAATACTTTATCTCACTGATTAATGACATCTCAAATTCTTTGCTCATTTCATTTCCAAAGTTCTTACATAGAGAATCATTTCCACAAAATATAATATCATCGACAAATATGGTTGAGATTAGTATTCCATTTTCATCATTCTTCATGTAAATATTGTTGTTTTCACTTATTCTTATAAAACCAATCTTGATTAAATAAGAGTGCAATCGTTCATACCATGCTCTAGGTGCTTGTTTCAAACCATATAAATGGCCCCACCTCGACTCAGTCTGACATTTTAGTGGTTTTTATATTGAGACTATTACGGATACCTTATTTTTATGTATTTTGGACTTAGAACTTATATGATTTCATGATTTGGATAATATTGCTATATATTGATGATTTATTTATATGCTTTATGAGATAGAACACTACATGATTTTAGAATAAGATAAATTTGCGATGATAAATGTCGTTATTAAATTTGCAGGATTTTAGTATGATAATAGAATTATGATGTATGTTTAAGTGTGGATCAACATTATGAGAATTAGGATGAATTGCTTATGTGAAATTGCTTGGATAAAAGATGTATTTAAATTGTTCAGATGTAAATTGTATGCAAGTGATGATGTGTATTATTATTCCTGTGAATTATATTATATGTGGATATTTGAAAGTTACTAATGTGTAAATTGAGATGTGCAGGAAGTTATCCATGTGACCATGGAAATATTACAGAGAGCCAAACCTAGACCTATGTATGTTCGTAAGCCAGGGTTTGTCTATTCGGAGAGACAACACCCCGTTTGTGTTGTATTTTATTCCTAACAGTATATGATGTATGTGTGTTAAGTGTTATTTAATTGATTTGTGTAAAATCCACAAGAGATGATTTCATGTATTAAATTGTAAAAGTGTTTTCTTGTGTCACTTGACACGTGTGGATTTAAGTTTGAATTTTTATTTTTGTCTCTTGTTGGGAAAGTGTTTAACTATAGCCTTTTCAATTAATGTAACGTGATGCCATAATGCCTTGGGTAAAGAATCTTTGGGATGGTCTACATAGGTTTGACCCGAAAATAAACTTCAGAGGGGTTTAAAAAGGGTTAAATGGACACCTAGGGGTAGTTTAATAGGGTTTCCTAAAGCCCATAAGGTATACCTAAGGGTTAGGGGTAATTTAAGGCAAGTTTCTACTCCCAAGTGACCTTTTAGACACCCTAAAAATTGACTTTTCTGAGTTGTGCGAAAATTGAAATTAGAAGATTTGAACCTAGTTGTAAACTTTCCTTTTCAAATGAGAGTTCCCTTTTCCATTCTATCTTACCTTCCTCTTTAGTTTTTAGAAACTTGTGAGAACTCTCACAATGGGCTTCTTAAGCAAGAATTAGAAAATTTGTGTGTAATCACCCACTCTCCATTTTTGGAGACGAGAAATTTTGAAAAGAATAGGCTAGATTTTGAATAGAGAATTTTGGCTAAGGGTAGAAGGAGAAGAACCGTGAAATTGGGCTGCTCATCCTCAACAAAACTAACCTACCTTTGGGAAAATTAAGGTTGGTTGCATTCTTCTTAAAATGGCTTTCTGTTTGCATGTGTTTGAAAGTAATGTTGGTGTAAAAGATTTGCTTCTTTGCATGTTCTTTTGGGAATTTCTTTTGGTATTTTGTGTTATATATTGTATGTGTTTTTGGGAGTCATCAAGACCTCTTACTCTTGGGAGAGAGGAGGATCTTGTGGGTGGTAGCAGTGACAGCCCTCGAGTGAGAGACTCTCATTATGAGAGCGATCACAAGGGATTTTGTCTGACCCTTGCTGCACGGCTTGTTTGTGCAATGGGGGTCATAAGGAGGGAAATAAGGCATGAATGCCTTGGGGGGAATAAGGATTTAAGGGGTTGCTATACTTGATGCATATGGTTTGCCATGAGGTGGCTACATGTTCTTTTTCATACTTGCAATTTTCCTCAGGGAAATTGGTCCACTACCACTCTTAAAAAAAAGTCATCACCAAGGTGTGGTGCAGTGTAGCTGGGATGGAAGTGTGTTTGTATTTGTGTGCATTATGTCCTTGGTGTTTGCATGTTTGTATCCCATCTAGGGCTTGGTTCTCCAAGCTCGGGGGTGGCTACCAGTTAGCCTAGGCTAGGAGGTGAGCACTCCATGGTCATATCCTTGATCTTATTTGTAGGTTGTTGAAAGAAAGGGATTAGGACAAGTGGAAGTTTGAAGGAGTTATTTGTTGTAGAATCAATTTGGAAATATGTAATATTTTGATTTAAAATATCCTCATTTGAGTGACCTATTTGTATAACGTCTATAGTGTCTTTTAAAGTAATTCCTAGAAATGTAATAGTTTAGTTGCTATGTTGCAAAAGCAAAAATGAATAAATCTAGATTCAGTTTTCTAAAGTGTTGTTTTTTGAATTTTAATGATTGTTGTGTATATTAAAAAAAAATATGGGAAAGCAACTGAATTTATTTTACCCCTATATGCTTGTGAAATAAATCCATGGAATAAAGAAAGAATTTAATGATTGTATGCATGTTGCTTTGAATGAGAATATTGCAGTTTATTCTTCCCAATTGCATGATCTAAGTTTAAGGATTCTAGATAATTATAGTTGCAGAAAATAAAATTTCATAATTAATTGTAGAAATAAAATCTAAAGTATTTTGTTACTATTTCTATAGTTTCAATTTAATAAATTCTAGATTTATTAAGTTGCTATTATATTTATTGTTTCTGGAATTTACTTAGTTGCAGAAATAGAGATCTAGAGTAAATAGTTATTCGATTTAAATGAATTCGTAGTGCTATAGTTGTTGTTTTATGTTTAATAAATTTTGTTAGTTACTTATGTTGTCGAAAGTAGAACTGGAGTTAAATAGGCTATCTACTTTATATAGAACAATATTTAAATAGTATGCTGTATAAATTTATTTAAATCTACCATTATTTAATTGCAGGAAATAAACTTATGACTATATATCTTATCTCAGATTTTAGCAAACTCAAAATCAAATCTAAAATAATAAACATTGATCAAAATCTAGATACTTAAATTAATTTGTCTCAGGTTCTTTTTTTAAGTAAATGTTTATAACTTTAATATATATTCGCAAGATAAATTTGGCCTAAGCATTATACATCCATTATGTAAAAATATATATATATGTATATTTATATATATAAATATACATATAAATATATATATATATATAATGTAAATATATATATATATAAATAATAAATAATAAATAAACTACCAAAAAAAAAAAAAAGCGAGGTGTAAAACCTCGGCCGAACCCACTATGCTTTGCAAAGGGGTCGGCGACGCCTCCCCACTGTGCATCGCATAGTGGTAAGCAAGGCCTCCCACTGTGCAAGGCACAATGGACGGTGGCGCCTCCCATTGTGCAATGCACAGTGGTCGGCAGGGCCGAGCCCACTGTGTATTGCACAGTGGAAGGCATCGGTCACGCCATCCCCCCACTTCAACTGCTTCCTCCTCCGCCATGGCCACCTAGCCCGTGGATGTTCGATTTGGCCCTGTAAAAAAAGGGGTTAGTAAAAAAAAAGATAACAGTATAAAACCCTAGCCCGAGTAGGGTTAGGGTTATGATATTTGAATTAATAAAAAGAAATTATAATCTTAGAAAGATTTTATAATGTAAATCCCTAATTTAGGGTTTGCATGGGTTGGACTTAATAAAATTGGAAAGAAAACATTATATTGAATTTAAATTATATATTTCAATATATGTGTTTATATTTATAATTATAATTATTTACATACACATATTTGTAAATAAGAATTAGAAAGTTGAAGATTAAAAAAAAAAGGAAAACAAACCTATAGGATAAAATATATATTTAATGTAGTTTTTTAAAAAATAAATAAATAAATAAAATCTAGTGGGCAAACAGTATTTATTTAATCAGTCTAAGGGTATTTCAATAAATAGTAATTTAATTGTCTTCTTGGATATAGGTTTTGAAATTTAAAACCTATGGGACGTATTTTCGCCATGGGCTTAATTATATCTTAGTTAAACTAATTTGAGCACATCTTAAGTTTGGAATAAATTGGATTAACTTTAGTAAATTTTAATTATGGACCAAAGGGGTGCTAGGAGAATAAATTTAATTAGCGTTCAAAAAAAAAAATCATTTAAAAGCCATCCATGATTAATATTGTCTACGTAAATTAATTATCCAAATTAATTGTCTCATTAAATTCGAGTAGACATTAAAGCCTTTCAATTGGAATTCTGCAAATGGAGCTAGTAGATAAAGCTAATCCAAATATAGTTAAGACAAAACATGTTGTAGCATTTTATATTTGTCGATTTAATGCTTTTAAAGGTTATGTTTTAAAAAAAAAAATATCCTGTTCTTGCCCTAAATTTTGGGCATGACAATAAAGCTTTGTTCAATTTACATACCTGATCTTTATTATTGTCTTCAGCAAATCCTTCAGGTTGTTCAATAAAAACTTCTTCTTCTAATATTCCATTCAGAAATGCAGATTTGACATCCATTTCATATACCTTGAAATTCTTGTAAGCAGCATATGCCAACAATTTTCTTACTCCTTCAAGTCTTGCTACAGGTGCAAAAGTCTCACCATAATCAATTCCTTCTTCTTGGGCATAACCTTTGCAAACTAGTCTTGCTTTATTCCGAATGACCTCACCTTTTTCATTTAGCTTGTTTTTGAAAATCCATTTTGTATCGATTACATTTTTGTCCTTCGGTCTTGGGACTAGTGTCCATGTGTCATTCTTCTTGATTTGATCAATCTCTTATGTCATAGCATTTATCCAATCTTCACTGTTAAATGCCTCTTTCACTATTCTCGATTCAAATTCAGATATCAAACATGTGTTTTGTCTCAGTTTGTTCCTTGTCATCACTGGATCATCCTTATCTCCTATAGTCTGACTTGGTGCATGTTGTCTTCTGACATATTTGGCTAATACAGGCTCGGTAGGCTCTGTATGTTCTTCTTCATCACTCGGTAACTGGATATTCTCTTCATTTCCTTCTGTAGTTTTCTCGGTAGGACTTGTCAGTTGAACATAGAAAAATTCATCATAATCTTCTGATTCCTTGGAATTTTCTTCATCATTTCTTTTTGCAAATTTATCAATTTTCACATTTGCACTTTCTACTATTTTGTTAGATGATTTGATCAGACATTTAAATGCTTTACTTCTAGAAGAATAACCAAGAAATGTTCTTTCTTCACTTTTCTGCTCAAACTTGCCATTTCTATCATCCTTGTGTACATAGCATCTACTTCCAAAAATTTTAAAATAACTTACATTAGGTTTCTTGTCATACCAGATTTCATAAGGTGTCTTCAAAGTACCTTTCTTCAGTTGTACTCGGTTCAGGGTGTAAACTGCAGTGCTTATTGCTTCTCTCCAAAATGTTTGTTGCACTTTCTTTTCAATCATCAGGGTTCTGGCACAATCCATAATAGATCTGTTTCTTCTCTCAGCAATTCCATTTTGCTGTAGAGTTCTCGGTGTAGAGACCTATCTTTTTATACCATGATCATTGCAGAATAAGTTGAACTCATCAGATGTGAACTCTCCTCCTCTATCTGATCTAAGACATTTCAGTTGTCTTCCTGTTTCATTTTCAACTCTTGCCTTGTACCATTTAAACATTTGAAAAGTTTCTGATTTTTCTTTTAAAAACATTACTGACATCATCCTTGAGTAATCATCCACAAATAATATGAAATATTTATCACCATAATAACTTTGAACTTTCATAGGACCACAAAGATCAGTGTGCACAAGATCTAAAATTCCCTTGGAGGTGTAGGACTTACTTGTAAAGCTTGATCTTGTCATTTTACCCATCTGGCATCCTTGGCACATAGCATTCTCAGGTTTTTCAAGGCTTGGTAGACCTTTTACTCGATGCTTCTTGCTTAGTTTGATCAAATTATCAAAATTTACATGACAAAAGCTTTTATGCCATAACCATGTATCATCTATCTTTGCATATAGACATTTATTCCGAATTGAGTCAAGGTGAAATGTGTTACCTTTTGTTTGTGTCCCAGTAGCAGCTAACTTTCCATGCTTGTCATGAACTTTGACAATTCCTTTTTGAAATTCTATTTGGTATCCTATATTATTTACCTATGCTACACTCAACAAATTGTATTTCAAACCTTCAACCCAATAAACATCATTGCATCTTACATTGTCAAGAAGTGTTATTGATCCTTTACCTCTTACTGGACATGGTGCATCATTACCAAATCTTACATAGCCTCCATCATAGTCTTCTAACATAAAAAACTTGTGTTTATCACCTGTCATGTGATGTGAGCATCCACTATTTATGATCCAAGAATCATTAGTATTTATGTGAGATATAAGGGCTTTTTCTTCATACCTTTCTTCACCCGATCCATCTTTGATGGCCACATAAACTACTTCCTTTGTATTAGTTTCATCTTATTTATCATCATTGGATTCCTCATCAGCTATTAAGCATGACTTTCTATCTCTTCTTCTAAAGTCTTGGTGTCCTCTATAATGATTATCTTTTTGTCTATCATCTCGGTAATCTCTCTTTTCAGTAGAATCTTTGTCAGGACAGTTAGAAGCCATATGTCCTGTCTTATCACAATTGAAACATTTCAAAGGTAGTTTTCCTTTATACTTACCTTTGCCTCTTAGTAACCTTCTAGCTAATAGTGCTTCAAACTCTTCTTGCTTTCTGATCTCCTTATAGAGTTTGTGTACTTCCTCCATGTTCTTGCGAAATCTTTCACTTGCTCCACTATGATTCCCTTTAGTGTACTTACTCATTCTATCATTGTAATCATCAGATTCACCAATATGAAAAGAACTAAATGCAGATTCAACTTTATTTACCAATGTCCCACTATTATCAAAGTTACTTAGCTCAAATGCATGTAGCTTACTAATAGTAGCATCTAAAGAAACTGGCATATTAGGTACATACCTCAATTCATTGATTGTAGAGACTCGGATTGCATAGGCCGGTAGAAGGGTTCTTAACAACTTACTTGTTATATCCTTTTCTTCAATAGTTCCACCTGCTCCTTTGATTTGATTGACAATCTCCTTTAGTCTTGTACTGTACTGGGTTATGTTCTCACCTTCATTCATCCTCATAAATTCAAGTTGTCCTCTTAGACTATCCACTTTTACTCTTTGAACATGTTCATCTCCTCCATACACAGATATGAGCTTGTCCCACATTGCCTTTGCATCATTGCAGCCTTCTAGATCATTAAACTCTGAATCGGTGAATGCAGATGCTATTTCAATCATTGCTTGGATATGTTCTTGCTTTGACTTTATCTCTTCCATTGTCAATGGATAGGTGCTTGGTGTGATGAAATCATTCTCCAAATAATATTCAACATATTCTCCAACTCCTGATAGGTGCAGCTTTATCCTTTTCTGCCATGTAGAGAAACTTGACTTGTTCAGCTTCGGTGCATACCTCTTATACATCTTTGGATCTTTTCCTCAAGTACCTTTCAACTTTTCCTTCCAGAGTCCAATGCTCTGATACTAATTGATAGTTTTGATACTTAAAGATAAGTACATATGCGAAGCTAATAAGATGAGGTGGGGGGGGTGAATCATACAAACTTAATCTTCCATAAAAACATCAGATTCAACCTCGGTAACAAATACTTCAGTAATATAACCAAAACTGCTAAACATGCAAACTCAAAAGCATATAAACATCATAACACTCATAACACTAGATTTAACGTGGAAACCCAAATAGGGAAAAACCACTATGGGATTTTGGACCCACTAAGAAATATACTCTTCTAGAGTATGCTTGGTTAAAAGCAAATCTTGTTAAAGATTACAAACACATTGCTAGATGTGACCCGGTTAAGGGATTTCCCTCAGATCTGTTAGGATCTTCACCTTGTTAGAAGTGACCTTTTTAAAGGATTTCAAACACTTAATCAAAATGTCACCTTGCTAGAGGGTTTTACAAATAAGACTATTAAGTCCACTCGGTTAAGAGTTTTTCTGTCACTTCACAAAATAACAGTAATAAAAATCTATCTGCAACTTCACATCTAAAATGCTAAAGCAGATTCTTATTTTCTCAATACAATATAGACATAGAACTAATCTTGTCCATCTGTTGGGCTCTATACTATGTTAGTCAAAATAGGTCTTCAAGCTTCTGTGCTCGGTAATCACTATGTAGCATCCTTGTTCATACACTTTCCCGCATACATTGTTTATCAACAGTTCCCTATTTATAAACAATTCACCAACCACTTAATCTCCTTGATCACATTTCCCATGATCAATCATAGCCATCAGATCTTCAAACTTTGTCCAGGTTCAATGTATCCTTTGATCTGAAATTGTTTTACCCCGCCTTGGAACTTGCATACATTTCTTGGAACTTGTGCTAGGGTATTGTGGTTCAATCTAAGCTGTAGATCTTCCTCCTGATTTTCCTTTGCCATAGATTCTTTAACAAAATTCATTCACGACATACCAATCATTTAATCATAGCCAGCTCATCAGCTTCATTAAATAATGCATGTAATCATTTAATGTATTCTGTTATTACTCAATTGCAACTCAGTAAATACTAAACTTCACTCGGTAGAAATTTTGCCTTCATTAACTGATAGTGATAACCTTAGGGCTTACCGACTAGGTTCTTTGCTCGATAACATAGTATAGTATTAACCTTTCAATCAATAACATATGTAGGATATCAAAACAATCTAATCATCATGATCTCATCGTTGTCTAACTCAGTAATAGTTGCCTATTGAATAACTTATTTCTCCCCTTATCTATCATATTCTATCTGTGTCTTTTACCAACATCTTTATACTCATCAAATCATACTTCTCAAGATATGGCAACATCATACTGAATTAGAAAATCAATTTCTTGACATCAATGACAAAATAATAATATTAAGACAGTAAACATCCTTAATCAGTTTTATCCATAATCATCAACAACCTTCTCAATATCCTTATTGAAATGCCAACAATCTCTCTTTGTCTGTTATAATGCCAAATGCCAACAAGTTTATTTCTAAAAACCCATTTAGTTCCAATAACATTCTCATTGTTCTCTATCTGATCTAATTCATCTTCCACAGCCTTTAACCATTGTTTATATTTACAAGCTTCAATAATAGATGCCAATTCAATTTGATAAATAAGACATACCTCTTCAATTGCCATTCTTCTTCTTGTCATAACTCTCTTTTTCCTATCTCCGATGATTTGATCTTCAGAATGATTTAACCTTACATACCTTGGTGTTTTCTGAATTTTAGGTTCACTGATCTGATCATTAGTCACAGTTGAAATTTCTGATTGTGACGGTGTAATTGCCTCAGTATCTTGTATCGGTTGAGGCATTGTCAGTTTAGTTATGATCATTTCCACCGTCAATTCCCTGTCATATGATATAGATTGATTTTTGTATTGCTCATCCACTTTCACATTTGCGCTCTCCATAATTTTCTGCAATATTTTGTTATAACATCTATATGCTTTTCTTTGAATTGAGTATCCAATAAATATCCCTTTATCACATCTAGGATCAAACTTCCCAATTGAATTATCCCTTTTGATATAACATTTACTTCAAAAAAATTTGAAATATTTAAGAGTAGGTGTATGTCCAAACCATAATTCATAAGGAGTCTTATCGGTTTCACCTTTGATATGAACTTTTTTGAGTGTGTAGATTGATGTACTCATTGCTTCTCTCTAGTAGATGTGAGGTAATTTGGCTTCCATCATCATGGATCTTGCTGCATCCAAAATGGTTCTATTCTTCCTTTCTACTACTGCATTTTGCTGAGGAGTTTGGGATGCAGATAACTATCTCGTAATCCCATTTGTCTCACAATTACTGTTAAATTCATGAGAAGTGAACTCACTGCCTTGATCTGATCTTAGACATTTGGTTTTCAATCCAATTTTTGTTTCCACCTTAGCTTTGAAGATCTTGAATTTCTCCAAGGCTTCAGACTTCTCCCTTAGAAAAGCCACCCACATCTTTCTAGAATAATCATCAATTATCAACATGAAGTATCTATCACATTGAAAGCTTCTAGTCCTTGCTAGACCACATAAGTCAGTGTGAATCAAATCAAGCACATCATTAGATTTATCATGTATTCTCTTAAAATAACTTCTAACTTGCTTTCCCAATTGACATTCCTTACATACCAGATTATGAGGCTTTATAATCTTAGGTATATCTCTACCTGCCTTTGTTGAATTGATCTTAACAATACAATCAAAATTAACATGACACAACCTCTTATGCCATAACCAACTCTCATCAATATAATCAATCAAACATTTCTTATTTCCAGTGTTCAAGTGAAAGATATTACCTCTAGTTTGAGTACCGGTTGCAATCTCCAAACTAATTTTGTTAATGATTTTGCATTTTCTATCTTTTAACTAAAGTTGGAATCCCTTGTCCACCAATTGACCAACACTTAAAAGATTATGCTTTAAAAGTTCTACATTATAGACATTATTAGTATTATCCTTGCCATCTAGATAAATAATACCTCTACCTTTGATCATACATGCTTTGTCATCCACAAATCTGACTTGACTGCCATTGTATTCTTGCAGGGACAAAAAAATTCTTTTATCTCCAATCATATGATGTGAGCATCCACTATCAATTACCCATTCATCCTTGTCTTCAACTTTTACTGTCAGGGCCTTTTCTTCATTCTTGATAGCCGGTTCCGATTCATCTTCCTTTAAAGCATAGAACACCTATTTCTTTCCATTGTCGGATGCACTAGTAGAGTCTCCTATCAGTTCATCCTTAGAGTCATCACTCACTCCTTCCTCATCCTCTATGTAGCATTGTTTGTTTTTCTTAAATCTATATCTGTTATGATTAGGCTTTAATGATTTCTTAACTCTTTCTTCAAATATTATATTCCTTTAACGACATCTAGATGCAAAATGACCAATCTTATTACATGCAAAACATTCAAAAGGTGATTTTCCTTCATACTTACTTCCTGTCAATCCTTTAGGTACTCTTCTAGAAAATAAGGCTTCAAGTTTCTCAAATTCTTCATCCTCTTTCTTCATATCTTCCAATTCTTTTGAATATAGGGCTTTCAAATCACTCTTGCTGGTAGATGATGATGCATGAAAAGCGGGTTCAAACTTTGCAACTCTAGAGGGTCCAAATTCTTCAAGCTCAAAAGCATATAATTTACCAATCAGAATGTCTCTGTTAAATGAAGTGTTTGCCATCTTTCTGAATTCATTAATTGCAGTTGCATTCATCTTGTAAATCGATCGTAGGGCTCTAATTACTTTAGAAACTATTTCATCTTTACTCAGAGATCCTCCACAGCATTGAATTCCCTGTTGGCATATGTGCAGAGTTTGATGACATGATGGGATTGTATGTTGTCATTGATGTCAATATACTAAAGTATGAATTGGTATGATGGTATGAACTGATATATGCAACAAGTGTTTCGGTATGTTGGAGTGTGAACCGGTATATGCAAAGTTTGTATCGGGGTTTCATTTGATATGACTACTGGTTGGTAGTCTCAGCTTTAGGGTTCCTGGTTGATGCATTCCAAGTCCATGTGATTCCACCGATGACATCCTATGATAGCATTGAAATGAAGATTAGATCGCGTTACCACATCAGCCTTGTGCACGTGAAGGATCTCCTTAAGGATCTTGCATGAAGAAGATTGATTCTATCTACCTCAGAAATATGCAAAATATTAGTAAATGGTTGAGAGCGCGTGATGGGTTATCAGCTTACAGAAGTGGTGAAGAACTAATGAAGGAGAACATCTTGAGATTTGTTCAAAATTGTTTTACCCTATGTAATGTGTTTAAATGGCCAGGATTGGACCGACTATATTGTTAACCTAGATGCTTAGGGTTTTAGGTTTTTGCCACCGACCTAATTGCTATTTATAAGGTCGATGATGATTTTCATTTGAAGTTGTTGGCAAATGAATGTATGTGCGATGATTATTGCCAAACCAAAGGAGTAAGCAGAGAATTGCAGAGTGTGATTGTAGTTGTAAAGAAACTGAAGCAAATCTGCCTTGGCATTAAGTGCTTTTATTAGATCAATATATTACCTGTTGATTTCTAACCATTTCAATAGATGGAAAATCCCTTTACTGGGTAGCTTTAACAATATTTTTGTAAATCCTTTAATAGGGTGACTCAAAATCATTGAGTTCTTCAAATCCTCTTACAAGGTAACCTTTAACAAGGTTTTAACCTCTAACCGGGTGATCCCTAGCAAGATTGGTTCCTAGCAGAACCAGTTGTAAGGTCTTTAACCGGAATAGGATCCTAATAGAGTGAACTTCAAAAGAGTTCAAGAACAACTTGTGGGTATTCATCCCCACCATGGTTTTTCCTAGTTGGGTTTCCATGTAAAAAAATAGTGTGTTATGTGTGATGCTTTTTCATGTGATGTTTTAGTGTTTTCTCTTAAGCAGTAATGCAAGCTGATCCAATGGTCATTGTATTTCTGATGTATTACTTGCTTAAGCATATGGGTGAAGTTGAGATGAGATATTAGGTTTTGAGAAGATCTAGATGTTACTGGTTTATATCTTTAACAATCATATTGTGTTTTACTGGTAGTGCCTTGATTTAGATTGGTGATATTGTTTACCAGTTAGTGCAGTCTTTGCAGTTTAAGTTGTTTAAGAAGTTTTTGTCTATACTGATTCACCCCCCCTCTCAGTATCTGTTGGGTATTTATTGTTCATCATTATTCATCAATTGGTATCAGAGCGTCCTCCAGGTCCTCTATGTTATAATCTTAATTGCTTGAGGAAAAGATCCTATTCTAATGATGAAGAGGGAAGGTCCTAAGTTCAAGAGAGATAACTTTAAGATATGGAAGGATAGAATGAAGATCTACATTAAAAGTATGGGTGCTCAACATTGGAACTATGTTGAGAATACTTATGTTGTCCCTACTGGTACTCTCACTGATGATCAAAGAAGAGAAATTTAGGAAAATGGGCAATTCATGGAAGTTCTTATAAGAAATCTATCTGATATTGAGTTTATATGTGTTCAAGACAAAGACAATCCCAAAGATGTATGGGATACCATAGAGACTATCTATGGTGGTGATGAGCATGTGAAGTAAGCTAAGGAAGAGATCCTTAGGGGAAAATTTGAAGACATACGGATGGTTGAAGGAGAGAACATTCAACAATATAGAATAAGAATTAAAACTATTGTAGGAGACATCAAGAGTGTTGGTGGCAAAATAGACAATCCCACCATTGTTAGCAAAGTTTTGAGATCCTTATTACCGGTCTATGCAATAAGGGTTCCCACTACTCAGGAGTTGAGAACTATTGACAAGACAAAGGTATCCCTTGACTCCATCATTGTTAAGTTGACCGCATATGAGCTAAACAATTATGATGGCAGTGTTCAGAAAACTGAATCAGCCTTTAGAGCATCTGCTGCACTATCTAGAAAGGGAAAAGAGGTTGGTACCAGCTATGAACTGAGACAAAGCAGGGATATGGATGATGAGGAGATCTTGATGGAGTTTGAAGCTCTTCTTGCCAAGAGACTTCCCAAGGGAACTGGAAAATAGAGAGGTAAGCTCCCTTTGAAATGTTTTTCTTGCAAAAGGATAGGACACATTACTGTCGACTGTCCCAACAGTGATAATAAGGACAAACCAGAGAAGTTTAAAAAGTTCAAAGGAGGAAATAGGAGAAATTTTCTTGTTGCAGTTGATGAAGGTGTCACTGATGATGAATCAGAAGATGAAAAAAGAAAAGACATAGTGTTTGTAGTCATTAAGGAAGATGTGTTAGAAAAGAAGGCTCTTATCTCCCGCTTTGATAATTATAATGAGTGGATTATTGATAGTGGATGTTCTCACCACATGACTGGTGATTGGAGGAAGTTTCTGTCTCTGGAAGAGTACGATGGAGGTGTAGTCTGATTTGGTAATGATGCACCATGTATGGTAAAAGGAAAAGGGTCCATCTCTCTAAATGGAAAAAGTAGTGCTGATAATGTGTATTGGGTAGAAGGTATCAGGCATAACCTTTTGAGTGTTGCCCAGTTGAATGATAAAGGACTCACTCTAGAATTTAAATATGGAGTGTGCAAAATAAAAGGAAAGAGTGGTGAACTGATGGCCACTAGTATGCAGACCAAAGATAACTTATTTCAGTTGAATACAAATATCAGTCAATGTCTAATGGCTAAGTTTGATGACAGTTGGATATGGCATAGGAGACTCTGCCATATAAATTTTGATAATATTGTGAAGGCCAGTAAAATCAAGGCAGATAGAGGATTGTCTGTGCTGAACAAACTGGAGAATCCTTTGTGCAGAGAATGTCAGCTAGGGAAAATTTCTTCCTCAACCTTCAAATGTAAATCTTTCATAGCAGATAATTTACTTGATCTTGTGCAAACTGATTTGTATGGTCCAATGAAAACTAGGAGTGTTCAGGGAGATAGGTACTTTATGATTCTTACTGATGATTGCTCAAGAATGATGTGGGTCACATTCTTGAAAGAAAATTCTGAAGCTTTTGGAAAGTTTAAAGCCTTCAAAGCACTAGTTGAAAAGGAAAGCGGTAAGAGGATTAAATGCCTTAGAACCGACCAAGGAGGCAAGTTCACTTCTGGTGAATTCAATAAGTACTGTGAAGAGAATGACATCAAGAGGCAACTGTCTGCCCCCCGGAATCCACAGCAGAATGGCCTAGCAAAAAGGAAAAACTAGACTATAGTTGAAGCTGCCAGAATGATGTTGATTCAAGGGAAGGTTGCTCACACTTTTGGAGAGAAGCAGTGAGCACTACTATCTACACTATGAACCGGGTACTCATCAAGAAAGGTAAGGATAAAACTCCTTATGAGTATTGGACCAGTAAGACTCCAGTAGTAAGTTACTTTAGAGTGTTTGGTAGCAAGTGTTATATCAAGAGAAGTGGATACTAGAGCAAGTTTGATGCAAAAGGTGATGAGGGAATATTCCTAGGGTATTAAACTAAGAGAAAAGATCTCAAGTGTTTTAACAATAGGACTCAGAGAATTGTTGAAAGTATAAATGTTAGAGTTGATGAAACCTTTGAGAAACCTGAGGAAATTGACAGTGAGCGAGTGGTAGATGAACTAGTTGCAAAACAACCAAGTACAAGTAACAATGCTCCTACACCAGTAGATGCTGATGTAGATGAAGATGAAGATGAGGATGAAGAGGAAAAGAAAGAAAAATCAGTTAAGATCATTCCTAGGTATGTAAAGTTGCATCATGATCTAAAGCAAATCATAGGGGATAAGGATGCAGGAATACTTACAAGAAGAAAGGTCAGAGAGAATTTTTGCATGATTTCTGAATTTGAGCCCAAAACATGTAAAGAGGCACACAAAGATGAAGACTGGATTAAGGCTATGGAAGAGGAACTTGACCAAATAGAAAAGAATGGTACATGGTCTTTGGTACCCAGACCTGAGCACAAAAATGTTATTGGCATCAAATGAGTTTTTAGAAACAAGCTGAATTATCGCATAGTGGTAAGAAACAAAGAAAGATTAGTATGTAAGGGATATGCTCAAGAAGAAGGAGAAGACTATGGAGAAACCTTTTCTCCAGTAGATAGATTTGAAAGACTTATAATGCTACTTTCATATGCAACCTTCAAGGGATTTAAAGTGTATCAGATGGATGTGAAATCTTTATTCCTGAATGGAATACTTGAAGAGGAAGTGTATATAGAGCAACCAAATGGGTTTTCCCTATCAGAAGATAGTGATATGGTGTGTTGGCAACATAAAGCCTTGTATGGATTGAAGCAAGCACCTAGAGCATGGTATGAACATTTACACTCCCATCTTGTGAAGATTGGATTTGAAAGAACAAGCAAAGAAAGAAATATCTATCTGAAGATAGAAGGAGATCAGATTCTGATTTGTGAAGTGTTTGTTGATGACACAATTTCTGGTGGAGATGACAAGATGAGCCATGTGTTTGGAGATGAAATGAAGAAGGAATTCAAGATGTTACTAATCAGAGAGATTAAGTTCTTCATTGGACTATAGATTCAACAAATGAAAGATGGTATCTTTATCACTCAGTCCAAGTATGTCAAAGAGGTGTTGAAGACCTTTGGCATGGAAGACAGCAAACCGGTTGGTACACTGATGATGACCGGTTGTAAATTGTCAAAAGAGGATGACTCAATGTTGGTGAATGAGAAGGAATACTAGTCAATGATTGGTAAGTTGCACTATATTGTACACAATAGACTGGACATTGCACATGCACTGGGCATTGTTGCATGTTTCCAGAAAATTCCAATAGAATCCCACTTGGTAGTAGTCAAGCGGATTCTGAGATATCTTAAGGGAACTATAGATTATGGATTGTGGTATCCATACAATAATGATTTTAATCTCAAAGTGTTTAATGATGCCAATTGGGTCGGTAATGTGGATGAGCGGAAGAGCACAACCATGTTGGCATATGTGTAGTGTATGATGACATGATGGTGTATGTTGTCATTGATGTTAATATGTTGAACTATTGAAGTAAGCGATCTGGTAAGTGAACCGGTATGATGGTACAAGTGAAGCGATATGATGGAATGAACCGGTATATATCAAAAGGTGAACCAGTATGTTGGAATGTGAACCGGTATATGCAAAGTTTGTATCAGGGTTTCATTTGATGTGACTACCAGTTGGTAGTCTCAGCTTTCGGGTTTCTGGTTGATGCATTTCAAGTCTATGTGATTCGACCAATGACATCTTGTGATGGGTTAGCATTGAAATGAAGATCAGATCGTGTTGCCACATCAGCCTTGTGGGTGTGAAGAATTTCCTTGAGGATCTTGCATGAAGAAGATTGATTCTATCCACCTCAAGAATGAGCAAAATCTTAGTAAATGGTGGAGAGCACGTGATGGGTTATCAGCTTCCAGAAGTGGCAAAGAATGAACAATGGAGAACGTCTTGAGATTTGTTCAAGATTGTTTTTATGCAATGTGATTAAATGGTCAGGATTGGACAGACTTTATTGATAACCTAGATGCTTAGGGTCTAGGTTTTTTTCTACTGACCTAATTGTTGTCTATAAGGTCGATGATGATTTGCATTGTGAGATTGTTCACAAATGTTATATGTGTATCCAAATGAAGAGATACTTGATTCTTGCTAGACCAGTGCAATAAGTTCAGATCTATAGAGTGTGATTGCAGATGTGAAGGAACTAAAGTGGATCTACCTTGGCATTAAGTGTTGTTATCAAATCAGTGTATTACCTATTGACTTCTAACCATTTTAGCAGTTGAAAATCCCTTTACCCGGTAGCTTTAACATGATTTCTATAAATCCTTTAACAGGGTGACTCAAATCATTGAGTTCATCAAATCCTCTTGTGAGATAACCTTTAACAGGGTTCTAACCTTTAACTGAGTATTTAGCCATCCCTTAACCGGGTGATCCCTCACAGGATCGGTCCCTAGCAGAACCTGTTGTAAAGTCCCTAACTAGACTAGGCTCCTAACAGAGCGGACTTTAGAAGAGTTCAAGAAAAACTTGTGGGTATTCATCCTCACCGTGGTTTTTCCCAGTTGGGTTTCCACGTGAAAAATGACTGTGTTATGTGTGATGCTTTTTCATGTGATGCTTTAGTGTTTTCTATTAAGGGGTAATGCAAGCTGATCCAGTGGTCATTATGTTTCTAATGTATTACTTCTTTAAGCATATGGGTGAAGTGGAAATCAGTCAATAGGTTTTTGTTGATCTAAGTGTTAACTAGTTTATGTCTTTCATAGTCATACTATGTTCTACTAGTAGTGCCCTAATTTAGATTGGTGATGTTGTTTACCAGTTAGTATAGTCTTTGTAGTTTGATTTGTCAAGAAATTTTTGGTCCATACTAATTCACCCCCCCTCTCAGTATCTATTGAGCATTTACTATTCATCATTATTCATCAATTGGTGTCAGAGCGGTCCTACAGGTCCTCTGTGTTGTAAGCTTAACTGCTTGAGGAAAAGATCTTATTGTAATGATGAAGAGGGAAGGTCCTAAGTTCAATAGAGATAACTTTAAGCTATGGAAGGATAGAATGAAGATATACATCACAAACATGGGTGCTCAACACTGGAACTATGTTGAGAATACTTATGTTGTCCCTACCGGTACTCTCACTGATGATCAAAGAATAGAAATTCAGGAGAATGGGCAAGCCATGGAAGCTCTTATCAGCAATCTATCTGATGTTGAGTTTATAGATGTTCAGGAAAAAGAGAATCCCAAGGATGTATGGGATTCTCTACAGTTTATCTATGGAGGTGACGAGCATGTAAAGCAGGCTAAGGAAGAAATCCTTAGAGGAAAGTTTGAAGACATGTAGATGATTGAAGGAGAGACCATTCAATAATATGGGATAAGAATTAAAACTGTTGTTGGAGACATCAAGTGTGCAGGAGGTACAATGGATGATTCCACCATTGTTAGCAAAGTTTTGAGAACCTTATTACCAGTCTATACAATAAGGGTTGCTTCTATTCAGGAGTTGAGATCTATTGATAAGACAAAGGTGTCCCTTGATTCTATCATTGCTAAGTTGACCGCATATGAGCTAAACAGTTATGATGGCGGTGTTCAGAAGACTAATTCAGCCTTTAAAGCATCTGCTACACTATCTAGAAAGGGAAAAGAAGCTAGTACTAGTTGTGAACCAAGACAAAGCAGAGATATGGATGATGAGGAAATCCTAATGGAATTTGAAGCTCTTCTTGCCAAGAGACTTCCTAAGAGAATTGGAAAATACAGAGGTAAGCTCCCTTTGAAATTTTTTTCTTGCAATAGGATAGGACACATTGTTGTAAACTGTCCCAATAGTGATAATAAGGACAAATCGGAGAAATTTAAAAAGTTCAAAGAAGGAAATAGGAGAAACTGTCTTGTTGCAATTGATGAAGGTGTCACTAATGATGAATCAGAAGATAAAGAAAGTGAAGACATAGTGTTTGTAGCCGTTAAGGAAGATCTATCAGACAAGAAGGCTCTTGTCTCCCACTTTGATAATTCTAATGAGTGGATTATTGACAGTAGTTATTCTCACCACATGACTAGTGACTAGAGAAAGTTTTTGTCTCTAGAAGAGTATGATGGACGTGTAGTCCGATTTGGTAATGATGCACCTTGTATGGTAAAAGGCAAAGGGCCCATCTCTTTAAATGGAAAAAGTAGTGCTAATAATGTGTATTGGGTAGAAGGTCTTAGTCATAACCTTTTGAGTGTTGCTCAGTTGAATGATAAAGGGCTCACTCTGGAATTCAAAGATGGAGTATACAAAATCAAAGGTAAGAATGGTAAACTGATGGCCACCGATATGCAAACCAAAGGTAACCTATTTCAGTTGAATACAAATATCAGTCAATGTCTAATGGCTAAGTTTGATGACATATGGATATGGCAAAGGAGACTCTGCCATGCTAATTTTGATAACATTGTGAAGGCAAGTAAGATTAAGGCAGTTAGAGGATTGCCTATGCTAAAAAAACTAGAGAATCCTTAGTCCAGAGAACGTCAACTAGGGAAAATGTCTTCCTCAACCTTCAAAGGTAAATCTTTCACAATAGATAATTTACTTGATCTTGTGCATACTGATTTGTGTGGTCCTATGAAAATTAGGAGTGTTCAAAGAGATAGGTACTTTATGATTCTTACTGATGATTGCTCAAGAATGATATGGGTCACATTCTTGAAAGACAAGTCTGGAGATTTTGGAAAGTTCAAAGCCTTTAGAGCACTAGTTGAAAAGGAAAGCGGTAAAAGGATCAAATGCCTTAGAACCGATCAAGGAGGTGAGTTCACCTCTGGAGAATTCAATAAGGACTATGAAGAGAATGACATCAAGAGGAAACTATCTACCCCCCAGATGCCATAGCAGAATGGCCTAGCAGAAAGAAACAACCGGACTGTAGTTGAAGTAGCCAGAACAATGCTAATTAAAGGGAAGGTTGCTCACACTTTTTGGAGAGAAGCGGTGAGTATTGCAATCTACACTATGAACCGGGTACTCATCAAGAAAGGTAAGGGTAAAACTCCTCATGAGTATTGGACTGGTAAGACTCATGTAGTAAGCTACTTTAGAGTGTTTGGTAGGAAATGTTATATCAAGAGAAGTGAAAACCAGAGAAAGTTTGATGCAAATGTGATGAGGGAATATTCCTAGGGTATTCCACCAAAAGCAAAGCTCTCAAGTGTTTTAACAATAGGACTCAAAGAATTGTTGAAAGCATCAATGTCAGAGTTGATGAGACCTCTAAGAAACCCAAGGAAACTGATAGTGAGAGAGTGGTAGATGAACCGGTTGCAAAACAACCAAGTACAAGTAACAGTGCTTCTGCACCAGTAGCTGCTGATGTAGATGAAGATGAAGATGAGGATGAAGAGAAAAAGCAAAAAGAATCAGCCAAGATCATTCCTAGGTATGTAAAGCTACATCATAATCCAAAGTAGATCATAGGAGACAAGGATGCAGAAATTCTTACAAGAAGAAAGGTCATAGAAAGTTCTTGCATGATTTCTTAATTTTAGCCCAAAACATTTAAAGAGGCACACAAAGATGAAGAATGGATTAAGTCTATGGAATAGGAACTTGACCAGATAGAAAAGAATGGTACATGGTCTTTGGTACCCAGACCAGAGTATAAAAATGTTATTGGCACCAAATGGGTTTTTAGAAACAAGCTAAATGAAGATGGCACAGTGGTGAGAAACAAAGCAAGATTGGTATGTAAGGGATATGCTCAAGAAGAAGGAGAAGACTATGGAGAAACCTTTGCTCCAGTAGCCATATTGGAAGGAGTTTGAATTCTTCTTGCATATGTAGCCTTCAAGGGATTCAAAGTGTATCAAATGGATGTGAAATCTGCATTCCTAAATGGAATACTTGAAGAGGGAGTGTATATAGAGCAACCAGATGGGTTTGTCCTGTTAGAAGACAATGATATGGTGTGTAGGATACATAAAGCCTTGTATGGATTGAAGCAAGCACCTAGAGCATGGTATGAACGTTTACACTCCCATCTTGTGAAGATTGGATTTGAAAGAACAAGTGAAGATAGCAATATCTATCTAAAGTCAGAAGGAGATCAGATTCTGATCTATGAAGTGTTTGTTGATGACATAATTTTTGGTGGAGATAACAAGATGAGTCATGCATTTGCAGAAGAGATAAAGAAGGAATTTGAGATGTCACTAATCGAAGAGATTAAGTTCTTCATTGGACAATAGATTCAACAAATGAAAGATGGTATCTTTATCACTCAGTCCAAGTATGTCAAAGAGGTGTTTAAGACCTTTGGCATGGAAGACAGCAAACTGGTTGGTACACCGATGATGACCAGTTGTAAATTGTCAAAAGAAGATGACTCAGCATTGGTGAATGAGAAAGATTACTGGTCAATGATTGGTAAGTTGCACTATGTAGTACACAACAGACCAGACATAGCATAGGCAGTGGGCATTGCTACACGTTTTCAGAAAATTCCAAGAGAATCCCACTTAGTAGCAGTCAAGCGGATTCTGAGATATCTCAAGGGAACTATAGATTATGGATTGTGGTATCCATACAGTGAAGATTTCAATCTCAAATTGTTTACTGATGTCGATTGGGTTGGTGATGTGGACAACCAAAAGAGCACAATCGGTGGTACATTCTTTCTTGGTGGTAGACTAGTCTCATGGATGAGTAAGAAGCAAAGTTGTATCTCTTAGTCTACAATAGAAGTAGAATATGTAGCAGCATTTATGAACTGTACTCAGACAATTTGGATGAAGCATGTATTAAGTGGTTTTAAAGTTCCTGTATCTAAACCGGTGCGTATATTTTGTGACAACACAAGTGCAATTAATATTTCCAAGAATCTGGTATTGCATGCTAGAACCAAGCAATTTGAGCTCAAGTATCATTTCTTGAGGGTGAAAGTTTAGAACAAAGTGATTGTATTGCAACATGTTTCCAATAAGGAGCAGTTAGCAAATATATTCACCAAGCCTCTACCGAAGGCTACATTTACCTATTTAAGAGGTGAATTAGGGGTGCTACCCCTTCAATAAGTGAACTAAAGATATGTGCTCCACATAAGTCAAGTATTGCATTGACAAATCATTTCCAGGATTGGTGTGTTGAAGGACGCTACTCCTCAGGGGGAGCCGCATAGTGGAACATGGATGTTTATGCCTCCACTTTGGCATTGTTGTCAAAGGGGGAGAAGATGTGAAGCAGAGCAGATATCTACAATTTTTAAGACATAATATGGGGAGAAGATGTGAAGCGGAGAGATATCTTTGTATATTGCCATCAATATCAAAGGGGGAGATTGTTGGCATATGTGTAGTGTATGATGACATGATGGTGTATGTTGTCATTGATATCAATATGCTGAACTATTGAAGTAAGCTCTGGCAAGTGAACTAGTATGATGGTACAAGTGAAGTGGTATGATGAAGCGTGAACCGGTATATGTGAAAAGGTGAATCAGTATGTTGGAATGTGAACCAGTATATGCAAAGTTTGTATCGGGAATTCATTTGATATGACTATTGGTTGGTAGTCTCAGCTTTAGGATTTTTGGTTGATGCATTTCAAGTTTGTGTGATTCGATCGACGACATCCTATGATGGGTTAGCATTGAAATGAAGATCAGATTGTGTTGCCATGTCAGCCTTGTGGGTGTGAAGAATTTCCTTGAGGATCTTGCATGAAGAAGATTGATTCTATCCACCTCAGGAATGAGCAAAATCTCAGTAAATGGTGGAGAGTGCATGATGGGTTATCAGCTTCCAGAAGCAGCAAAGAATGAATGATGGAGAACATCTTGAGATTTGTTCAAGATTGTTTTTATGCAATGTGATTAAATGGTTAGTGTAGACACCTAAAAATGGTCAACGCTTGCAGAATCATACTTTAACATTTGTGCATTGCCTCATTTTAGGTTTTTGCGTCGCATTAACATTTCTCCTATGTCACGCACTTGGTCTTTATCATTTGTGAGCATCGAGTCCTTCTTCTACATTCTTCATTCGTCTCGCTCTCGAATTTGGTCTTGTCGACAACACTATCTTGTCATGATTTTGATCGATCTTATCCTATTGCATCAATGTGCATGTTAATTTGTCATCATTTTGGACATCGTCAATCCTAATTAGGGTTTTGTCCTCTTATCAATCTTGTCAATTTGCGATCGATTTGTCATTGATCATTGTCCTCTTATCAATCTTGTCGATTTATCATCAATCCTTCAATCTTGTCGTTTAACGATCGATTTGTCATCGGTCGTTGTCATGTTTGATCTTGTCATTTTGCGATTGATTTGTCATCAATCGTGGTCATTTTCAATCTTGTTGTCTTGCAATCTATTTATCATCAACCCTTGTCATCTTGTCAATCTTGTCATTTTGCGATTAATTTGTCATCAATCATCGTTGTCCTTCTCAATCGTGTCAATTTGGATCAATTAGTCATTGTTCCTCGTCAATTGGCGCATTTATCAATCAAATCATTTATCACATTGGTCATTTATCAATTCAAAATCAAATCGAATCGATATCAATTATCCTTTGTCAAGACCTAATTGTCAGTCTCGCATTGCTAATTCGTCTTCTAGGGTTTTGTGATTTAATCATTTAACCTGGTTTGTCATTTCCTCCTTTAGGATTAATAAATTGTTTATTTATCCTAAGTCTTCTCATTACAATTAAATGTTCATTTAATTGGCTAATTATTCCTCTTTGTGAATTAATTAATAAATGACAAATTATTAATTAATTTACCTAATTTCTAATTTCTATCAATTTCTTAATTCCTAAATTCTTAATTCTCTAATTTCCTAATTTTCTATTTCCTAATTTCAATTTCCTCCTATTTCTCTCCTAAATTCATGGAAATGACATGTCAATTTGTCATAAATTTGTCATAATTGACAATCAATCAATTTTGACATAGAAGTTGTCATAATTTGTCATAAATTATCAATCAACAAATTTTGCATAGAAAGTGCATAATTTGTCATAATTGACATAATTGATTTGCAATTTCCATTTGAATTGAATCATGCTAATCTTGTCATCTCTCCAATTCTTGTATAAATTGGATGATCTTCATCAATCAAAGCTAATTGGTAATCAGACTATCAAATTTCTAGTACTCTTGATCAATAATCTTGTCTACTTACTTTCAATCATGTATGTGCACTTGTAGGTGAGATCCACAACCAAACCATTTGAAGAGGAAAGAAGAACAATGGAGCCGCATGAAGGAGCATTCAAATCACACCTTTGGTTTGCTTAAATTCTAGTTTTGAATGCTTTTTGTTTCATGTCTCTATTGAGTGTTGTTTAGGATAGCTCATTGCAATGAATGCTTTTGTGATTGAGCTATTACGTTTATCTTTCTTGTGATGATTTTCGATTTCCTAACGTACAGTTAGGATTGGACCAACTATATTGATAACCTAGATGGTTAGGGTTTAGGTTTTTGGCTACTGACCTAATTGTTGTCTATAAGGTCGATGATGATTTGCATTGTGACATTGTTGGCAAATGTTATATGTGTATCCAAGTGAAGAGATACTTGATTCTTGCCAGAACGGTGCAGTAAGTTGAGATCTATAGAGTGTGATTGCAAATGTGAAGGAACTAAAGTGGATCTGCCTTGGCATTAAGTGTTGTTATCAAATCAATGTATTACCTATTGTCTTCTAACCATTTTAGCAGTTGAAAATCCCTTTACTGGGTAGCTTTAATAGGCTTTCTATAAATCCTTTAATAGGGTGACTCAAATCATTGAGTTCTTCAAATCCTCTTGCGAGGTAACCTTTAACCGGGTATTTAGCCATCCCTTAACTGGGTGATCCCTAGCAAGATCGGTTCCTAGCAGAACCTATTGTAAAGTCCCTAACTGGACTAGGCTCCTAAAAAAATAGGCTTCAGAAGAGTTCAGGAACAACTTGTGGGTATTCATCCCCACCCTAGTTTTTCCCAATTGGTTTTCCACATGAAAATGACTGTGTTATGTGTGATGCTTTTTCATTTGATGGTTTAGTGTTTTCTGTTAATCGGTAATGCAAGTTGATCTAGTGGTCATTATGTTTCTAATGTATTACTTGTTTAAGCATATGGGTGAAGTGGAAATGAGTCAGTAGATTTTTATTGATCTAAGTGTTAACTGGTTTATGTCTTTCACAGTCATACTATGTTCTACCGATAGTGCCCTGATTTAGATCACTGATGTTGTTTACCAGTTAGTATAGTCTTTGCAATTTGATTTGTCAAGAAAGTTTTTGTCCATACTGATTCACCCCCTCGCCCTCTTAGTATCTATTGAGCATTTACTATTCATCAGTATTCATCAAATCGATGGTGCATTCTTTCTCAGTGGTAGACTAGTCTCATGGATGAGCAAGAAGTAGAGTTGTATCTCTCAGTCCACAATAGAAGCAGAATATGTAGTAGCATTTATGAACTGCAATCAGACAATTTGGATGAAGCATGTATTAAGTGGTTTCAAAGTCCATGTATCTGAACCAATGAGTATATTTTGTGATAACACAAGTGCAAATAATATTTCCAAGAATCCGGTATTGCATGCTAAAACCAAGCACTTCGAGCTCAAGTATCATTTCTTGAGGGAGAAAGTTCAGAACAAAGAGTTTGTATTGGAACATGTTTCCAGTAAAGAGAAGTTAGCAGATATATTCACCAAGCCTCTACCGAAGGCTACGTTTACCTATTTAAAAGGTGCATTAGGGGTACTGCCCCTTCAAGAGGTGAACTAAAGGTATGTGCTCCACATCAGTCAGGTGTTGCATTGTCAAATATTTTTTTAGGATTGATGTGTTGAATGATGCGACTCTTGAGGGGGAGCAGCATAGTAGATCATGGATGTTTGTGCCTCCACTTTGGCATTGTTGTCAAAGGGGGAGAATATGTGAAGCAGAGAAGATATCTGCAGTATTGAAGACATATAATATGGAAGAAGATGTAGATATATCTTTGTGTATTGCCATCAATGCTAAAGGGAGAGATTGTTGGTATATGTGTAGAGTTTGATGACATGATGGGATTGTATGTTGTCATTGATGTCAATATGTTGAAGTATGAACTGGTATATTGAAGTAAGAAAACTGGCAAGTGAACCAGTATGATGGTATGAACCGATGTATGCAACAAGTGAGCTGGTACGTTGGAGTGTGAACCAGTATATGCAATTTTTTAATCGGGGTTTCATTTGATATGACTATCGATTGGTAGTCTCAGCTTCAGGGTTTCCGGTTGATGCATTCCAAGTCTATGTGATTCCACAGATGACATCCTATGATGAGTTAGCATTGAAATGAATTTTATATCACGTTACCACATCAGCCTTGTGCACGTAAAGGATCTCCTTGAGGATCTTGCATGAAGAAGATTGATTCTATCTACCTCAGGAATGTGCAAAATCTTAGTAAACGGTGGAGAGTGCGTCATGGGTTATCAGCTTGCAGAAGCGGTGAAGAACGGATGATGGAGAATGTCTTGAGATTTGTTCAAGATTGTTTTACCCTATGTAATGTGTTTAAATGGCCAGGATTGGACTGACCGTATTGTTAACCTAGATTCTTAGGGTTTTAGGTTTTGGCCACCGACCTAATTGTTGTCTATAAGGTTGATGATGATTTTCATTTGAAGTTGTTGGAAAATGAATGTATGTGAGGTGATTCTTTCCAGACCAAAGGAGTAAGTAGATATTTGCAGAGTGTGATTGTAGATGTAAAGAAACTGAAACAGATCTACCTTGGCATTAAGTGTTGTTATCAGATCAGTGTATTACCTGTTGATTTCTAACCATTTAAACAGATGGAAAATCCCTTTACCGGGTAGCTTTAATAGGATTTATGTAAATCCTTTAACAGGATGACTCAAAATCATTAAGTTCCTCAAATCCTCTTACAAGGTAACCTTTAACAGGGTTTTAACCTCTAACCAGGTATTTAGCCATCCCTTAACCGAGTGATCCCTAGTAGGATCAGTTCCCAACAAAACTAGTTGAAAAGTCTTTAATTAGACTAGGCTCCTAATAGAGTGATCTACAGAAGAGTTCAAGAAAAACTTGTGGGTATTCATCCCCACCATGGTTTTTCCTAGTTGGGTTTCCATGTGAAAAAACAGTCTGTTATGTGTGATGCTTTTTCATGTGATGTTTTAGTATTTTCTGTTAAGTGGTAATGCAAGCTAATCTAATGGTCATTGTATTTCTAATGTATTACTTTCTTAAGCATATGGGTGAAGTTGAGATAAGATATTAGGTTTTGAGAAGATCTAAATGTTACTGGTTAATGTCTTTTACAGTCATACTATGTTTTACCGGTAGTACCTTGATTTAGATTGGTGATATTGTTTACCAGTTAGTGCACTCTTTGCAGTTTAAGTTGTTTAAGAAGTTTTTGTCTATACTGATTCACCCCCCCCCTCTGGATATGTATTGGGTATTTACTGTTCATCATTATTCGTCATTCCCATGACAATCTCATTTACTCTTTCCATTAATATAGCAATTCTTTCATTATCTTCCATCTTCAAGTTCTCATATCTTACCTGGTAACCATCAAGTTTAGAAATTTTGATAGTAGGATCACCTTTATTCAGAGTTTTAAATTTATCCCACATAACCTTTATAGATGATTTATCACCCAATCCCATGATTTGTTGATAAGTAAGTGCACACAGGAGGGCTTCTCTAGCTCTGCAATCATTTTCAATATTCTTGTCCAAGTCTACAAGAGCAAGATTGCCATATGCAGGATCATAGGGTGTATATCCTTTCTCAGTGATCTCCCAAATATCCTTGCCAACAAATCTAAGATGAGTCTCCATTCATATTTTCCATATCACATAATTTATTCCATCAAGCTTAGGGATTTCTCTTCTAAAAATAGTTGTGATTGGACTTGAAGTGTTAGTTGCCATAGGATCTACCTCAAGCGGTTAAGCTTTTGCAAAAGAGGACCAAAGCTCTGATACCAATTTTTAGGATAACTGGTGGAGAACTGAAAGGGGGGGAGGGGGTGGGGGTGAATCATTTGTCAATAGATTATATTAATCAAACCACTTTATAACCTTTAACCGGAGCATATAAACATTGAATACTGGAATAGAAAAAATAGATACTGGTAGGCAATAAAACTTAAGAATGAAATAGAGAATTAACACAATGCATTCATACAACATTAAACCATGATTTGTACATGGAAAACCCAGTAAAGGGAAAAACCATGATGGAATGCCTACCCACATTCAAATGATACTTCTGTAGAAAGTATGTGATATAATAAGGGACATGCACATGTATGAAGGCACACTGCCTAGAGTGTATTGTTCATTACAAAGGAGTCTCACTGACTACAGAGAGGTTCTAACCACCTCAATATAATTGGACAACAATCCAGAAGAATGAACTACCAGAGATAGAATCTACCATGCCTGATTACAGTGACGGTTAAGCTCAATACCAGAGGCCTTTGACCTCTTACATAAACCCAATTCGATCACCTATGGTCAACCAGATCTCCTTTGCATATGATATTTCATTCCACAACCATGATACCCAATCTACAGTGAGATCTAACATCAATTTATACAAACCCTAAGGCCGAAACCAATTAGGTCAGCCACCTAAAAGATATTACAATAAGATCATTACATACATCCATATTACAATGATATGCCATGTCAGCTTTAGAAAAAATCAACATTAACCAATCCATAAATCATCCCGGTAATGTGTAGAGAACACATTGACATGATATCGGTCCATAACATAGATAGGCACTAGACCTAATTTGGGTCCACCACATGAAAGCAATGTCTTCAATCAGTCAAGGTACTATCAAGGATCACCTTTTGCATCCTGAATTCCATCTAGAAGCCGCACCAACACCACTTATGCATCATGTCAAAGAATCTTAGTAAAAGCTTAGTTGGTAAAACCTTAAACCCTTACTAGTAACACAAGTTCTTCTACCAGTAACCAAAACCTGTCTATCGGTAACCAACCATAATAGCTAGTGTTGACATCAATGATAAAACATCAATGCAACACATAGTCAATTCCTCCATATTGCCAACACTAATCTCAAAGTGGATAAGCTGAATAGAGGTCAAATAAGAGTTTATGAGAAGGAACCAGTAGTAGAAATTATTATATCTGAACTGGTAGCACCTTTATCGAAACAAAGTATTGAACCAGTTACTCTGATAGTATCAAAAAATTCAACAATAACTAAAGATCAGGGAAGAGGAACAAAGAGTCAGAGGACTCTTAAGTATGTGGGATTGAATCATTCAGAAGATCAGAACATTGGGGATAAGAAAAATGGAGTAATGACAAGAAGAAGACTGACAACTAATGAGTTATGTTTTATTTCATAAACAAAATCATTATACGTAATTGAGGCATATAAAGATGAATATTGGTTGAAAGCTATGGAAGAAGAATTAGATCAGATTGAGAAAAATAACACATGGACTTTGGTTCCCCAACCTTAAAATAAGAATGTTATTTGAACTAAAAGGGTTTTTAGGAATAAATTGAATGAGAATGGTGAAGTTATAAGGAATAAAGCTATATTAGTTTGTAAAGGATATTCTCAGAAGGAAGTAATTGATTATGGAGAGACTTTTGCACTTGTAGCTAGGATTGAAGTTGTAAGATTATTTATTGCCTATGCTACTTATAAGAACTACAAGGTTTATCAGATGGATGTTAAGTGTGCATTTTTGAATAGGGATCTTGATGTTGAAGTTTATATTGAGCAACCTAATGGTTTTTCACTATCAAATGATACAAACATCATTTGCAGGTTAAGGAAAGATTTATATGGATTGAAACAAGCACCTAGAGATTGGTATGCAAGGTTGGATAACTATCTTTTCAAGCTTGGTTTTACTAAGGGTAATGTTGATAGTAATTTATACTATAAAATCACTGATGATGATATACTGATTATTGAAGTATTTGTTGATGACATTATTTTTGGAGGTGAAGATAAGGTGTGTATGGAATTTTCTAAGAATATGGAGAAAGAATTTAAAATGTCTATGATTGGTGAGATGAAATTTGTCTTAGGTTTGCACAGATTACTCAAATTGACAAAGGTATTTTCATCTGTCAAACTAAGTATACTAGGTAGTTGTTGAAGAAATTTGGTATGGGAGATTCTAAACCAGTAAGTACTCCTATGGTTACAAGTGAGAAATTGACAAGGAAAGATGTTTCTGCACCGGTAAATCTTACAAGATACAAATCTATGATTGGAGGTTTTCTTTATTTGACTCAGACTAGGCCTGACATAAGGAATGGTGTTTGTATTATTTCAATATTTTAGAGTGATCATAGAGAGAATCATGAGAGTGCGGTGAAAAGTATTTTTAGATACTTACAAGGTACATCAAAATATGGTTTGTGGTACCCTAAGGATGATGACTTTACTTTATATGAATATACAGATGTTGATTGGGTTGGAGATGTTGATGACCGAAAAAGTACTTCCGGTGGACATTTCTTTCTTGGAAAGAAGTTGGTTTCATGGATCGGAAAGAAACAATCATGTACTTATTTATCTATTGTTGAAGCTGAATATGTTTATGCTGCTACTAACTATACACAAGTTATATGGATGAATCAAATGTTGAAAGATATAAAGGTGGATTGTAATGAACCAATAGTTATTCACTATGATAACTCTACTGCTATTGATATATCAAAGAATCTGGTATTTCATTTTAAAACAAAGCACATATTTATCAAGTATAAATTTTTAAAGGAAAAGGTGGAAGCAAATGAAGTTAGACTATTTTATGTGAACACTAAAGAGAAAACTGCAGATATTTTCACTAAACCTTTTCCTAAGGAATCGTTTGAATATTTCAGAGACAGATTGGGAGTTTCTACCCCTCCGATAGAGACTTTATTGATGCGGTTTGGAATCAGTCTGGTATGCATTATCAGAGATACTTTTCATTCCGGCACTAATGTGGGGATTGTACCGCTCAAGGGGAGTAGTTAGGTTTGAGTTTCAGTGGTTTATGTTATTGCTTTGATATTTTTGTCAGATTTATGGCATTGATGTAAAAGGGGGAGAGATATTGATGTGAAAAAGAAAAACTTAAGGGGTTGTATACATTAGGGGGAGAGAGATATGTACAATTTAGAGCTTCATAGAGATATCATTCATAGGGGAGTTTGGTCTTTGTTTCAAAACTTCATTACTATATCTTTATGTGGGAGATTGTTTGTTGTCTTCCATTGGGGGAGACTTGTTTGGCATTTCTTGGTACTTAGATGTTTTTCACATATAGTGTTGCCATCAATGCCAAAGGGGGAGATTTTTGGCCATTTGGTGGAATTGATTGTGTTGCATTGATGTTATGTCATTGATTTCAATACTAGTTGTTTGGATGCTTTACCGACACCCTTTTGGTCCTGGTAGGATGAGAGGTTTTTGGTTGGTTTAGATCCGACATGATCCAGTAGAATTTGGTACGGTTTGGTTATGGAATTGGCTAATTCATGATACTCATGTTCATATTCATTAAGTTGGTTTTGGTCTGGTGATCAAATGCTATCATGTTTGCTTGAAATCTTGGCTTGCAGTTCCGGCAAGGGTTTCACTGATAGAGCTTTTGATGAAGATATTTGATGAATTGCATAAGTGGTGTTGGTACAACTTCTGGTGGAGTTTTAGGATGTTGATGGTGATCATGTTTGAGACCTGGTAGATGGAGATCATTGTTGTAGTGTGTGGACCTATATTGGGTCCCGGTTGATCTAGGTTATGGAGTAGTTTAATGTAACATGTGGATTGGACCTCTCAATGTGTTTCCGAGATGTCCTATGTATTGGATATTATTTGTTTCATCTAAGGCCAACATGTTTTGTAATTATGTAATTGGTTTATTGTCTGGTGACCAACCTGATTGTTTATGGTCGAGGGTTTGTATATATGTGATGTAAGATCTCATTGTAGATCATATGGTAGAGATAAATGGTATGGGAAATGGATATGTAATGTGTGAATAATGTAATATCATTCAGGTAGAGGATTTGGACAATCTTTGGAGATCTAATTGGGTTTATGCAAGAGGATTTAATCCTCCAGTATTTAGCTTAACCAAAACTGTACTCAGGCATAGGAGATGTTATCTTTGCAGTTCAAACACTTCTCTGGATTTTAGTCTAGATTTCTATATAGTCAGTGAGGCTCCTTTTGTGATGAGTAGTGTTCTCCAGGTTGTTGGCCTTCCTACAAGTGCAGACCCTTCAATTGTAATTCACATACTTACTATAGAAGTATTATCTGACTATGGGTAGGCTTCCTACGACGGTTTTTCCCTTTACTAGGTTTTCCACATATAGATCTTGGTGTCATGTGAATGGTATTTATTCTGTGATTTTTGTTTATGCTTAATTGGTTTAACTACTATTCTAGTATTTGTTTTAATCATTCCAATATTAATGTTTTGGGTTTCAGTATTAAAGTTTTAATTGCTTAAGGTTCTGGTAATATGAGACAACTGATTCACTCCCCCCCCCTCTCAATTGTCTTCTAGTTATTTGAACTGTCTAACATGAATAAGATCAATAACATCATTGGATTTATTGTGTATACTCTTAAAAGAGGCTCTAACCTATTTACGCGTTTGACATTCTTTACATACCGGATTATAGGGCTTCACAATCTTAGGTATATCTCTAACTATCTTAGTTGAACTGATCTTCACAATGCAATAAAAATTGACATGACAACCTCTTATGCCATAGCCAACTCTCATCAAATTTGTGCAATCAAACATGTCTTCTCACTAGAATTAAATAGAAATATATTACCTTTTGTCTATGTCCCAGTTGCAATCTCCAAACTAGATTTGTTAGTGATTTTGCATTTTTCATCCTACTGTAATTAAAATCCCTTATCTACCAATTTCCTTACACTCAAAAGATTATGCCTCAAACCTTCAACATAGTAAACATTATTAGTATTTTTCTTACCATCCAATGATATAGTTCCTTTTCTTTTTATCATACATGCTTTGTCATCTCCAAATCTAACCAAACCACCATCAAATTCTTGCAAAGATAGAAAGTTCCCTTTATCTCTAGTCATATGATTTGAAGAACCATTGTCAATTACTCATTCATACTTATCTTCAATTTTAGCAGAAAGTTCCTTCTCTTTAGGTATATTCTCTTCTAGTTTTAGAAAATTTTCATTGATAGCTAGGAGCACCCATTCCTTCCCATTGTTGGAACCACTAGCAAAGTCTTCTATTGATTCATCAGTAGAATCAATAACACCTTCCTCATCCGCTATGTAGCATGATTTGTCTCTATTTTTGTTGTACTTATACTTGTTCTGATATCCAAGGTTAGGCTCAAATGATCTTCTAACTCTTTCTTCAAATACTGAATTCCTTTTAAAACATCTAGATGCAAAATGACCAATCTTATTACATGCAAAACATTTAAAAGGTGATTTTCCTTCATACTTACTTCCTACTGGTCCTTTAAGTACTCTTCTAGAAAATAGTGGTTCAAGTTGCTCAAACTCATCATCTTCTCTCTTCATATCATGCAATTCCTTTTCATGCAATTCCTTTACATACAAAGCTTTCCAATCTTGCTTCCCAGTTGCTGATGTAGATGCATGAAAAGAAGGTTCAAACTTCACATCTCCAGAAGGTCCAAATTCTTCAAGCTCAAAAGCAGATAATTTCCCAACTAATGTATCTCTATTGACATATGTATTATCCATTGTTCTCAATTCATTAATTGTAGTAGACTTCATTTTGTAAGCCAGTGGTAGGGCTCTCAAAACTTTAGAAATAATTTCATCTTCACTCAAAGTTCCACCACAACATTGAATTCCCATAACAATCTCATTTACCCTTTCCATGAATGCAGTAATCCTTTCATCTTGAGGTTTTCATATCTCACTTGGTAACCATCAAGTTTAGAAATATTCACTGTAGGGTCATCTTCATTAAGAGTCTCCAACTTATCCCATATAGCCTTTCTAGATGATTTGTCAGTTAATCCCATTATTTGTTGATCAGAAAGTGCACACAAGAGGGCTTCTCTTGCTCTACAATCATTCTCAAACTCCTTATCAAGGTTTCCCAATATAGGATTTCCGCATGTCAAATTATGAGGTTTAACACCATTCTGTGTGATCTCCCAAATCTCCTTACCAAGACATCTCAAATGAATCTCCATCTGAATTGGTGCAGGAGCACCTAAGGGCTAAAATGCCCTTAACCAATTTCGGCTTGTGAGACCTTCCAGTGGTCATGTAAATACATAAGGACTACCTCTAGTCCATTTCTATGGTTGTTCACCTACCCTCAATCGGCAAGTCTGACCTCAATGAGTTCGCCAGAGTTTGGAGTAGTTCACACTTACCCCGATGACCCGATAAGTCATCAGTGCTCAGAATATTGTTATCAGGTATCAGAAGGAGTAGTTTCAATTTTCCTTGATGATTAACTTGACCTATATTCAAATGGTTATCGTGGATGATCCTACGGATGTCGCTATACCATGATGGGAAGATGATCGCCAGATAATCCTCATGACTTGGTGACAAAGCACGTGCAAAAAAAAGAGGCAAGTTAACGACCGTGTAGGTTGAAGGTGGATCAATGGTGATCACTATATCGTAATGGAGAGATGCATGAAAGTTATTCCCCACAACTTGGCAGCCAAGTGGTGGGACCAGGCAAGTTAGCAGCTCAAGCGAGTTAACAAGTGAGCAAGTTCAAGATGATCAAACGATTCTTGCTCTAGCGCTATGGCGAGATGCACGAAGGTTATCCTCTGTGACTTGGCAACCAAGTTGGGGCATGGAAAGAGAGATTCATTCTGGGTGGTTAGTGAAGCCATGCTAAGGTGGTAGGATAGAGACCCCAGAGCCAATTAGGGGGTGCCATGTGGTAGAGCATAGAAAGATATCAAGGAAGATCAGATGGTTAAATTTCAAACCGTTGGTGCAGTTGTAAATAGAGACCGTTGGTAATGAGATTTATCTTGTCCAATAGGAGGAGTTCCAAACAGAGGATGTATGTATAAAACAACCCAATGGGCATCTGTAAGGGGCTAATGGTTAATCATGGATCTTTGATCATTGATCATTGATCGTTGTTTGCCAATTGCCTCAAAGAACACATTTTGTTTTTCTGAAATGCAATAGAGAAGTCCATTTTCTAGTTTTCAATTAGAGTTTCATTTTTGTTCATTCCACGTATGTTGTTAATGTAATTGTTTCATTTCTCTATTTTGTGAGTTCTTGGTTTGAACCCGTGAATAAATTTGGGATTCGTAAATAAAGCTTTCCTTTTCAATTTTTGTTCCCTGTTTGCAATAATCAAATGGCTATGACTTGAAACTCCACAAGATATTTGGAGATTGTCAAGAAGAGCCAGAAATGTATAGCAGGTTTTCATTTGAAAGAGACCAAGAAATGGCAATCGCCATTTCTACATACTGAGCCTAGGCGATCTTGGTGATAGTCCGACTAGGTATCAGTAATTTGAAGGAGATAACTTGAAGGGGAAGGAAACTGCTAAGAACTGGGAAAATATCCAGAAGCCTACAAGCTTGAAAATGAGACATTGCGTAACCATAGGGAAAATTTTGCTAAACCAAACAAGATGGGTGGTTTTGCAAAAAGAGAGAGAATGTGTGTCTGTCCTAAACCCTTGCAAGGATTTAGTAAAAAAGCTTACCTTGTCAGCTTGAGGAAGATGAGATAAGAAAACAAATGGTAGGGAAGCCCTTAGAAGTCTAGAGGGGTAGACTTGGAACCCAGAAAGGGATAGAAGCAAACCATCAAAGAAACCAAATTGATGGAAAACTAGGTTACCTCTCTATCATATTGGTATCAGAGCAAGGTTATACTTGGGAAGAAATTAGTTGATGTCAGGCACTAAATCGGTAGGAGAAAATAGTCTTAGAATGGTGACCAATGCAGAGTTAGCCAAGAAGGTAGAAGATCAGGAGGAAGATAATAGACTCCTGAAAGAAAGATTGCTACAATTGGAGAGGAAATGAGACACAGTTAAGGATAAAACTGAGAAAGTAACAATCCAGGTTAGTGAAGGGAAGGCTAAAGAATTAGTGGAAGAGGATAGGATACCTACCCCATACCCTTTCCTATTTGAAGAACCTTTCCTTAAAGAAACTAAAGCCTTAGGAGGAAAATCCCTAGAAGGAGTGCCATTTTTATGGGAAAATGGAGCTTGAAGTAGTTATGAAATGGATTGAAGGATTGGAGAATCACTTTGAGTGTGATGGAATTAGTGAAGCCCAAAAGGTGAAGGTAGCTAAGTCTAGATTGAGAGGAGCAACCTTGACTTGGTGGAAATTTATCCAAGAAGAAAGGCAAAAAGAGGGTAAGAACCAAATAGCCAGTTGGAACAGAATGGTAGCCAAGGTGAGGGAAGCCTATGTCACTGAAGATTATGAGATCCATCTACACAAAAGGAGACAAAACTTGAGACAATGAGAATTGGATGTCAGCAACTACATAGAGGAATTTCAGAAGTTGTGTCTGAGATCCAAGGTGGTAGAGGATGAGAGCATCAAGGTAGCCAGGTACTTGAATGGCTTGAGATGGAATATTGAAGATGAGTTGAGTTTGTTATGTCCTAACATAGTGCATAAGTGCTATAAATTAGCACTAAAGCTGGAGGAAAAGAGTAAAAAGAAGCAAGAACAAAGCAACAGAGGAAGAGGCAAAGGAAAAGATGGTAGAGGCCAAAGAGACAGTTTTGGTGGAAGAGGAATAGATCAAAGGTCCCAAGGAGAGTCCAAACTTATAGATAAAAGTGAGGATTCACATAGCAAGAGCAGCTATAGAGGAAGGGGATCATCTAGCAACCCATGAAGAGGTAGATCTAGTGGATCGGGAAGAGGGTCCTACTTCTCCACCATGAAGGTTTACAATTGCCAAAAGTTGGGTCACCCTACCTATTGATGTCTCGAGAAATCCTCTTCATCTCAATGAAGTGAAAGAAGAGTGACATATGTGCAAGAAGATGTAGAAAGAAGCATGACACAAGGTGTGAGCTTAGCTCCTAAGGATGGAGAAAATTTAATGATGAGAAGAGCCTTGATTAAGGAACCAACTCAAAGAATAACTTTGTTTAGAATCAAATGCAAGGTCCTTGGTAAGGTTTGTAGAGTGGTGATAGACTCAAGGTCTATTGACAACATTATGTCAGAAGAAGTAAGTAAACTGAAGTTGAAAATAATTCCACATAGTAATCCATATAGGGTCACTTGGCTCAACAAGGAGTAGCATGTGGTAGTGAATGAACAAACATGGGTTAAGTTCAACATAGGTAGTTATAAGGATAAAGTCTTGTGTGACATCCTACATATGGATGCTTTCCATCTACTTCTTGGTAAACCATGGCAGTTTGATAGAAAGGCTATTCACAACAGAGAGAAGAACTCTTATTCTTTTCAAAAGGATGGAGTTACATATCATATTCAGTCCCTAAGTGATGAAGGAGATAGCAGCAAAACTAAAAGCCCAAATGTGTTACTTGTAGGTGAAAAGGAGTTCATTAAAATTCTCAAGGAAGGAGAAGGAGTGGGGTTTTCTCTTATAGTGAAACCAAGGGAAGCAAAGAAAGAAAAGAAGGTTCAAATAACTCATGAAGTGCTGCAGATACTAGACAACTTCAAAGCGATCATAAGTGATGGATCACTAGCAACCCTACCTCCTATTAGAGCCATAAGCCATCAAATTGATTTCATTCCAAGAGCATCATTACCCAACAAAGAAGCCTATAAGATGACTTATGAACAAAACAAGGAAGTGGCTAGACAATTCCAAGAATTGTTGGAGCAAGGGTTGATAAAAAAGAGCATAAGTCCTTGTGTCGTACCTATAGTGTTAGCACCCAAGAAAGGAGGAACATGGAGGCTATGCACAGATTCAAGAGCCATGAATAGAATCACTATCAGGTATAGATTTCCTATCCCAAGAATTGAAGACTTGATGGATTGCTTGGGAGGTGAAAAGTACTTCACTATGATTGATCTCAAGAGTGGATACCATCAAATCAGGATAAAGGAAGGTGATGAATGGAAAAAAATCTTCAAAACCAATGAAGGACTTTATGAGTGGATTGTTATGCCATTCGGTCTTAGTAATGCTCCCAGTACATTCATGAGACTCATGAATGCAGTGCTGAAAGATTTTATTGGTAAATTTATTGTTGTATACCTAGATGATATATTGATTTTTAGTAGAATTAAAGAGGAACATCTAGAGCATCTTAGTATTGTATTGCAAAAATTGTATGATGAGCAACTAACAATAAACTTGGAGAAGTGTGAGTTTATGAAGTAGGAACTTGTCTATCTTGGATTTGTAGTTTTAGGAGGAGATTTGAAGATGGACACATCAAAGATGGAAGCCATCACAAATTGGCCAACACCAAAGACAACAAGTGAAGTAAGAAGTTTTCATGGTTTGGCACAGTTCTACATGAAGTTTATCAGAGGGTTCAGTGGAATTTGTGCACCCATGTTGGATACCATCAAAGGAGGAGTTAAGAGTAAGTTTCAGTGGACCAATGCAGCTAACAAAGGGTTTGAACTTTTGAAACAAAAGGTAGCTACACAACCAATACTCATTCTTCCTAGTTTTGACAAGTTGCTCACAATTGAATGTGATGCAAGTAATATAGCAGTTGGTGATGTTTTGAGTCAAGAGAATAGACCTATAGCTTTCTTTAGTGAGAAGCTCAATGATGCCAAGAAGAATTATTCATCCTATGATCTCGAGTTGTATTCTACCATCCAAGCTCTTAGGAAGTGGAGGCACTACTTGTTACCTATGGAGTGTGTTGTTTACACAGATAATCAAGCTTTAAGTTTTCTGAATTCGCAACATAAGTTGAGTCATAGGCATGTTAAATGGGATGAGTATTTGTAGTCATATACTTTTTTCTATTAAGCATAAGAAAGGACAGTGTAATAAAGTAGTACATGCTTTGAGTAGAAGGCTACTAACAGTGCAAGAAGTGCAGATTCAGAGTATTGGTGTTGATTACTTCAAGGATTTGTACCCCAAAGATGAAGATTTTTGCAGCCATTTACAAGGTTTGTCAAGAATTTCAGATTCACTTTCATAGTGAATATGCTAACTTTACTTTGCAAAATGGTTTGTGTATGTGGGAAAAGTGGTGCAATGAAACTGAAATTATGAAAATTATTCAAAGACTTGCCCACACACCAATGGGACTCTTGGTGCAAGTTATGGAGCTATGAGGAATAGCTCAACTTCCCAAGGGGTGTTCCATTGTTCTCTATCTCACAAGATCCCTCAAGCCAATGCCTTTTCTCTCAAATCATTGAGAAAAGTGACTTAGGGATGACAAATGTAAGAATGAGGGATATTTTAGATCAAATCTATTATGAATGCATCCTATCTATGCATGATTCTAACAAATGAACTAAACTAGATGATAAGATGACAAGATTAGTAAAATAATATCCTAACATGATATACTAGTTATATGATTTAACTAAGATGATAAAAATTCTTCTAAAATGATTATTAGATTTATTTCTATTGTAAAGAGAGGCTAGATGCTTGCTAAAATTGAGTATAAGTATAATGCTAAATACTTGGATCATAAAATGGAGGGATAAGGGCTCTATTTATAGGAGAAACAAGGCAATGGATGGTCAAGATTGAAGGATCTTATCAAGGGTCAGGTCAACATAAGACTGCTTGAGAGGAGATGTAAGAAGCATTAAATGCTTGAGAAGACCTCATGGTTACCTTAGGAGGTAAGGGTTAAGGTTAGGTTAGGGTTATTCATTGGATAAAGCTTTTACCCAAGGGGTAAAATCTTGTGCAAGGGTTAAGGAGATAACCATGGTCAAAGCAATGAATGCTTGATGAGACCCCTGGGTTAGATGAGGGCTGAGTTAGGCAAAAAGTCTCTAACCATGCCACAAAGGGTTAGTTAACCATTAATGGTTTGAAAGACTTTGGGGACAAATTTGTAAGAGTCCTTCCAAATTTGGGGGTATTCAACAAGTTAGCTTGTTGAAAGCATAAAGGCTTTAATGCCTTTGGAAGAGTTTACTCCAAATTTGAGAAGTGACCTCCTCAAATTTATGGAAATGTTATATTTGACGGATTTAGACCAATTGATTAGGATTAGATGTATTTTAGAAGAATTTAGGAAGAGGGTTAGGAGGCAAGTGTGAGATGTAGGAAAATGCAAGTGGGTGAGGGATAGTATGATTTAATTAAAATAAATTGCTTTATTTCAATTATGGTTGCAAGTGGAGGATTAAATAAATTAGATTTATTTATTTGGGGTGAACTTATTTAATTAAATGTAAATTTAATTGAAAGTAGAGAGAAAAGATTTAATTAAATAAAATGATTTATTCAATTAAATGATATAAAAGGCTTAAGTGAATTTAAATAAATAAATTAAATAATTTATTTAATTAAATAGAGCAATGGGGATGATTTAATTAAATTAGATTCAACTAAATAGAGGAATGAGAATAAAATGAACATTAAATATTCATTTAGAAATATGGTCATTTTTATACGTCTACATTGTGCCCCTCTTTGAAGTGATGTGTGTGCACATGTTGATTCAAAGAAAATTGATGTGTCGTCAAAATTTGATCATGATTAGTGTGATGTCGTGTATCAAGATGTTCATGTTATGCCCCAAATTTGATAAATGATGTTGATAATACCCCCTCGGAAGATGAACCAAAAAAATGGAAAATTTGATTTGATTTTGATAATTATTGATAAATTTCATTGCATTTTAAAATTTGGTCTTTGTTGAATGCGTTAATTTGATTCATCTCTCGATAATGATGTTTGTTAGGATTAAAAGTGAGACCATGAGCAATTTACATGTTCCATCGCTAAACCCTAATTTCTAATTACCCTATAAAAAGGTAAAAGGTGGTTTTATTTGTATCATTTGTGCTTGTTGATTTTGGAGAAAGTGACATTTGGAGAGAAAGACAAAATGTCGGTTCCCCATGCTTCTCATCGATTCGAGTGTGTTCGTCGGTACCAGATGCCCACCACGTATGGTCCACCAATAAGTCATCGATTTTTGCCCCTTTTTGCTTTTTGTTTTGTCATTTTTGGTCATGTTTTTATTTTTTAATGCAAAATTTAACGGTTTAGCACGTAGGGTCTACAACCTAGTGCATACGATAAAAAGGGTAGTCCGTAGAGTGTTAAAAACTAGGGTAGCATCTGGGTTGGGTTGGGTAGCTCATAGGCAGTTTAGGATAGCGCATCTAGGACTTTTAGCACAAAGGGCTAACAAGCTAGCACTTAGGGGGGAAAGGGTAGCGCGTAGGTGAAACCTAGCGCATAGGGTCAACAAGGTTGCACATGGGTAGAATAGGATAGCGCATAGGTGAAACCTAGCGTGTAGGGTAAAATCGACAGCGCAAGGGTGGAGTAGGATAGTGCATAGGTTTTTTTAGCGCATAGGGTCAGAGTGGTGACACATGGATAGAACAAGGTAGTGCGTAGGAATAGTTTAGCACGGAGGGTGAATTTGGTAGTGCATAGCAGATTTGGGTAGTGCACAGCTAGCAGCTTAGTGCGTAGATAAAACAAACTAGTGCGTAGGCAGAAAATGTTGGAGAAAATAGGATTTTGTGAGGGATTTTGAGTTGAATGAAGATAGGTAGGTGTCTGCCAATTTTTTATTTTTTTCAAGATGGGTGCAATAGTCAATCTACGTGCTTGTTGTGTGTTGTTTTGATAAATTGTCTGATATGAATTCCGATATGGTGTTTTGATATGGATTTTTGATATCGATTTGATAGATAACTTGATTTTTTTTCAATATTTCAAATTATGTTGATCTAGTGTTGATATGGATTTGATATTGTGTGCGGGAAAAACGGGTCAATGAAACTTAAAATGTGAAAAATGCCTTCAAAGAGACTTGTCCACACACCCACGGGACTTCTTGGTGCAAGTTACGGAGTCATGAAAAATGACTCAACTTCCCAAGGTAGGTTCCATGGTTCTCTATCTCACAAGGTCCCTCAAGCCAATGTCTTTGCTCTCAGATCACTGAGAAAGGTGACTTAGAGATGACGAATGCAAGAATGAAGGATGCTTTAGATTTATTTTAGCATGAAATGCATCCTATCTATGCATGATTTTACAAATGAAGTAAACTAGATTATAAGATGACAAGGTTAGTAGCAATACTATCCTAACATGATATACTAGTTAATGATTTAAGCTAATGATAAAGGAAATAGTCTAAAATGATTATTAGATTAATTCCTATTACAAAGAGAAGCTAGATGTATTGATAAATTTGAGCATAAATGAGATACTAAAAGCTTGCATGGATCCTTAAAATGGAGGAATGAGAGCTCTATTTATAGTGAAAAGAGGGCAATGGATGGTCAAGATTGAAGGAGTTAATCAAGGGCCAAGATTGAAAGTTATCAATCCATGTTTACAATTTTCACCAATGAAATGGTGACAATTGTCAACATAAGGCTACTTGAGAGGAGATGAAAGAAGCATTAAATGCTTGAGAAGACCTCATGGTTACCTTAGAAGGTAAGGGTTAAGGTTAGGTTAGGGTTATCCAATGGATAAAGCTTTTACCCAAAGGGTAAACTCTTGTGCAAAGGTTAAAGGGGACAACCATGGTCAAAGCAATGAATGCTTGATGAGACCCTTGGGTTAGATGAGGGTTAAGTTAGGCAAAAAGTCTCTAACCATGCCACTAAGGGTTAGTTAACCATTAATGTTTTGAAGACTTTGGGGACAAATTTGTAAGAGTCCTTCCAAATTTGGGGGTATTCAACAAGTTAGCTTGTTGAAGGCATAAAGGCTTTAATGCCTTTTGAAGACTTATTCCAAATTTGAGAAGTGACCTCCTCAAATTTAGGGAAAAGGGATAATGGATGGGTTTAGGTTAATTGATTAGGATTAGATGGATTCTAGAAGAAATTAGGAATAGGGTTAGGATGCAAGTGGGAGATGTAGGAAAATGCAAGTGGATGAGGGATAATAGGATTAATTAAAATAAATTGCTTTATTTCAATTTGGTTGCAAGTTGGGAAATTAAATAAATTAGATTTATTCAATTGGGGTAACTATTAATTAAATGTAAATTTAATTAAAAAGTAAGGAGAAGGGATTTAATTAAATAAAATGACATAAAGGGCTTAAGTGAATTTAACTAAATAAATTAAATAATTTATTTAATTAAATAGAAGAATGTGGGTGATTTAATTAAATTAGATTTAACTAAATAGAGGAATGAGAATAAAATGAACATTGAATATTCATTTAGGAATATGGTCATTTTTATACGTCTACATTTTGCCCCTCTTTGAAGTGACGTGTGTGCACATGTTGATTCAAAGAAAATGATGTGTTGTCATGATTTGGTTATGATTAGTGTTATGTCATGTCGAGATGTTCATGTCGTGCCCCAGATTTGATAAATGATGTTGATAATGCCCTCTCAGGAGATGAATCAAAAATTTGAAAATTTGATTTGTTTTGATAAATTTCATTGCATTGTAAAATTTTTGGCTATGTTGAATGCAGTTATTTGATTCATCTCCCGATAATGATGTTTGGTAGGGTTGTATGAGACACCACAAGCAATTTACGCGTTCCTCCACATAACCCTAATTTGATTTACCCTATAAAAGGGAAAAAGTGATTTCTTTTTGTCTCATTTGTGCTTGTTGACTTTGGAGAAAGTGACACTTGGAGAAAAGTCAACATGTTGGTTCCTTATGCTTCTCATCAATTCGAGCGCGTTCGGAGGTATCGAAGGCCTGTCATGTATGGACCACCAGTAAGTCGGCCCTTTTGACCCCTTTTGGATTTTTATCTTATCATTTTTAGGCATGTTTTCAATTTTTTGTCACATAGATTTAACGGTTTAGCGCGTCGGGTAAAACCCGTAAGGCATATGATAAGTTCTGCAACGCGTAGTGCTTTAGGATCTAGGGTAGCATCTATGTAGGTTAGGGTAGTGCATCGATGTAAGTTAGCACAGAGGGTGCATAGGGTAGCGCGTAGGAGAGAATGGGTAGCACATAGGTTAGACCTAGCGCATAGTGTTCCTAGGGGGTCGCATGGGTAGGCATAGGTAGCACATAGGGGTAGGGTTATAGTGTAGCAACCAAGTAGGATAGCGCATGGGGGGTTTCAGTGCTTAGGGTAGGTTAGGTGGCATTTTGGAGAAAAGGGATAGCACGTAGGTGTAGGCTAGTGCGTAGGGTAAACTGGGTAGCGCTTTGATAGGATAGGGTAGCCCATAGGTGCAGGATAGCGCGTAGATAGGATGTTTTAGTGCATGGCGGAAAAAGTTTGGGAAAAGTGTGATTTTTGGATGAAGCAAATTGGTAGGTTGATGCTAGTTTTTTTGAGATGGGTGCAAATTGTCAGTCTGCGTGTCTGCTGTCATTGTTTTGATAAGTTGTCCAATAGGAGTTCTGATATAACTTGTTTTGATTTGCAATGTTTCAAGTTGATTTTTGATCTGATGTTGATTTTATATAGATAGTGGATATAAACTTGATTTGATATGAATTGTTTCAAGTTGATATATATGTTGAACTTGAGTTGTTTTACAAGCTGATATGATTGTGGAACTTGAGTTGTGTTACAAGTTGATATGAATGTGAAGCTTGAGTTGTGTTACAAGTTGATTTGATTGTGAAACTTGAGTTGTGTTACAAGATGATATGATTTGATATGAAAATAGATTGATATGATGTGGAACTTGATTAGATTTTCAAAGTTTCAAGTTGATATGAATTGTTTTGATGAGGAAACTGATATTGGACTTGTTTTTCTTTATGACATGAGTGCATTGGAGTGGTTTAGTCATGAGAGAGATTTCCAAGACTGTGGTCATTGATACCACAATTGAAATAGGCTGACAAGGATATCATTGAGAGGTGTGGCCTATCCTCTTTGTTAGAGATGCCCCAGTTTATTGTTAATCGGGGTTTATTGACAGCATTGGCTGAGAGGTGGCATAGTGATATGAACACCTTTCATTTGACGATAGGCGAGATCATAGTGATGCTTGAGGATTGCTACTAGACTCTATGGATTCCTATGGTAGGATCATTGTTACCCTATGAGAAAACTGAGGAGGGTGGGATAGAGGCACTTCATCGAATTCTTCAGGATGATACAGTTTATGGATATGAGATCTCATGGCAAGAGTTCCTAGATTTGGATTGCGCTCCTCTACCATCAATGCTAGCAGGTTTCATAGGTGGTTTCTTATGTCGCAACCAAAGGTCGAAGCGACTGGTTGTAGGATGGGGGTTGGTTCTGGAGGATATGGTGACACAGGGTCGCTGATTTACATGGAGGTCGGCTATGTTGGCCCACTTATACAGGGATCTGCATTAGGTGGTGTACTTGGGGTATATCAGTCCATTCGCTAGAGTTACACTGCTACTGGTATGGGCATGGGAGCATATTCCCATAGTCAGGCCACTGGCGAATAGAGATAGGCCTGTTGGGTGTGCCTATGCATACGGATATCGAGGTGATAGCAGCGGTGGGAGGGCATGATGATTTCAGATGATCGACCCAGAGGAGGAGGTCATATGTTTTACCTCCACCAGCACCGAGGACAGGTAGAGGGACAGGGGGTATCCCTTCACAGGTACCTCTGCAGATGTGGATTTTGATGCATCGGGAGGATGCAGATATTAGATCTCTGTAGTTATCAGTGCAGAACCTACAGACACAGCTACTGGCACATCAGGAGCACATTACACAGCTGACCACTGAGCGGGATACAATTCTGGAGTGGTTGGGTCAATCTAAGGCTCGATCAGAGGCTTTGGAGAGAGCGGCGGCAGGTTTCTCAATGAGAGATACCCTGAGAGAGGTGGATTTGAGGGCCAAGGAGGTGGAGTAGTACCAGAGGCATTACGAGGATGCGGTGCCCAGGGAGTGCCAAGTGCTGAGTTTTACAGCTTCGAGATCCAGTTGATCTAGAGAGACTAGGTCGAGCACAGAGAGAAAAAGTGTGACAGGGCCTACTAGATAGGATCCACCTGGAGATCTAGGTGCTAAGACATCAGCTATGAGACCATCACCCTCAAGAGATAGTCATACTTGAGAGACGTTGTCTCTATTGTATTTTGATCATTTTTTTGTATTGGCACAAACATTACATATTTTGTGTACTTTGATCATTTTTGAGATATATATATGACACCATTTTCCTTGATCCTCATGTGATGTGTTATGGATGATGCTTTCTATATGATTTTGATGTTTCTATGATGATGCAATGCTTAGATGTATGTGATTTGATATGAATGTGATGTGTTTAATGCATGATGTTATGAAATGTATCTTGAAAATGAGATGTATGATAATGATATGTTGTGAGATGTATCTTGAAAATGAGATGTATGATAATGATATGCTATGAGATGTATTTTGAAAATGAGATGTATGATAATGATATGTTGTGAGATGTATTTTGAAAATCAGATGTATGATATGATGTGCTATGAGATGTATCATGAAAATGAGATGTATGATATGATGTGTTGTGAGATGTATCTTGAAAATGAGATGTATGATAATGATATGCTGTGAGATGTATTTTGAAAATGAGATGTATGATATGATGTGTTGTGAGATGTATTTTGAAAATGAGATGTATGATAATGATATACTGTGAGATGTATTTTGAAAATGAGATGTATGATAATGATATGTTGTGAGATGTATTTTGAAAATAAGATGTATGATATGATGTGTTGTGAGATGTATCTTGAAAATGAGATGTATGATATGATGTGCTATGAGATGTATCTTGAAAATGAGATGTATGATATGATGTGCAACTAATTGTAAAATTCTATGCAACTAATTTTTAAAATGATATGCAACTAATTATAAAAATGATATGCAACTAATTGTAAAAATGATATGCAACTAATTTTAGCATCCTGATTCTGCGTTTGTCATCCCTGTATAGTCACATGTTTTTGCTTTCTTTGTAGGTATCATCATTGAGCATTGATTTGGTTGGGATATATTGAAAATATATACAAGCATAATGGTATAATTTAACCATAATGACCTGAAAAAAATTTACATGATTTTTTATTTTTCAAGATAGCACAAGCATCAACGTATAATTGAACCAGGACGACCTGAGTGCGGATTGTGTATAAATAGACAAGATTAAACCATTTGTATGCACAATGTGGGATCATGTCTTCAATGATATTCTTTGAATAACGTCTCGAGACAAGTATCTGCACAGTACAAATGATCGCCTCATAGATAGAAAATTAAAAAAATATTGGAGTCCCCATGACTTTTTCTAGCTTTGAAGCTTTTGTTGAGAAAATGTAGAGGATCCAATAATTCAAAAAGTTCAAGTGCAAAAATAGTCAAAAATTTATACAAGATGCAAACATTTGATACTTTATAAAATCATCCATCATATTTTGTGAATCCCATTAAGTGATCAATGTGTGGTTTTGTGATTGTTGAGTTTGTTTGCTGGATATGATTTTCTGAGTTTGCTACAAGTTTTGATGTCTTGAATGTGCTGTAAGTTCTTATTAATGTTGCCCCTAGCCAAGTGTTACTCTTAATGTCGATATGTACAATGATTACCAAGCCATGGGGAGATGTGGTGAAAGGATATGCAGATAAACCAGGATAGTGACTATGCTAAGTATGTCCTGGATGGATATTATGATAAAAATGTCGGGAAATGGCCAATAGTGCTTAACTCTGGATATAATGGTAAAAGATAGATAGAGGATTTATCCTCTTATAATAGCGCTTGTTGCCAGCTTTTCACCAATTGCTTTTATTGCACCTTTGTATTTCCTTTTTCTTGATTTTTGATATTTTTTAATTTTTGTTACATTTCCGTGCATTAGACTGCTCAAGTGTAGTATTGTAGCGTCCTAAAATTGTGACACTTGCAATTTCGACCACATTTGGGTCTTCACGATGGTGACACAACACTGAACCTGAATGGAGACCCCAAAACTTGTTCATGACATCAAAAACTGCATTTTTCAGCACCCTGGCCTGATCCTCCTTGCACCCTGTTGTCCCGGGAGGTGGGACCAGAGCGCCCAGCGCCCTGGTCCTTCAGGACTAGGGCGCCCAGCGCCCTAGTCCCCCAGGACCATGGCGCCCAGCGCCCTGGTCCCTGGCCCTATTTTGGGCCCGGTCTCCTATGGGACTTCGGGCCTTTTTGTTTGCAAATTGGAAAATAACATTTCCTGGTCGGCCTAAGGTCAGGAAAATCAGTCTATCAACCCTAATTGGCAAGTATATAAACTACATTTTCCTCTCTCATTTGGAGAAAGGCGAAAAAGGTGGAAAGGATACTCAAACATTCAAGCATTCAAGCATTCAAGCATTCAAACATTCCTTCTAACAATTGATCATTCTAAGTCTCCATTCAAGGCTAAGTGTTGCATTCAAGACAAGGATTCAACCATTGAAGAGGAGATCACATGCTACAACATAAAACATACAACAAACAACAACATCTATACCTTCGCATATAAGGATACAAACATCCTTACAACAAGGTACTAGTACTTGTTTTACATTACAATCATTTACATTTACAGCAATTTCTCATTTCTTGGTTAATTCCAAAATCGGGGTTTGACCTAAGGGAAAACCCCTAATCCCTAACCCCCCAATCGTCTTCGCTTTTCTATGTGTAGGTTGCAGGTACGCGACTGAAATTGAAGATCTGGAATCCTTGTGCAGAGACGAACAGATCCCCCTTCGTTTCGCAGATTTTTCGGAGGACCGTGTGCACGCCGGGCGCCATCGTCCCGTCAACTTTTGCTCAAATTTGTAGGACAGCGCCGTCTTGACATTTCACTGCTAATTCCAGGTCCGTAGCCTCATCCTATATCCCTATCTCAGTTTATAAGCGAATCTTTCTCACTTTCTATGCCTTCTTAGCTTAATCATTCTATCTACATTCTTTACAAAAGAGGGTATCCTTGCTATCACAACCCTTGAAACTCATATAGAATCCAATCTTGCATTGTGTGGGATTGGATCTTGTGGGTTTCAACCCCTCTTTTGAATGTAAAGTCTCCCCTAAGTGAAAACCATCAACCCTAGTGAATCTCCCTTCTCTCTCCTCGGAGTTGGGGAGGGGAGAGCGACTAGGGTTTGATTTTTCCGGTTTACATTTTGGTGAACCCGATGTGAACATCCTTTCTGATTATTCATAGTTAGATCTGAAAATTGGATTCCTTGATTACATTTCCATGTTTGATCTTTTGCAAAATTTTAGAGGTTAATTGCATAAAAACCCTAAATTTTCTTTTTAAGTAATTAAACTTGTGAAATGTTTAATTGTTAATGCTTGTTTCAGATCTGCCCTTCTATTACAAATTATCAATTTATATTTGTGCTTTAATTTTGTAAATTAAGTGGTTAAGTGTCAAAACCCTAATTTTTGAAACCCTCTTGATTCAACCTTTGTCCGACAATTTCACTAATCAAAACATCTCCAAATCGGCTGTAACTTTGGATTCCGCAATAAAATCACAATATCTTTCATCCCTAAAAATTTGGAAAAAAGTTGCGAGGACCATGTGCACCCCGAGCGCCATCGTCCCCGACATTTTTTCTGAAATTTCGGGAGCTAGATCTTACTGTATTTTTCTGCTAAAATCCAGAAGTTTGGCTGATTTTATCAATTTTAACACCTTCAAAATTAAAGTCAAAGTTGGTCTAGCGATTGCTTGGATTGAGGCTTCTAATCATTCAAAAATTGTTGAAACTGAAATTCATGTCAAAATTGTGTTTCTTACAGTCCTAAATCTGAAAAGTGTGTTGGCATTCATTCGAAATTTCAGTGATTTATTCAAATTTTTGCAATTTGTGACTTTTGAAATTAAGTGCTTAATTACAACAACTTTGATTTCCACTTTCAAAATTGAATTTTGCATGAAATTGAGTCAACTTTCAAATTTCAAAACTTGCATTGCTTTTGGTATTCCCTCTAAAATCATAAAATTCAAAATCTCAGTTTCCCTCTCTTTTTCAAAATTCAAATTTTGCATTTTTTGACAATCTTGGTAGGGTTCAATTTTGAGATTGCAACTTTAATTTGGCCTATCTACAGATCGTAAAATCACTCAATTTTTTCAGGTTAGCTGTAAAATCATCATAACTTTCATCCCTGCAAATTTTGAAAAAAGTTGCGAGGACCGTGTGCACCCCGAGCGCCACGGTTTTGGACATTTTTTCTGAAATTTCGGGAGATTGTCCTGATTGTATTTAACAGCTTAAATCTAGAAGATTGGCTGGTTTTACTGAAATTTGCTACCTCTAAAATTCAAAATCTTCTCTCTTTCTTTAGTGCATGAGTTTTACAACAATAAGCCATACTTACACTATTCCCGTTAGACGAAGCCTTAGAATTAAGTCTTTCCAAGGTGTAATTACCGAGGAGATGGAACCTAATTTGAATGGCCTTTTTAACGAGGACATGGGTAATTCCTTTAATCCTCTTAATGATGAAGAAGCTCTCCATGAGGTTTCTGTAGAACAACTTTCAAAATTGGATAACCAATTCGACGATTTTCGATAGTGGATGTCTCAAGAATACCCTGATAGTCAAGCTCTTCCTTTAATTGAGGGTCTAAAATGTATACTTCAAAGTGATAAGAATGGAATTGATATTTTGCGTGGTATTGCACACATTGTGGAGTCAAATGTGATGCCTACGAAGAGTTGTGCCGAAACCTTAGGTTATACACAACCTCCTACTCAAGACAATCATTCTATTCCTTTGACGACTCCTATTGCTAGTATACCTACTTTTACATCAAACATAATGACTACTTCAATACAAGACATTCCTCCTATGATCACTAATCATGGGGGCAATCCTTCTTCTTCAATTAACCCTCTTCCTTCATTCAATCCAACTTCTTCATTCATTCCTTCAATGAGTGTTCCTCTTGTATCTCCACAAATGAACATGACGCAAGGGGGCAATTCATTTAACCCTTCTATTCCTCCTTGTAGTGTTCCTCCTGTCCAATCATCTCCTATGACTAACTATCATAGTGTCCCACCACCTTACTCTCTACCTTCTTTCAATAACATAACACCTCCATCACAATCTAACACGTCTAATATGAATTCTTCGACTGAAGCGACCATTAAAAATCTTGCACAAACTGTCTCTTCTTTACAGCAACAAATTGCCTCTATGAATCAATCTAAGTTTAGTGTGCCCACATTTGATTTTGCGAGCCCACTTTCTCTTGACATTTTTCGAGCTATTCCCCCTAAACATGTTGAAATTCCGCATTTGGAACTTTATAATGGTAAGGGTGATCCTCTAACACATGTTAAGACCTTTCAAACAATATGTACTGATTTTGCTTATGACCAAAGGTTGCTTGCAAAACTGTTTACTAGAACATTAAGAGACAAAGCCCTACAATGGTATTTCTCGTTGCCTTCCTATTCTATTACTTCTTTCGAACAACTTGCAAATGCTTTCATTCAACAATTTCAAAACAATATAAGTCCTAAAGTTACTTTGATCGATTTAATGCATTGTAAACAAGGTGTTAAAGAAAAAGTGATTGATTTCATTGGTAGATATAAGCATTTGTATGCTCAAATTTCTTTTCCAGTGCCTGACAATGATATTCAAAGAATCTTTATTTCTAATTTACAAAAAGACATTAGAGAAAAACTCCTGTTTTCTAAGTTTACTTCTTTCCAACAGTTGTGCGCAACTCTTCACAATTATCAACTGACTGTGAGTCAAATGGGACAAGCAAATCCTATGGCTCCGAGTGATAAGGGTGATAGTAGTCAACAACCATTTGGGAAGTTTAAACCGAACAGAGAGTCCATTAAATTCAATGAAAACATCATCAACAACAATGTGAATGCGGCATCAGGTGTGCCTCCTATTTCTAAGTTTTTCAAGAAAGAAAGAAAGTTTACTCCTTTGAATGAATCATTGCATAGTATTATGAATAAGTTATTGGAACAAAATGTGCTTACTCTTCCTCCTATAAGGAAAATTGATCCTGCAAAGATTACTTCACCCTATTTTGATAACAAATCTTTTTGTCAATTTCATCGTCAACCTGGGCATGATACTGAAAAATGTTTTGCTTTAAAGGGGAAAATTCAAGATTTGATTGATAATAATACTATCTCTGTTTCTGGAGTGAATGATAAAGGCAATACATCTGTAGCTCCTCCTAACCAAAATATTCAGATTTTCACTGATCCATTGCCTTCTCATACCTCTAACGCAATTGATACTACTGATTCCTCTATCTCACCTGATGATCTCGTGTCTATGACTTCGAATGTGATTAACTTTGTAGAGCAGCAGAAAATCCCTAAAGAACTTTCCATCACCTTTGGTTCTAGTGAAACTATCAGGGCTCCTGATGGTCCTTTATATATAGTTACAAAAGTCAAGAACACACCTTGCCGTGGAGTGCTTATTGATCCTTCTTGTATGGTTAATGTCATTACTGAAGAATTCCTTTTTACTTTGCAATTGAATCAAGTGATCTATGATGAAACAAATGTGGTTGTGAAATTATTTGATGCATTTTCTTCTCCTGCAATTGGTTCTATTACATTACCTATTGAAGTTCATAACAAATCCCTTGATGTGAACTTTTCTATTATTCCATCTTCTGAACAATTTCGTGTGAAGCTTGGCTATCCTTGGCTATCTTCCATGAAAGCTATTGCTTCTCCTATTCACAAGTGTTTGAAATTTCCCCATAATGGTGAAGTTGTTACTGTCAATCATAGTCTCTTTAAACTAGCTGAAAGAACTTCTAGCGTTCCTATTGATTACTTTTGGCCTAAACAATTCCAATCTCTTCCTCCGCGAAGTGATCATGTTTTCAAATCTTATCAAAAGTGGAAAAAAGATATGATCTTATCTCTAAGTGAACCTAAAACACCCAAACTTGACATTCCTATCGTTCTTGAGAAGGAAGTTCTTCCTTTGAAAGATAAAACTAATGTCTTTCCTCAAGAAGATTCCTCACCCATTCCTATGGATGTGACTATGCCTATATCTAATAAACTTCCCAAAAGTAGACCTATCCCTCGTCGTCATGATGGACTTGGTCTCCTTCCAAAACCAAACATTCCTCCCTTATATGGAGCAGTTCCTCCTCCTTCCTCTTATGGAGAGAAGAGACCTTCCGCTTCTCCTATTGTTCAACCTAAGAGACCACAACCTAAACACCCAAGTGATAAGGATGAGAACATTCCTCCTCCTCAATCTTCGCAACTTCCTACTAAGACTAGACAAAATCGTTCTGCATGTGAACACCGGCGAAAGCGTCGTCTTAGAGCTCAAACTTTGCAATCCCCAAAAACACCTTCAACTAGTATTATTCCATTTTCTCCTCAGTGGAAATTGAGCCAAAATCTCCTAAACATAAGATGCATGATGGTCTTGATCCTGTGCGAGTTAAAGATCCTATTTTCATAAATCTTGATGATGATATAGATGAAAATGTTATTCATTATGAAAATGTTACTTCTTTACATTCTGATAGTGAATATGAACATGTTGATGTTGATAATTATCTATCTAATGAATTTTCTAAAACACTTATCCTAGCTCCTAGACAAGAACAACGTGGCTCGGAACATGAACATAGCCCTTGTTTGGATCTTGTGATAGCTCCATCTGCTGTGTTGGATGTTCTTCCTCTAGCATGTTCCCTACCTTCCCGAAACATTGATCAGCAAGATCGAGGGGTAGATGACGTGCTAGACTAGTTTCATTAGCATAGCAGATTCTCTCCTCCTCTATTTCTTTTGTTACTTCTTCTATATGTTACTCTCATTCTTCTATTTGTTGTCCTTAGTGTTGTCTACTTGAGGACGATGCAAAACATTGAGATCTCTCAATCTCTCTCATGTTGACTCAAAAGACACATGTGTTCCCTTCTTCTAGGTGACCTTCCTTGATTGGGGAATGAAGAACAATTATGCATACATACATATGATATACATGAATAATCATACAGCATACTGACCTCGAGGAAAGCGAAGTCACCGTGTGCTTTGTGTTTTGTGTCTATTATCCTTGGGCTTATCTCACACTTGGGGGCTAAATCCTTGCGATAACATGCTCCTTCCCTTCTCATTTCTTATATGTATCACTACTTTAAAGCAATCACCCCCGGTGAGGCGTGTGCGATCGCTTTAACGTAGGGGGGCATACATCCCGTCCATATCTTTTCAAGATACTTGAAAATTTCTTGACAAATTTAGCTTTGCCTTGAAAATTTTTGATATCTTTCTTGCATGACTCATAGTGAGGGAACCCTACTACTGACAGTCATGGTTCTCCCTCGTGATCTTCCCTTTTACTTTGTCAATCAAAGTCGTAAGATCCTTAGTCCACTGGGGGCTTGGTGTATCTTGCCTCCTTGACGTGGTGAAAGTTTTTCAATGTTGTTTCCCTGTACTTTACCGGAAGTATGAGCGTACGCTTATACTCCCACTAAAGTGGGGGCTAAATGTAGCATCCTAAAATTGCGACACTTGTAATTTTGACCGCATTTGGGTCTTCACGATGGCGACGCAACACTGAACCTGAATGGAGACCCCGAAACTTGTTCATGACATCAAAAACTGCATTTTTCAGCACCCTGGCCTGATCCTCCTTGCACCCTGCTGTCCCGGGAGGTGGGACCAAAGCGCCCAGCACCCTGGTCCTTCAGGACTAGGGCGCCCAGTGCCCTAGTCCCCCAAGACCATGGCGCCCAGCGCCCTGGTCCTTGGCCCTATTTTGGACCCTGTCTCCTATGGGACTTCGGGCCTTTTTGTTTGCAAATTGGAAAATAACATTTCCTGGTCGGCCTAAGGTCGGGAAAATCAGTCTATCAACCCTAATTGGCAAGTATATAAACTACATTTTCCTCTCTCATTTGGAGAAAGGTGAAAAAGGTGGAAAGGATACTCAAACATTCAAGCATTCAAGCATTCAAGCATTCAAACATTCAAACATTCCTTCAAACAATTGATCATTCTAAGTCTCCATTCAAGGCTAAGTGTTGCATTCAAGACAAGGATTCAACCATTGAAGAGGAGATCACATGCTACAACATACAACATACAACAAACAACAACATCTATACCTTCGCATATAAGGATACAAACATCCTTACAACAAGGTACTAGTACTTGTTTTACATTACAATCATTTACATTTACAGCAATTTCTCATTTCTTGGTTAATTCCAAAACCGGGGTTTGATCTAAGGGCAAACCCCTAATCCCTAGCCCCCCAATCATCTTCACTTTTCTGTGTGTAGGTTGCAGGTACGCGGCTGAAATTGAAGATCTGGAATCCTTGTGCAGAGACGAACAGATCCCCCTTCGTTTCGCGGATTTTTCGGAGGACTGTGTGCACGTCGGGCGCCATCGTCCCGTCAACTTTTGCTCAAATTTGGAGGACAACACCGTCTTGACATTTCACTGCTAATTCCAAGTCCGCAGCCTCATCCTATATCCCTATCTCAGTTTATAAGCGAATATTTCTCACTTTCTATGCCTTCTTAGCTTAATCATTCTATCTACATTCTTTACAAAAGAGGGTATCCTTGCTATCACAACCCTTGAAACTCATATAGAATCCAATATTGCATTGCGTGGGATTGGATCTTGTGGGTTTCAACCCCTCTTTTGAATGTAAAGTCTCCCCTAAGTGAAAACCATCAACCCTAGTGAATCTCCCTTCTCTCTCCTCGGAGTTGGGGAGGGGAGAGCGACTAGGGTTCGATTTTTCCGCTTTACAAGTATTTCTTCAAATGGATGTTGTTAGTCAATTTGTCGAGCACATCTCCTTCAAAAGTTGTTAGCTGATAAGTGCCTAATCTATAGGCTGATATGCTAACATAGGGACCTAACTTGTTAGGTTCAAATTTCCCTTTCTTTTCCCGATCTTGCTGATTTCTAGGATTTTCCTTGCGTACTAGGTCACCAATTTAAAAAATTCTGGGAATGACCTTATAGTTTTAGCTTCTGCACATGTGTTGCTGATATGGTTTGAGATAAGTGTAGGCACGTTGGCATCTTTCATCTAGAAGTTCGAGCTCTTGCAGTTGGTTGACTCGATACTCTTCATCTGGAATTAGGCCTTTCAAAGAGACTTTGAGAGATGGAATTTCTACCTCCAATGGTAAAATTGCTTCTAATCCATATACCAATGTGTGAGATTTTGCCAAGATCAAGAGCTCAATGAAATGTACAAAATAGAGACACAATATGGGACAAGAATAAACTGTATTCTCATCAATAGAAAATGATCAATAATCAAATTACATAGTTACATACAATGTAGATGAGCTTGCTTATATAGGCAAGGCTAGGGATATGTGAGCACACAAACATAACATGTGGCTCAATAAGAAATAAGGTTAGGTAGGAAATAGGTGTGAGTAGGTAGGAGAAATAATATAATAGTCCACATGAGGTGGATCACCCACTGAATGTGGAGTGTAACAACAATATCAACACCATAAAAGGTGGAATTTCTCCTACACACACTATCCCAATGTGGCACAAACACCCAAGTGTCTCATACCCAAACTACTATGAAAAGCATTTCCTAATTAAACTTAAGTAAAGTGTAATAATATCCATGATGAATAATTATTTACACCAACACCCCCCCTTAAGTGCAACATAGGGGAATGCACTTAAGTCTACAATGCAACTAAGAAATGCAAGATGGGTCCCGGCTACTAGGCCATGTTAGGTACCCATGTACAAATGCAAATGCATGCAAACCAATGCAATGAAATCTCTCACAAAGTGGGGAAAGAGAGAAAAACCCAATGGGAAAAAACCCTCCCCAAAAAGAGAGATGAAAACATACAAGAGAACTCTCATAGAAGAATGTGAAGGACAAAACCCCATGTGAGGAAAAAGTCCCCCCCATATGAGAGAAGAAGAGAAGCTAGGAAGCCCCCCCTCAATGTGGAATCTGCACCAATGATAGAAGCTCAATGTATGAAGAAACTGCTCCACAAACGTCGAACAACATTCCTCCCCTTAGGAAGAAACAAAACCAAAGGTGTATCCATGAAGTCTCCCCAATCATGAAGGGAAGATGTATGAAGAAAACTCGTGATGAATGGAATCTCTGAAAACTGCTCAAGTGTCCCCATGTCGATGCTAAAAGATACCCCCTCCAAAGGTGGTAAACTATGCCACACTGTTGAAAAAGGAACTCCAAGATCTAGTGGAGATGGATGTAGAACATGTCTCAAAGACTCACATGTCTCCTCAAAACATAAAGAGACCTCCTCCAACTGTTGTACATAAGTATCCACAATCATGTCAACCTTGAAAGAATGATCATGTAGAGAATGAACAAGAGGGTCAGAGTATGCCCTCACAACAATTGAAGAAGGATCACCTTCATCAAAGAGAAGATGAATGTCATCAATGATGTCTCCCAAATCTACAATGTAGGATTCCACAAACAAACCTATAATATCTGTCAAGTAATCATCCTATGAATCTGAAGCTGGAAGACAATGAATATCCTACTGCACTGAATCACATGAAGGCAAAACTGTCACACTATCTACATCATCAGGTGCAATAGGTGATGTGATATCAATATGAGGAGATGAAATACAAGACTCAAGAATGGGGTCACATGTGAGAATTCCCATGTTCAAGTGCCCAAAGTTCTCCTCAAAATCTGAACCATCACAAGAAATGTGATCATCATGTGTAGAATCATCAAATGTGAAATCATCATCATCAACAAAATCTGAAAAGGAGTATAACCGAGATGCATGATCAACCACCCCAGTCGCAATGATAGGTCTAGTCTCCATTTCTCTAATAAAAACTGAGTCAGGTGTGAACTCCACAACTTTCTTAGTTGCGCCATGTGTGATTTGATAGATAGAAAGGAGATTGTTTGTCAAGTGGGGTACACACAACACATCATTGAAGGAGTTATCCCCAATGTCAATAGATCCTTTCCCAATCACATCCATGTATGTATGATTGCCCATCAAAATCTGTGGCATGGTGCAAGGCTCAAATGTAGAGAACATAGACTACGAAGATGCCATATGATGAGAAGCCCCTGAATCTAGAAGCCATCTCTCTGAATCATGACTGATAGTAGCACATAGAGTTTTTCCTTTTCTTGTTCCAAAAGAGTGAGTCTTTCCACTTGTAGAAGCCATGAATGCTTGCCCTTTTCCTTTTTAATGTGAGGAAGTGGAAGTTGATGAATCATCCTTCTTGTAGACTTTAGGCAAATCAATGTTATGCTTTTTGATGATATGTGTAAGCTCATCAATCTTCTTAGAATGGCAACGATGCTCCTCATGACCAATCTTTTTACAATAAGCACAAGTAGGTCTCTCCCTCTTTAGTGAATTATCTCTCTTGGAAGACGATGAATCTCCTTGTTGAGAAGATGGTGCTTTTTCCTTAGGCTTTATTGCCATTTCTTCTTGTATGAGTTGTCCTTTCCTTGATTTCCTTTGTTCCCTTGATTTGCCACTAATGCTTGAGACTTAGAAGCCTTAAGAATGCCCATGCTTATCAACTTAGTTTGTTCCATCATCAACATTTCATTGAAAGCATTAAATGTAGGCATTTTGTAGCTTGAACCCATTGTCATCCTATGGATTTGGAAACTAAAACAAATGCTGCATATTCTTGTGGAAGCTTGCCTATCAAGTTGAATATCAATTGAGTATCATTTTTATCAATGCCACAATCTTTGAGTTGTGCCCTCAACTCATTTGCCTTAGTGACATAATCTTGTATAGTATCAAAGCTCTTGGGATCTAACATGGTGAGATCACTATCAATTTGATATCCCCTAATCTCATCAACTTGACCATACAAGTCTTGAAACTTTTTCCAAGCATCATTGATTAGAGTACATTTCTCAATATGAAAAATGAGATCCTTTGATACATACTTTCTTAAGGTACCAATTGCAATGATATTTTTAGTGAGCCAATCCAAGTGACCAACTGGATCAACCTTAGGATCAGCGGGAGCAACAATAGTTCCATCAATGTAATGAGTGAGTCATTTTTCCATAAGTTTACTCTATGCATCAATTTTCCAAGTAGCATAGTTATGTGGAGTTAAGAGAGGAAACTTAGAAGAACCCATAGCAGCAAAAAGGAAGGAACACAAGAGCACAAAAGCACAAGATACACCCCCTCAAATTCACTCAATCAAAGTACCCCCCCAAAGTGATGATTTTGGCACTCTATACTTAGTGCGATTACACTGAGCCACTTGCAAAACAAGGCAAAGTGGACTTATGATGCAAATTTTAAAACTTCTCAAATGAGATACAAGAGACTTCAATTAATAGTGCAATGAATCTAACTGAGATTCAAGCAAATATACAAGTACCAAGAGAGCCAAAATGGCCAAAATCTGAAAGCATAATTTTTACTTATAATGGCATCAATCTGATAGCATCATGTGAAAGTAGATGAAAAAATATGCACTTTAAAAAAAAATGGCACCTAAAAAGGAGGTTGTATGACCCCAAACGAAGCCTCTAAAGTTGCAAAAACTGGGATTACTTAGGTACAGTCACCAAAAACTGCATTTTCTAAAAAATCAGTGCATCAAAATCAAAAAATTTCTTCACCACTGCAGAGAGCACGAAATTCTAGCCCATTTCAAAACAAATTGCTCGAAAAAAGGAGTAAAAATGAGCAAGTTATGGCCATTTGAAGTTGAACTGCAAAATCAAAAATGCAAATGAGAGGGGCCTGCAAATTTTTTTAAAATGATGATGTGGTGCTGACGTCAGCACATCACTATGTGAAATTTGATGGTTGTATGACCGTCGTAAAAACTTTGCCTACCTGCTGACTGGGCGTCCGTACTGTACGGACTGCTGACTAGGCAGATGACTGTGCAGTCGTACTGTACGGATTTGCTGATTGGGTGAGCCACATGGCGTCTGCGTGGCAGCCGTACAGATGATGTGGCACTGTGTATGGAGGTGACGTGTCAGGTGACTCGGCCGTCGTACGGAAGGTTTTACCCACGGGCTAGTGGCCGCCTACCACGTGGCAGGCACGGGTCCTCTGGTCAGGGTGGACCGCCGACGGGAGGAGGCTGTCGGAGTCGAAAGGCCGCGGCGGAGAATGAGGTTGCCGGTGGCGGCGTCCGAGCCGGGAGGACAGGAGCAGTCACCAAAGAGTGGCGTGCAGGAGGTGCAGAGCGGCCGGCAGGAGCGTCCGACGCGGCGGCGGTGTGACGGGACGAGGCGCAGGGTACGGGCGACGTCGGTGGCGTAGCAGGTACCTGTCAGCGGCGAGTATGGGTATGCAACTTGCAACTTGCAACACGCAGGTATAGGGGGTCTGTGGACCCCCAAAAATTGCTTTTTGATTTTTGATTTTTTTTTTTCCGAATTTTTTCGAATTTTTTTTTTTTTTTTTTTTTTTTTTGAAAAAAAATTTCAGAAAATGAAATTTTTTTTTTTTCAAAAAAAAAATAAAAATTTTGGAAATCCGTACGATTATAGCAAAATTGGCGAAAAAAATTTTCTCACCAAAATAGGCCGACTTTATAACCAAAATTCATGGAAACGACCTTCTGGACGCAATGGCAGGGTCGGATCTGGTCTAGGACGCCTCCAAAAGATGCTACTCCTCAGATCTGCCTCTTGATGTCGCAATAATGCCTCTTCAAGATGAATCAATGAAGCCCTAATGGCTCTGATACCACGTGAGATTTTGCTAAGATCAAGAGCTTAATGAAATGTACAAAATAGAGACACAATATGAGACAAGAATAAACTGTATTCTCATCAATAGAAAATGATCAATAATCAAATTACATAGTTACATACAATGTAGATGAGCTTGCTTATATAGGCAAGGCTAGGGATATGTGAGCACACAAACATGACATGTGGCTTAATAAGAAACAAGGGTAGGTAGGAGAAATAATATAATAGTCCACATGAGGTGGATCACCCACTGAATGTGGAGTGTAACAACAAGATCAACACCATAAAAGGTGGAATTTCTCCTACACACACTATCCAAATGTGGCACAAACACCCAAGTGTCTCATACCCAAACTACTATGAAAAGCATTTCCTAACTTAAGTAAAGTGTAATAATATCCATGATGAATAATTATTTACACCAACACAATGAATATGGTGTAGCTCCCGTAGGTGTGCGGATGCTAGTTCTGTATGCCCAAAAGTGCTGGATTAAGTTGTGCATGCCAATCTTTGCCTACATCATTCATTGTTTTCTTTAGGATTTTCAATATTGTTTTGTTGGATGCTTCTTCCTGAAAATTCCCCTGTGGGTAGTAAGGTGTAGAGAAACGATGTTGGATTTTGAATTTTTCACATAGTTCTCGCACATCTTGGTTCTTGAAAGGTCGTGGATTATCTGTGATGATGGAACTTGGTATGCCATATCTGCAGATTAGATAATTAAGGATGAAAGAGGCTATTTTTTACCCAGTTACTGTGGTCATGGGGACCGCTTCAATCCACTTGGTAAAGTATTTTGTTGCAGTTATAATGAACTTGTGTCCATTTGAAGATGAAGGATGAATTTTTCCGACAAAGTCCAGTCCCCGCTGGCAAAAGGGCTAGGTTGTTGTGAATGGTTGCAGTTCCTGTGCTGGTGCATGTATAAGATTGCCATGGATTTGGCATTTAGGACACTTCTTTGCAAAGTGATAAGAGTCTTTTTCCATTGTTGGCCAGTAATATCCCATTCTTAGAAGATTTTTAGCAAGAGTAGGACCACTTGAATGTGTGCCACAGATACCTTCATGAAGCTCTTATAAAGTGGAGTTAGATTCATTACGATCAAGGAAACAGAGAAGAGTACCATCTAGACCTTGACGGTACAAAGTATCGGCAGTGAGAGTATAACGGGCGGCTTGCCAGATAAAGTTGCATTTTTGGTTTTGGGATAGGTCAATGGGTAGGATATTGCTCTTAAGATAGTCGTATATTGGCCCATATAATGGAGAGTCAAAACCAATCAAGGCATAGATAACATGGGAATCAGAATGGTCATAAGCTGGGGAGAACAATTTTTCTACCAGAAACTTGTAATGATTTTGTTGCTCTGGAATTTGTAGTAGTGAAGCGATAGTAGCCATTGCATCGACTGCTTTTTTGTCCAACCTTGGTATTTGCTCGAAGGTGATGTGTTCAAAATATTGTTTAAAATCATCCACCATTCGCTTGTATGGTACCAGCTTGTCGTCCTTCGTCTAGTAGTCATTGTTGATTTGATTGATGACTAGTTGTGAATCTCCATAGACTTTAAATTATGTGATTCTCCATTCCATGACCATTTTGATGCCTATAACCACTGCCTCATATTCAACAATATTATTTGTGCATGGAAACATAAGCCTATATGATCTTGGTATGGTGTGCCCTTCAGGAGTGATGAACAAAATGCCAACACCTGAGCCATGTTGCGTATAGGATCCATCAAAGTATAAGGTCCATTTTTTGGTAGAAATAGCAAGAACATCCCTGTCTAGAAATTTGATTTCCATAGGTTGTTTTCCAGGTAGTGGTGCTTCATCCAGTTGATATGCAATCGCTTGTCCTTTGATAACTCTTCGCTCTATGTAGTGGATATCAAATTCACTGAGAATCATGACCCATTTAGCCAATCTGCCTATAAGAGTTGCCTTGCTGAGTAAATATTTGAGAGGATCAATTTTTGCAACTAGCTTAATTGTGTGAGCTAACATGTAGTGTCAGAACTTTTGAGAGGCAAATACTACTGTTAGACAAGCCTTCTCAATGAATGTATAGTTGATTTCATATTCGTTCAATGTCCTACTGATGTAATATATAGCTCGTTCCTTACCTTGTTGATCCTCTTGTGCAAATAATTCCCCTAGTGATATATCTATTGTTGAAATGTAGAGAATGAGTGGCTTCCCTGCTATTGGTGGTACTAGAACTAGTGGATTCATTAGATACTACTTGATTTGATAAAATGATTCTACATATTTGGTTTCCCATCTGAATGGTACATTTTTATGTAGCAAATGATTGAACAGTAGACTTTTATCTTCTAGTTGAGCAATGAATCACCTGATTGATTGGAGTCATCCTTGTAGAGATCTAGGCTGGCTGATGTTCTATGGTGGTGGCATCTCTATAATGGCTTGTACCTTTGCTGGATCCACTTCAATGCCCTTATTTGAAACTATGTAGCCTAGTAACTATCCTGATGTAACCCCAAAGACACACTTCTTAGGGTTGAGCCTGACTTGGAACTTTTCCAATCTGTCAAAAATCTTTTCTAAGATGCTTAAATGTTCTGCCCTGGTGAATGATTTAGCTAGTAAATCATCCACATAGTCCTCCATGAAGGTATGCATCATGTCATGAAAGATTGTTGTCATTGCTCATTGATAAGTTGCTCCTGCATTCTTTAAGCCAAAAGGCATGACATTCCAATAGTACATTCCCTAGGGATAGGTAAATGTTGTTCTATCTTGATCCTCTGAGGCTATCTTGATTTGATTATAGCTTGAAAAAATGTCCATTAGTGATAGCATTGCATGGCCTGCTATGAGGTCTACAATTATGTCGATACTGGGTAAAGGAAAGTCATCCTTGGGATAGGCTTTGTTGACATCTCTAAAATCAGTGCATATTCTGATATTGCCATCTAGTTTTGATACTGGTATAATGTTGAAAATCCATTCAGCATAGTTGATAGGTTGAATGAATCCGACATCTGATAGTTTCTTCAGCTTAGCTTTAACCATGAGTGCCACATGTGGATTCATCTTTCACAGTTTTTGCTTGACTAGCTTATCTCCTAGAGTAATAGATAAGTGATGCATGATTAATTGTGGATCAATCCCGGGCATATCTGCATATGACCAAGTAAAGTTGATTTGCTTTTCTTTAAAAAAATTTATAAACTCTGATCTTTCTTCCTCTGTCAAAGATTTTGCAAGGTGTATATTTTTGGCTGCTTCCATAGTGCCAATGTTGATTGATTGAGTGGGCTCAATCAATATGGGTGATTGCTCGTGATAATGCTCAGGAAGAGTGTCAAGTCTCCCATCTTTAGGTTCCTTAAAAAGGTTTCCACCCTCAGATGCATCCTTTATTTTTACTTTTTTGTGATCTATTGTTGCCATTGACTGGTTTTCAGCAGTAGATCATTTATGTTGTTCATTTTTGCTACTGAGAGACTTGGCAGTCCCTTGATTGTAGATGTCGTTACTTTGTTCACTGGTAGAGTCTGTTTTTGGGTTAATGGTACATAAGTAATGGATAGAGGATTCGTCATTTGGGAAAGTTGGTATATCATGAGTTTCAGGTTCATCCCAATCTATGAGGTTAGGAAAGACAACTGTTAAGGAGTTGTTAGGTGGATCAAGTTCAGCTGCTGTAAGTGTCAGGATGGAGGTATCATCATGATTGGCTTGGGTGTTAAAGAAGTTAAGGATTTTGTCAAGGCCTTTGATGGTATCATCTTCTATATAGACTTGCTCGTAATGTCGCTGCTCATTTTCCTTGGCATCATAGATATTTTGTGGACCAAATTCAAGTGGTCTAGATTCTCTGTCATGTTCTTCTTAAGAGATGGGTGTATGACTATCATTTGCACAAATATCTTCAGTATCATTAGAACAACTGTCCCATTCATATTCATTGGAATCAGTCTTAGAGGTATTATCTCAGATTCTAGTAGTGTTGTGGACTGGTATGTTGTAGGGTGAGAACGGGTTTTTGATGATTGATACAAATTTGATAGTCTTCTTTGATACTGTGTCAGATCCTACTTCCACTCTTTTCATTTGTTCATATATTGTCTCTCCTCGAGGAGGAATGATGTTATCAAGAGGTAATTCCTCTTTTTTGGATATTGGTTCTTGAATATGATGTGCTTCTATAGTAGATGTTTCCTTCTTTTGTTTGATGGTCTTCTCTTGATGTTGTCTTTGTTCTTGATGTTCACATTCTTTGCATATAGCCTCTGCTGACTCAAATAGTGCCTCTTGCTCGGACTCCTCCTTGTATTTCTTCTTTGCTTTCCACTGAGGTTTTTGGTATTTGCTTTGTGTCTTCCTTGGTGGTAGAATGTATTCATAGCCTAATCCTTTCTTGTCCTTACTGAATTGTGAAGGAGGATCTAATGGTTCTGTGACGCCTTCCCAATGCTTGTCGATAGCTCCTTTGCCCTTGTATCTCATTTGTTGCATGATCAAGTAACCTTTTCCATATAGGTGTGTCAGTATAGCTACCTCCACCATAGCCGCTCTGTCTTCTTCCTCATCCTTGTACAGCCAACTAAGGATGTCTTTCTCCTTTGATTCATGTGCTAGAGTGCCTAGTTGGATAAATTTGCCATCAAATTTGGTGATGGGCTGGGTTGCTTGATGTGTTGATGCTGTAGGTAATCCATGAGATTTAGGTGACGCTGTTAAGTTGGCCAAACAAATGGGTTCCAAAGAATATTCTCCCATGCCTTGCTCTTTGATTTTCATTTTCTGCTTGAAATCCATAGATAGTGATGTAGACTTTTCTTGCTAAAGATCTGGTGTTGAGTTACTTTGTTTTTCTCTATTATGTGGAACCAAGCTATCTTGGGCTGCCCCCATAGCATTATAATGTTGAAATGGATTATGATATGTTGATATAGAAGTCTCCTTCCCATTGTAGGGGAACTTAACAAACTAATGATAAGTAGAAGGTACTGCTTTCATTTCATGTATCCAAGCTCGACCCAATAAGATATTGTATGTGAGGTCTATGTCTAAGACTTGGCACATAGTGTTCTTTTATATTGGTCCTAATTGAATTGGCAACATTACTATTCCTTTGGATGATCTCTCTTCATCATCATATGCTTTGATAGTGATCTTTTTGCAAAGATCAATAGATTGCTCAGAGAAGCCTAATGCATGGATCAGTTTCAAGGTACAAATATTGAGTCCAACTCCTCCATCTATTAATACTATTTTGACTCGATGCTTGTAGACCAAGACTTCAATGTGGAGTGGAGTATTGTGTCGATGGCTTAATGAGATATTATCATGCTCAGAAAAAGTGAGGTTATGAGGCCCTGTCATATGAGCTACCATGGCTTGGAATTTGTCAGCATCCAGATCTTGAGGTACATTTGTTTCCAATAATGCTTGTTCTAAGATGTCTTTGTGTTTTGGCGAAAGTTTTAGTAACTCCAGTATAGATATTTGAGCAGGAGTTTTGTGCAGTTGACTCACTAGATCATATTAAATTTTGGGTATGGTGTTTGTTGTTGACATGTGCCCTTTCAAGACATATTTTTGAGCTCTGGTTGTTATGTTGATGGATTCATGTTCACGCTTATCCTTGATTGTGATAACATTGACTTGATTGTCCTCTGCTAATATATGATTGATTGTGTTATTATATATGTGATTGATAAGAGCTCCACGTGTATTGTTTGAGGTTGAAGCTCCATCCTTGTTGTAGTTTGGAAGAGGATTTTTAAAGGCTCCATGGTCATCATTTGTCTTGAGACCATCGACTGTCAAATCGCCTCTATCAATCATGTCTTGAACAATGTTTTTCTGTCTCATGCAATCATTTGTTTGATGACCTTTGTTGCGATGAAAATCACAAAAGTGTGAGTCATTCCACCAGGGTGGTTTGATTTGTGGTTCAAAGTTGTTGATTTCTAGTAAGGAGATAATTTTGTTTGCTAGGAGTTCTCTGAATGCTGACTCTAGTGATTGCCCTAGTGGTGTGTAAATGCATTTTCGAAAGTTGTTTGCATTACCTCATGAGTTTGGATTAGGTCCTAGATTGGTATTATTCTTTTGGGTATTGTTGGTGTTGTTTCTGTTGAGTTGATCTTGATTGGTATTCAGTGCATAAGTGTTAGTACCTTGGTTAGCATCTTTGGGATTCTTTTTAGCTTGAGGATTACCTGATAATGCTAGCATGAGTTGCTTGGATTTTGGATCATTTGATTCACTTCGTCCTTCATTTCCAGTGTTTTTGTTTCTGGTCCAGAATCTAGATTTGTCTAAGTTTTTGTTGTTTTGGTTGTTGTAATTGGATAAACTTGTTCCTTCTTTGAAGAATTTTAATGTTCCTTTCTTGACACATGCTTCTTCTACTTGGATGCCATTTTCAATCAATTTGGCAAAAGATGGTATGCATTGAAGTTTGAGTATGTAACTCATCTCACTATTCAAGTTATCGATGAAAATCTCCATCTTTTCTTTTTCAGGCACATCTCGAGGATATCTCAAAACCATACACCGCCAATGTTGAAGGAATACCATGAATGTTTCATTGTTTTTCTATTTGGTGTTACAGACATCTAACATGGTGATAGCGTGTTGAATGTTATAGGAATATTGAGTTATGAATTTGTTGACTAATTCATCGAATGATCTGATGGGAGGTGTGATTTTGGATAACCATTCCATTGTTTGTCCTCCCAAGCTTGTTAGGAATAACCTCATCAAATAGGTGTCATCATGGGCAAATTCAAGACTCATGGTAAAAAACTCCCGAACATGATCATGGGGATCGCTTTTCCCATCATATTTGTCAAATTTAGGAATATCTGAGTTTGGGGGAAAAGGCACCATGTTTAATTGTTTGTCGAAAGGATAGGGACAAATTTCAGTTAAGGAATACCATACTGTTGTCCCTTGTTGCATGTATTGCATTTGTCTTTGTAACATTTGCATTTGTTGAGTGAGAGTACTCAAAGGTGCATTATTTTATCGAGGAAAGGGTTCTTCCCTTGTATTAGTTCTAAGCTGAAATGGTGTGTGGAATGGTATGTTTGGCTCGAGGATGTTTTTCTCAGGGATATCTTGCTCGGGCAAGTTCTATTCTGGTAGATTTTCCTCATGTATGTTTTGTTCAGGGTCACGGGCTTCTTCCTCTCTTTGTCTTTTTTGATAATCATAATGTCAAGACCTTGTTCTAAAAATGTCAATGTCAAAGTCTTCAGGAAGTTTAACTCCTTTGCTTGTGAGCATGAGTAGATATTTTTCCTTGTTGCTTTCCATGAGTCTTTCCACAAGTTTTTGAAATGAATCGCTTTCTTGACATTCTTGGAGGAGTTCCTCATAAATTTTGGTGTCCTCTAAATTCAGACATTTGAAAGGATTTGATAATCTTCGATTCATGCTAGACTCTAGTTGCATTTCGCTTTGTTTGTTTTGTTGAGAGTGAGTAACAATAGGCATCTAATAAAAGCTTTCTGTGAAAAAGGAACGAACTCCTCTTCGATGTTTTGTTCAGGGGTTGGTGGTTCAAATCGGGGTATGTTGTAAGTGATGCACTCTTCAGGAAAGAAGACTAGATTGATCTTTCCCCCTTGATTCAAGTGTTGACTGAATGCTAACTTTTGACTGAATGCCCTACTCCTAAATGGTTCCTTGTCAAATTTGTTTGTTTTGTCTTGAAGATACAAGCGCATATGACAAAGGAATGTTCGATGAGATTTGAAGAGTTGGCAATTGATGTATAAAAATTTATTCTGTTTGGCAAGTTTCAAAGAACTAGGTTGTTGTCTCTTCAACTTAGTGTTATGATAAATGTTCTTTCTTCTCAAAACATGAGGATTAGTCATGCACAAGTGATCAATGGTTTCCTTTGATTTGTTTTGGATTTAGTTTAGCTTGTTTTGGAAACTCAAGTTTTTCTTTATCAAAATGAAGGTTTAGATGCCCCCTCATGGCAAAGTGTGTCAAATGATGTGGAATACGAGCTTTCCTGATATGGAAACTTGATTTGACAACTTGGATTTTTAAAACAAGTGTGTTTTGGGATAGAAATCCATTTGATTGAAGGACCTGTTTGATACTTGTGATGAGGTTTCCTGATTTTGATAGGAGAGATGTGTGTTATCTTGTGACTAGTTTTTCAGATTTTGGACAACTTTGTTTGATGGAAAACTTGTTTTGAGAATAGTTTTGGATACTCTATTTTGGTTTTCTGTTTGATGAAGTTCAGGTTGAGGAAGGAAAACTCCTGAAATTGTTTTTAAATTTTTCAAAAATGACCTCTGTTTTGCCCCCTGTTTTCTTGGTTTTGGCTACGTGCTAAGACAGAGATGCAATGCACTATAGAAAGTCCTTAATGCACTAGATAAAAGACCCCATGTGCTAACAAGATTGCTCTGATTTTTTTCTTGGTTCAAAAGGTTATGCGCTAATATGGGCCGCCAATGCGCTAATTGTTGATCCTTATGCACTAAAGTTTGATCTGCACGCGTTAAGCTGATGCTTCAATGTGCTAGACTATTTTCAAAAGGCGCTACTTTAAATTGCCAGTTTTGGATTTTTACGAAGTGCCAACGTTAAGCCCTAATGCGCTAAGGTAAAGGTCGAATGCACTAAAAGATGGTTTCTATGCGCTAAGAGGTTTCTCCTACGCGCTAAACTACCCTAATATTTTGACTTGGTTGCTTTTCTGTAATTTTTGGAATTTTGTTTTGAGTTTCAGTGATGATAGATGATTTTTTGAAGTAACAAATGAAGACACAACACCAAAGAGATAACCATTTTGCTTAATCTAAATAATGAGTGTATGTTTTGCAAGGATGTGTTCAAATCCTCAATGTTTTGACAGGTTTAGATACAACATGCACTTCAGTCAAACTCTTTATTCAAAGGTCATAAGCAATATCATAACCCACTAGTCTTGATACTCTATCAGCTCAAACAACCATCTCACCCCCTAGGGGGCACCCATTTTTTCACCTTTTGCCAGAAATTAACCCAAAGTGAATTGCTTCACAATTGAGTAGTTATCTTGGGAGATATATGGTGAGCGATCTTGGGGGCAGATTCTTCCCCACCCTTGCACTATGATATTACAAATGTTTGGATACTGACTCAGCTCAAAGTTTCTATGCTAAAGTTTGTAATCAGGCTTCTCGTTCGACCGTAAGTGATAAAATCCCTCAGGAGGCTTCCCAACCTTTAGCACAAAGGCTTTACATATCTCAAGGATACTGGGGGAAGGCTAATCGCTGCGTGCAACCATTGAAAAGGAATTTTGTCACTTTCCACTTTTGATTATAGTGGGTTGGAACACTTGGCTTCAAAGTCATTTCCCACTTAGGTCGTTCCCTTCACATCGGCCAAAAAATGGCTTAGAGAGTTTTTTAACCCCTCGGGAAGGCAGGCCTGCTAAAGGATTTAATGCAATATGACTGAAAGCATAAGAGTGGTCTGGTTTTTTCATCACCCAGTTAAGGGGATAGCATATTCCTTCCACTTTAGAGACAAGGCAAACAAGGTTCTTTTTATCCTTCAAGGCAATGATTTGCTAAAATCTATATGGAGATGTTGCTCCATGAAAAACATGGTGTTTATTTTATCCTTTTAAAATGTGAAAAATGCATTCAAAGAGACTTGTCCATACACCCACGAGACTTCTTGGTGCAAGTTATTGAGTCATTAAGAATGACTCAACTTCTCAAGGTAGGTTCAATGGTTCTCTATCTCAAAAGGTCCCTCAAGCCAATGCCTTTTCTCTCAGATCACTGAGCAAGGTGACATAGGGATGACGAATGCAAGATCAAGGGATGCTTTAAATTTATTTAAGCATGAAATGCATCCTATCTATGCATGATTTTACAAATGAAGTAAACTAGATTATAAGATGACAAGGTTAGTAGAAATACTATTCTAACATGATATACTAGTTAATGATTTAAGCTAATGATAAAGGAAATAGTCTAAAATGCTTATTAGATTAATTCCTATTACAAAGAGAAGCTAGATGTATTGATAAATTTTAGCATAAATGAGATACTAAAAGCTTGCATGGAACCTTAAAATGGAGGAATGAGAGCTCTATTTATAGTGAAAATAAGGCAATGGATGGTCAAGATTGAAGGAGTTAATCAAGGGCCAGGATTGAAAGTTAACAATCCATGTTTACAATTTTCACCAATGAAATGGTGACAATTGTCAACATAAGACTGCTTGAGAGGAGATGAAAGAAGCATTAAATACTTGAGAAGACCTCATGGTTACCTTAGAAGGTTAGGTTAAAGCTTTTACCCAAAGGGTAAACTCTTGTGCAAAGGTTAAAGGGGACAACCATGGTCAAAGCAATGAATTCTTGATGAGACACCTGGGTTAGATGAGGGTTAAGCTAGGCAAAAAGTCTCTAACCATGCCACTAAGGGCTAGTTAACTATTAATGGTTTCAAGACTTTGGGGACAAATTTGTAAGAGTCCTTCCAAATTTGGGGGTATTCAACAAGCTAGCTTGTTGAAGGCATAAAGGCTTTAATGCCTTTTGAAGACTTTACTCCAAATTTGAGAAGTGACCTCCTCAAATTTAGGGAAAAGAGATAATGGATGGGTTTAGGTTAATTGATTAGGATTAGATGGATTCTAGAAGAAATTAGGAATAGGGTTAGGATGCAAGTGGGAGATTTAGGAAAATGCAAGTGGATGGGGGATAATAGGATTAATTAAAATAAATTCCTTTATTTCAATTTGGTTATAAGTTGGGAAATTAAATAAATTAGATTTATTCAACTGGGGTAAACTATTAATTAAATATAAATTTAATTAAAAAGTAAGGAGAATAGATTTAATTAAATAAAATGATTTATTCAATTAAATGACATAAAGGGCTTAAGTGAATGTAAATAAATAAATCGAATAATTTATTTAATTAAATAGAAGAATGTAGGTGATTTAATTAAATTAGATTTAACTAAATAGAGGAATGAGAATAAAATGAACATTGAATATTCATTTAGAAATATGGTCATTTTTATATGTCTACAGATATGATGTGGATTTTGATATGGATGTTTGATATGAACTTGGTTTGATTTTCTGTGTTTCAAGTTGATGTTGATGTGATGTTGATATGGATGTGAAACTTAAGTTGTTTTCCAAGTTGATATGGGTGTGAAACTTGAGTTGTTTTTCAAGTTGATATGGATTTGATAGATAAATTGATTTGATTTGCATTGTTTCAAGTTGATATGATCTGATGTTGATATGGATTGGATATGATGTGAAACTTGATTTATTTTTTAAAGTTTCAAGTTGATATGATCTGATGTTGATATGGATTGGATATGATGTGAAACTTGATTTTTTTTTCAATGTTTCAACTTGATATGAAATTGATGTAAAACTTGATTTGTTTTTCAATGATTCAAGTTGATGTTGATATAATGTTTGGATATGGATTTTTGATATGATAGTGGAACTGATATTGGACATGTTTTGCTTGTGACGGGAGTAGCTTGGGGTTGTGCAGTCGCGAGAGGGATTTTCAAGACCATGGTCTTTGATTCCATGATTGACACAGGTTGACGGGGACATCATTGAGAGTTGTGGATTATCCTCTTTATTAGCGTTGCCCTAGTATATCATTAACCAAGGTTTATTCACAGCTTTGGCAGAGAGGTGGCATAGTGACACCAACACCTTTCATTTGGCAACAGGTGAGATTACACTGACACCTAAGGATTGCTACCAGATTTTGCGGATTCCTATGGTAGGTGCACTATTGCCACACGAGAAGACTGAGGAAGGCGGGACAAAGGCCCTTTGCTGGATTCTGCAGGATGATATGATTTGCAGTTATGAGATCCTCTAGTATGAGTTTATTGATTTGGATTACACCCCTCTACCATTAGTACTGACAGGTTTCATAGGTGGGTTTTCTGTGTCCTGACCATAGGTCGAAGGGACTGACAATGGGATGAGGGTTGGTCTTGGAGGACATGGTGATGCAGGGTCACCGGTTTGCATAGGAGTCTACCATGTTGGCCCACTTATACAGGGACTTGCATCAGGTGGTATACTTGGGGTATGGGAGTCTATCAACTGGGGTTACGTTGCTAGAGGTATGGGCGTGGGAGCATATTCCCACAATGAGGCCACTTGCAGATAGGGATAGGCTAGTTGGACAGACCTATGCATATGGATATACATGAATAGTTGTCCAGTGTAAGATGGGAAAAATAGAGCACTCAAGGAGGGTGCTTGATGATATCAATACGGTCGTCTGGAGACTGTATATGGATTGTGAGGTGTGGGCGGAGGATGGGATGGAGATTCCCTATGTCTATATGTCTCAATTTTTGATAGGGCGGACATCCTTTCTTATTGAGAGATACCTGTATAGTCAAGTTCAGCGGCAGTATGGACGATAGCAGAGGAGACCACAAGGAGCATGCTTATATGCTCGATGGAGGCAGGATGTGCCAGAGTGGGGACCCACCATTGATAGAATTACGACGGTTGAGGAGTACATGCATGGTGCAAGAGCACCTAACACAAAGGCACAAAAGGAGTCTATAAGAGGATAAAAATCAATTCATAAGTATATTCAATTACATTTTAATTTGTAATGTCATTTTGAGTCAATATGAATCAATATGTAAGGCTAAAAGAGCCCATTGTAATGAGTTGTCCAAATTGTCCCAATAAGATCTTGAATTAGTCATTTAGTAATATTTGTATAAAATAACATTGGAGGGATAAAATTGTGAAAAAAATATATTATTATTCCATCCTAATATGTTTTGAAGGTTATTTTAAAGGTTTAAAGTCATTTGAGTCAAAAGTTGTAAAAGTTGTAAAAAGACCAAAATGGGAAGTTGTATGGTTATAAGAGGAAGTTGGGTAGTTGTAACTTCCATGTGAAGATGAAAAGGCTATAAAACCTATGTAATGGTCATTCATAAGGGTAAGTAAAATTTGGAGAAGGAATTGGAAAGCATTGGAAACATTTTGGTATCATACTTTCATTGTTTCAATCTCTTATTTTGTGGTCTTGAAATTTTTTTCTCTTGTTTCCAGGCCTTGTACAGCCATGTACAGCCTGGAAACAAGTGTATTTATATCATGATAGTGTATTATATTGAATAATATTTCCATTGCTTTTTGTTTGAGTTTATTTCATGCATTTTTGAGAAAGTTATGAAAGTTTTGGTGAAAACCGTTTGGAACTACCCAAAACCCTGATTCACAGCGACCAGTTTTGGAGAACTTATCATAACTTTGGACTTCACCATTGGATCTTTCTATAATTTTGAGGAAACTTTTATAACTATTATTTCTGAAATCTGACTAGAGAGATTGTCTAGCTGATTAATAATTTGAGAGTTATTAATGAATGTTCATGACTGTAATTTCATGACCAGAATAGAGTAAATTTCATAGTTTGGACACATTCTTGGTTTTTATTTGCAAGAAATGAATAGATGAAGGGTTTAAATGATTCAGCTTTAATGCATGATATATGGATCTAAAATAATTATGGATTGATATATATGGAGAAGATTTGATAATGGTTATTTGTTTGACGATTTTGTTGGGAAATATATGACAATGCCTCTAACATGTTGGAAGATTTGTGTTGATGATTGAACTTCACGAATGATTTGAGGTTCTTGGTTGGATTTTCATGATGCTCTGCATCAAATTGGTATCAAAGCTAGAAGAGCCTGAGTGTGTGGATAGAGTGCCAAAGGAGGCAATCCACACCAGGACCTAGCCCAAGAAGATTTGTTATTTGATTTTTGCTAATGAGTTTTTGGTTGCAAGGTGCTTTTCCATCTAGCTGCAAGAAGGCAGACATGAAGGTTTGTCATGGGGCCATAAGAGATGGTCCAAGGGGCCTGAGAAGGAGGTCCAATTGGTTGCCAAAAGACTAGGAAGAGTGGCAAAGAGGAGAACTCCTAGGTGAGGCATAGCGGTTGTTGGTGAGTTGATGCAACATGAAGAGGTGGACATATGGTTAGAAAAAGCACCATTGATGGTAGCCATACACACTCCATTGGAAGGAGTCACTGGAAGATTTATTGAAGGGAGATTGTAGTAGAATATAGATAATGAAAAAAAAGAAAGAAGAGGCATGAAGAGACAAAGATTAATGAAGACAAAGGTGAAGATCTCACTCAAAATTTTCTTGCAGGTTATTTTCATCCATGTTTCCAAGGGACTTGGAAAAATTTTCAAAGTCGGGAGTATGGTGCAAGAGCACCTAACACAAAGGCACAAAAGGAGTCTATAAGAGGATAAAAATAAATTCATAAGTATATTCAATTACATTTTAATTTGTAATATCATTTTGAGTCAATATGAATCAATATGTAAGGCTAAAAGAGCCCATTGTAATGAGTTGTCCAAATTGTCCCAATAAGGTCTTGAATTAGTCATTTAGTAATATTTGTATAAAATAACCTTGGAGGGATAAAATTGTGACAAAAATACATTATTATTCCATCCTAATATGTTTTGAAGGTTATTTTGAAGGTTTAAAGTCATTTGAGTCAAAAGTTGTAAAAGTTGTAAAAAGACCAAAATGGGAAGTTGTATGGTTATAAGAGGAAGCTGGGTAGTTGTAACTTCCATTTGAAGATGAAAAGGATATAAAACCTATGTAATGGTCATTCATAAGGGTAGTTAAATGTTGGAGAAGGAATTGGAAAGCATTGGAAACATTTTGGTATCATACTTTCATTGTTTCAATCTCTTGTTTTGTGGTCTTGAAAGTTTTTCCTCTTGTTTCTAGGCCTTGTGCAGCCATGTAAAGCCTTGAAACAAGTGTATTTATATCATGATATTCTATTATATTGAATAATATTTCCATTTCTTTTGGTTTGAGTTTATTTCATGCATTTTTGAGAAAGTTATGAAAGTTTTGGTGAAAACCGTTTGGAACTACCCAAAACCTTGATTCACAACAACCAGTTTTGGAGAAATTATCATAACTTTGGACTTCACCATTGGATCTTTCTATAATTTTGTGGAAAGTTTTATAACTAGCATTTATATAATCTGACCAAAGTGATTGTCTATTTGATTAATAATTTGAGAGTTATTAATGAATGTTCATGACTATAATTTCATGACCAGAATAGAGTAAATTTCATAGTTTGGACAAATTCTTGGTTTTCATTTGCAAGAAATGAATAGATGAAGGGTTTAAATGATTCAGCTTTAATGCATGATATATGGATCTAAAATCATTATGGATTGATATATATGGAGAAGATTTGATAATGGTTATTTGTTTGATAATTTTGTTGGGAAATATATGACAATGCCTCTAACATGTTGGACAATTTGTGTTGATGATTGAACTTCACGAATGATTTGAGGTTCTTGGTTGGATTTTCATGATGCTCTGCATCAATGCACCTAGCCGCCCAAATATGGGACTATGCCTATAGGGTAGTGGATGTAGGCATGACAGAGGAGTTCTCAGTGCTCTTTGTGGCTCATGCGGTGGCGAGGATATCTGATCTAGTAGAGATGATTATTTCTTTTGATGATGATGAGAAGCCCAAGAAGCTAGGGATACAAAGAGAGGAGGGAGAGGAGAGAGGTGGGGATGGTGGAGGAGGTGGCCGAGGTTGGCGATTGGAGCTGGGGGTGGTAGGCAAGCATCAAATTTGATAACAGTTGTAGGGGGGATAGATGATTTCAGATGACCTACCCAGAGGAGGAGATCAGATGTGTTACCCCCACCAGTACCGAGGAGAGGGAGACCTAGAGCGGGTACCACGACACAGGTACCCCTCCAGATTGAGATTACCACTCACTGAGAGGATGCTTAGATTAGATCCTTACAGTTGTCAGTGCAGCATATGCAGACACAATTATTGGCTCATCAACGTCAGATTACACAACTGACTACCGAGCATGATACAGTTTTGGAGCACTTGGGTCAAGCGGAGGCTCAGGGAGATAGTTTGGAGAGAGTGGTGGCTGGGGGCTCAATGAGAGACACTTTAAGGGAGATGCAGTATACAACCAAGGATGTTGAGTACTACATGTGGTTGTATGAGGATCTGGTTCCCAGGGAGTGCAGAGCTCCTAGTTTTACGACGATGAGATCTAGTCGATCCAGGCAGACAGCTTCAAGGACACAAAGAAGAGGTGTGACTAGGCTGATGCATCATGATCCACCTGGAGATCCAGGTGGTGGGACATCTACTGTGAGACTCTCACCCTCAAGAGATAGTCATACCTGAGAGACCTTGTCTCTATTGTATTTTGATCATTTTGTTGTATTTGGGACAGACATGACATATTTTGTATACTTGATCATTTTTTAGATATATATAAATGACACCATTTTCTTTGATCCACATGTGATGTGTTTGATGGATGATGCTTTATATATGATTTTTGATGATTCTATGATGATGATGCAATGTTTAGATAGATGCATGTGATTTGGATAATGATGCGATGATGCTTTATATATGATATGTGAGATGTATCTTGAAAATGAGATGTATGATAATGATATGTTGTGAGATGTATCTTGAAAATGAGATGTATGATAATGATATACTATGAGATGTATCTTGAAAATGAGATGTATGATAATGATATGTTGTGAGATGTATCTTGAAAATGAGATGTATGATAATGATATGTTGTGAGATGTATCTTGAAAATGAGATGTATGATAATGATGTGCAACTAATTTTGAAATGATATGCAACTAATTGTAAATGATATGCAAATAATTGATCATCCTCATTCTTTCATTTGTCATTCCTATATAGTCACATGTTGTTTCTTTCTTTGTGTGTATCATCATTGAGTGGTTGGGATATGTTGAAAATTTATACAAGCATAATGGTATAATTGAACCATAATGACCTAAGAAAAATTTACATGATTTTTGTTTTTGCAACATGGCACAAGCATTGAGGTAGAATTGAACCAAGATGACCTGAGTGTGGCTTGCACATAAATAGACAAGATTAAACTAGTTGTATTTGCAAAGTGGAACCATGTCTTCAGTGACATGCTTTGAATCATGTCTCGAGACAAGTATTTGCACAGTACAAGTGATAGCCTCACAGACAGAAAACTAAAAAAATATTGGAGTCCCATTTACTTTCTCTAGCTCGATGCATTGTTGAGAAAATTTAGAAGATCCAATAGCTCAAAAAATTTCAGGTGCAAAAATACTCAAAACATCATGCAAGATGCAATCATTTTATACTTCAAAAAATAATCCATCATGTGTTGTGAATCTGTTAAGTGTATCAATGTTTTGTTCTCGTGATTGTTGATTCATTTATGTTGATTTGATTTTCCTAGTCTGCTATGAGTGTTGACTTAGGATGGAATGTTGATCAATTTTTCCCCTAGCTAAATTTACCTCCTGACGTGGATATGTACAGGGATTACCAAGCCATGGTGGGATATAATGAGATGATATTCGGATAAACCAGGATAGTGACTACGCTAAGTATGTCCTGGATAATGCTATTTTGATAAAATGTTGGGTGATGCCCGGTAGTGTTTGACTATGGATATAAAAATTCGATAGTAAAGATAGATAGAGTAGCTCTCCTCTTACAATAGTGTCTGTTGCTAGGTTTTCACCAGTTGTTTTTTATTGCACCTTTTTATTTGCCTTGTTTCGATTTTTTGATTTTTTTTTTGTATTTTTTGATTTTTCGATGTTTTTATATTTTCTAACTTTTCCGTGCATTAGACTGCTCAAGTATAGTATTTCTTCAAATGGATGTTGTTACTTAGTTCGTCGAGAACATCTCCTTTTGAAGTTGTTAGCTGATAGGCACCTGATCCATAGGTTTATATGATGACATAGGGACCTAGCCAGTTAGGTTCAAATGTTCCTTTCTTTTCCCAATCTTGTTGATTTCTAGGATTTTCTTTGAGTACTAGATCACCAATTTAAAAAATTCTAGGAATGAACTTGTGATTGTAGCTTCAGTAAAAGTGTTGCTGATATTCTTTGAGTTGAGTGTAGGCATGTTGTCTCTTTTCATCTAGAATTTCTAGCTCTTGTAGTCGGTTTACTCGATACTCTTCATCCAGAATGAGATCTTTAAAAGATACTTTGAGTGATGGAATTTCCACCTCAAGGGGTAAAATTGCTTCAGATTCATACATCAATGAATGTAGCGTAGCTCTTATAGGTGTGCAGATGCTAGTTCTGTATGCCCAAAGTGTTGGATTGAGTTGCACGTGCCAATCTTTTCCTACATCATTCACTATTTTCTTGAGGATTTTCAACATTGTTTTGTTGGATGCCTCGACTTGACCATTCCCCTATGGGTAGTAAGGTGTAGAGAAATGATTTTGGATCTTGAATCATTCACATAGTTCTCACACATCCTGGTTTTTGAAAGGTCATCCATTAACTATGATAATGGAACTTGGAATGCCATATCTACAGATTAGATAATTAAGAATGAAAGCAATTTGTTTTCCAGTCACTGTGGTCATGGGGACCGCTTCAATCCATTTGGTAAAGTATTATGTTGTAGTGATAATGAACTTGTGTCCATTTGAAGATGAAGGGTGTATTTTGCCTACTAAGTCCAGTCCCCACTGGTAAAAAGGCCAGGATGTTGTGAATGGCTGCAATTCCTATGCTGGTGCATGTATAAGATTGCCATGGATTTGGCATTTAGGACATTTCTTTGCAAAATGATAAGAATCCTTTTCCATTGTCGGCCAGTAATATCCCATTCTTAGAAGCTTTTGAGCAAGAGTAAGACCACTTGAATGTGTGCCATAGATACCTTCATGAATCTCTTGTAAAGAAGAGTCAGATTTATTATGATCAAGGCAAGGGAGATGATTACCATCTAGACCTCGACGGTAAAGAGTATCAGCAGTGAGGGTATAATGGGTGGCTTGCCGGATAAAGTTGAATTTTTTTATTTCGAGATAGGTCAATGGGTAGGGTATTGGTTTTGAGATAGTCGTATATTATTTTATATAACAGAGAGTCTGAACCGGTTAGGGTATAGATAACATGGGATGCAAAATTGTCATAGGCTAGGGAAAACAGTTGCTCTACTAGAAACTAGTAACGACTCTATTTTTCTGGAATTTGTAGCAGTGAAGTGATAGTAGCCATTGCATCAGCTCCTCTATTGTCCAACCTTGGTATTTGCTTGAAGGTGATGTGTACAAAATATTATTCGAAATCATCGACCATTCATTTGTATGGTAGCAATTTGTCATCTTTCATCTGATAGTCATTGTTGATCTGATTTATGACTAGTTGTGAATCTCCATAGACTTTCAATTCTGTGATTCTCCATTCCACGGTCATTTTGATCCCTGTAAAAAGTGCCTCATATTCATTAATGTTATTTGTGCATGGAAACATGAGCCTATATGATCTTGGTATGGTGTGTCCATCAGGGGTGATGAACAGAATGCCTACACCTGAGCCATGTTGAGTGTAGGAACCATCAAAGTATAGGATCGATTGTTTGATGGTAAGAGTAAGAACATCCCTATTTGGAAATTTGATCTCCATTGGTTGTTTATCTAGTAGTGGTGCATCGGCTAATTGATCTTCAATTACCTTTCCTTTGATAGCTTGAGGCTTTGTGTAGTGGATATCAAATTCGTTGAGAATCATTACCCATTTAGCCAATCTGCCTGTGAGAGCTGCTTTGCTGAGCAAGTATTTTAGAGGATCAATTTTTGCTACTAGCTTGATTGTGTGAGCTAGCATGTAGTGTCAGAAATTTTGAGAAGCAAATACTACTATTAAACAAGCCTTCTCAATGAATGTATAATTGACCTCATATCCATTCAAAGTTCTACTAATGTAATAGATAGCTCGTTCCTTTCCTTCTTGATTTTCTTGTGCTAACATTGCCCCCAATGATATGTTTGTTGTTGATATGTAGAGAAGAAGTGGCCTCCCTACTATTGGTGGTACTAGAATTGGTGGTTCATTAGGTATTGTTTGATTTGATAGAATGATTCTACACATTTGGCTTATCTGAATGGTACATTTTTTATTTAGCAAATGATTAAAGGGTAGGATTTTATATGCTAGTTGAGCGATGAATCACCTGATTGACTAGAGTCATCCTTGCAAGGATCTGAGTTGACTGATGTTCTTAGGTGGTGGCATCTCCATGATGGCTTGTACCTTTGCTGGATCTACTTCAATGCCTTTTTCTGAGACTATGTAGCCTAATAACTTGCCTGATGCTACCCCGAAGACACACTTCTTAGGGTTGAGCCAGACTTGAAATTTCTCCAACCTTTCAAAAATTTCTCTAAGATGCCCAGATATTCTGCTCGGGTAAATTACTTAGCTAGTAAATCATCCACATAGTCCTCCATGAATGTATGCATCATGTCATGAAAGATTGTTGTCATTGCTCATTGATAAGTTGCCCAAGCACTCTTTAAGCCAAAAGGCATGACATTCCAACAATACATTCCCCAAGGATAGGTAAACATTGTTTTATCTTGATCCTCTGAAGCTATCTTGATTTGATTATAGCTAGAAAACCATCCATTATTGATAACATTGCATGGCCTATCATGAGGTCTACAATTATGTCAATATTGGGCAAAGGAAAGTCATCCTTTGGATAGGCTTTGTTGACATCTCTAAAATCAGTGCATATCCTGATACTACCATTTGGTTTTGAAACTGGCACAATGTTGGAAATCCATTCAACATAGTTGGTAGGTCGAATAAATCCAACGTCTAATAATTTCTTTAGCTCAGCTTTGACTAGGAGTGCCACATGTAGATTCATCTTTCTCAATTTTTGCTTAACCAGCTTAGCTCTTGGAGCAATAGACAAGTGATGCATGATTAAATGTGGATCAATCCCGAGTATATATGCGTATGACCAAGCAAAATTGAGTTGCTTTTCTTTATAGAATTTGATAAACTCTTGTTTTTCTCCATCTATCAGAGATTTTGCTAGGTGTATGTTTTTGGCTACTTCTATTATTCTGATGTTGATTGACTAAGTGGGCTCAATCAATATGGGTGATTGCTCCTGATAATGTCCAGGAAGAGTGTCAAGTCTCTCATCTTTAGGTGCCTCAAAAATGTTTTCACCCACTGATTTGTCTTTTATTTTTACTTTTTTGTGATCTAGTCTTGTCATTCACTGGTTTTCAGCAGTAAATCCTTTATTTCTTTCATTTTTACAACTGAGAAACTTGGTACTCCCTTGATTGCAGACGTCGTTACTTTGTTCACTAGTAGAGTATGTTTCCGTGTTGACGGCACATAAGTAACAGATAATGGAATCATCATTTGGGAAAATTGGTATGTCATGATTTTTAGGTTCATCCCAATCTATGAGGTCAAGAAAGATGAGTAGTAAAGAGTCATTGGGTGGGTTGAGTTTAGCTGTTGTAAGTGTTAGGATGGAGGTATCATAAAGGTTGGCCAGGATATTAAATAAGTTAATAATTTTGTTGAGGTCTTCGATGGTATCATCTTCCATGTAAACTTGCTTGTAATGTTGCTACTAGTTTTCCTTTGCATCATAGATATTTTGTGGACCAAATTCAAGTAGTCTAGGCTCTGTGCTTCATTCTTCTTGAGAAAGGGGTGTATGACTAGAATTTTTAGTAATATTTTCAGTAACATTGGAACAAATGCCCCATTCAAATTCATTTGAATCAGTCTCAGAGGTATTATCCCAGATTCTTTCAGCATTGTGGGTTGGTATGTTGTAGGGTGAAAATAGGTTCTTGATGATTGATACTAGTTTGATGGTCTTCTTGGATTCTGTATCAGATCCTACTTCTACTCGTTGCATCTGTTCATACATTGTCTCTCCTTGAGGAGTAATAATGTTGTTAGGGGGTGATTCTTCTTTGCTTGAAACAGGTTCTTGAACATGATGTACTTATGCACAAGGTGCTTCTTCTTTATGAATGGTTGACACCGCATGTTGTTTCTGGTATTCACATTCCTTTCATATTGTTTCTATTGATTCAAATAGTGCCTCCTGCCATGAGTGCCTCCTATCTTTAGAAAACTATGAAGGAGGATCTAATGGTTCTGTGACACCTTCCTGGTGCTTGTCAATAGGTCCTTTGCCATTGTATCCTATTTGTTGCATGATTAGGTAGCCTTTTCCATACAGCTATGTTGGTATAGCTACTTCCATAGTAGCTGCTCTGTCTTCTTCCTCATCCTTGTATAGCCAACTAAGGATGTTCTTTTCCTATGATTAATGTGCTAGTGTGCCTACTTGAATAAACTTGCCATCAAACTTGGTGATGGGTTGTGTTATTTGATGTGTTGATGTTGAAGGTAACCCATGAGATTTAGGCAATGCTGGTAAGTTGATTAAACACAAGGGTTACAAAGAGTATTCTCCCATGCTTTGTTCTTTGATTTTCATTTTCTATTTGAAATCCATAGATAGAGATTTAGGCTTTTCTTACTGAAGATCTGGTGGTGAGGAAATTTGTTTTTCTCTGTTATGTGGAACCAAACCATCTTGGGCTGCCCCCATAGCATTACAATGTTTAAAAGGGTTATGATCTGCTGATATAGAAATTTCCTATCCATTGTATGGGAACTTAACACATTGGTAATAAGTTGAGGGTATTGCTTGCATTTCATGTATCCAAGGTCAACCTAATAAGATATTATAGGTGAGGTCTATGTCTAAAACTTGGCACATAGTGTCCTTTTGTATTGGTCCCACTTGAATTGGCAACACCACTGTTCCTTTGGATGATCTTTCTTCATTATCATATGCTTTTATAGTGGTCTTTTTGCATGGATCAATAAACTGCTCAGAGAAGCCTAATGCACGGATAAGTTTTAAGGTATAGATATTGAGTCCAACTCCTCCATTTATTAATACTCTTTTGACTCGATGTTTGTAGACCAATACTTCAATGTGGAGTGGAGTATTGTGTGGATGGCTCAATAAAATATTATCATGTTCAGAAAAGGTAAGATTATGAGGCCCTATCATGTGATCCACCATGGCTTGGAATTTGTCAGTATCTAGATCCTAGGGTACATTTGTTTCCAATAGTGCTTGTTCCAAGATGTCCTTGTGTTTTGGTGAAAGTTTCAGCAACTCAAGTATAGATATTTGAGTAGGAGTTTTGTGCAGTTGACTAACCAGGTCACATTGAATCTTGGGTATGGTGTTTTTCACTTATGTATGCCCCTTCAAGACATATTTTTCAGCTTTGGTGGTTACATTGATTGATTCATGTTCGCGTTTGTCCTTGATTCTAATGACATTTAATTGATTGTCATCGGTTGATATATGATTGATGGTGTTATTGTATATGTGATTGATACGAGCTCCTCGTGTATCATTTGAGGTCGAAGCTCCATCGTTGTTGTAGTTTGGAAGAGGATTCTTAAAGGCACCATAGTCACCATTTGTCTTGATGTAAAACTTGATTTATTTTTCAATGATTCAAGTTAATGTGGATATAATGTTTGGATATGGATTTTTGATATGATAGTGGAACTGATATTGGACATGTTTTGCTTGTGACAGGAGCGGCTTGGGGTTGTGCAGTCGCTAGAACGATTTCTGAGACTGTGGTTTTTTATTCCATGGTTGACACAAGAAGACAAGGACATCATTGAGAGATGTGGATTATCCTCTTTGTTAGAGATGCCCCGGTATATCATTAATCGGGGTTTATTGACAGCTTTGGCAGAGAGGTGGCATAGTAACACCAACACTTCTGATTTGGCGACAGGTGAGATTACAGTGACACCTGATGATTGCTACCGGATTTTTTGGATTCCTATGGTAGGTGAACTATTGCCATATGAGTAGACTAAGGAGGGCAGGACAAAGTCCCTTTGCTAGATTCTGCAGGATGATATGATTTGTTGTTATGATATCCCCTGACAGGAGTTTATTGATTTAGATTACGCCCCTCAACCATCATTACTGGCAGGTTTCATAGGTGGCCTTTTGTGTTTCGACCGTAGCTCGAAGGGACTAGCAGTGGGATGGAGGTTGGTCTTGGAGGACATGGTGATGCAGGGTCACCAGTTTGCATGGGGGTCTGCTATGTTGGCCCACTTATACAGGGACTTGCATGAGGTGGTATACTTAGGGTATGGGAGTCTATCAATTGGGGTTACATTGCTATAGGTATGGGCATGGGAGCACATTCCCATAGCAAGGCAACTTGCAGATAGGGATAGGCCAGTTGGATGGGCCTATGCATATGGATATACATGGATAGTTATCTAGTGTAAGCTGGGCAAATGAGAGCACTAGATGATGGTGCTTGATGATATCGATACGATCGTCTGGAGACCATATATAGATTGCGAGGTCTAGGTGAAGGATGGGATGGAGATGCCCTATGTATATATGTCTTGATTTTTTATAGGGTGGATGCCCTTTATTATTGAGAGATTCTTGTATAGCCAAGTTCAGTGATAGTATGGACGACAGCAGGGGAGACCACAAGGAGCATGCTTATATACTTGATGGAGGCAGGATGTGCCAAAGTGGGGACCCACCATTGATATCATTGTGGCGGTTGAGGAGTACATGCACCTAGCCGGTTAGTTATGGGACTATGCCTACGGGGTAGTGGATGCAAGCATGAGAGAGGCGTTCTCAACGCTCTTTGTGGCTCATGCAGTGGTGAGGATATCTGATCCAGTGGAGATGATTCTATCTTTTGATGATGATGAGTAGCCCGAGAGGCTAGGGAGACAAAGAGAGGAGGGAGAGGAGCTCAAGGAGGAAGGTGGGTATGGTGGAGGAAGTGGTTGAGGTCAGCGATTGGAGTTGGGGGTGATGGGTGAGCAGGGGATGTGATAGTAGTTGTGGGTGGGATAGATGATTTCAGACGACCTACCCAGAGGAGGAGGTCAGATGTGTTACCCCAACCAATACCAAGGACAAGGAGAGGGAGAGGGGGTACCATGACATAGGTACCCCTCCAGATTCAGATTCCCACTCACTGAGAGGATGCTCATATTAGATCCTTACAATTGTTAGTACAACATGTGCAGACATAGTTATTCACGCATTAGCGTAAGATTACACAGCTGACTATCGAGCGTGATATAGTTTTGGAGCTCTTGGGTTGAGTGGAGGCTCAAAGAGATAGTCTGGAGAGAGCGACTATATGAGGATCTGGGTCCTAGGGACCACAGAGCTCCTAGTTTTACGGCAATGAGATCTAGTTGATCCAGGCAGACAACTTTGAGGAAAGAGAGCAGAGGTGTGACTAGTCCAACTCATCAAGATCCACCTGGAGATCCAGGTGCTAGTACATCTGATGTGAGACCATCACCCTCAAGAGATAGTCATACCTAAGAGACCTTGTCTCTATTGTATTTTGATCATTATGTTGTATTTGGGACAAACATGACATATTTTGTATACTTGTTCATTTTTGAGATATATATATATATATATATATATATATATATATATACATATATATATGTATACATATATATATACATATATATATGTATATATATATATATATACATATATATATGTATATATATATGTATACATATATATGTATACATATATATATACATATATATATGTATACATATATATACATATATATATGTATATATATATATACATATATATATGTATATGACACCACTTTCTTTGATCCACATGTGATGTGTTTGATAGGTGATGTTTTATATGTGATTTTTGATGATTCTATGATGATGATGCAATGTTTAGATAGATGCATGTGATTTGATATTTCATGGATAATGATGCGATGATGCTTTATATATGATATGTGAGATGTATCTTGAAAATGAGATGTATGATAATGATATGCTGTGAGATGTATCTTGAAAATGAGATGTATGATAATGATATGATTTGAGATGTATCTTGAAAATGAGATGTATGACAATGATATGTGTTTATGGTGAAAGTGGAAACAACAATGTTGAAAGACTAAATGGATTCAACCACAAAACCCTAGCCTAACAACAACAAAGATCCACCATAACATATGAAGATTACCTAAGACAATGCAAATCAAATGAAATCACAAAGATTATACCATCACATGTCTAATAGGGTTTGAATCTCCATTCTTCCTATCTCCATTGATCTTGCTTGATATATTTGCTCTCAGGTTTTATATGTGCACAAGAGCTCAACAAAGAATGGAAATGTGGTTGCAAGTAGGCTTGATTGCATATGCAAGTTCGAAAGCATAGTCGGGGTAGTCAATCGATCGGGGGTTTGATAATGAAGGAAGCATCTCCTTATATAGAAGACACTATATAAAATGGAGGGATAAGATTGAGAGGTGTATAAGATAAATGGTCGGCTATGATTAGAGGGTATGTAGAGGAAATAAGAAAATAATGAAAGGGGTAGGTAGTGTATGAATTAAGAGATGAATGACATGTGTCATGGGTAGAAAAGGCTAATGAATTAATTAAATATATAAAGATTTAATTAATTAATAGAAGTGGGATCAATTAAATAAATAAGATATTTATTTAATTTAGGAAAAGGATAATTTAAATAAATAAATGTATTTATTTAAATGAGAAATAAGGCTAGAAAAGAATAAATGAATTAATTAAATAAATAAATATTTATTTAATTAATAGAAGAATTAGGCTTAGATAATTAAATAATTAAAGATATTTATTTAATTAGACATGACAATTTTAGGTGTCTACATTTTGCCCCTCTTTGAGACAATGTAGCTTGTCGTGTTGTTTCAAAGAAGATAAGATGAACTGATACAAAGTTGCCCCAAGATGGGAATGATATGCCCCCTCGAGAGATTGGATGAAAATGTTTGAAAAGATCGTAGACAATCTCTCGATAAGAAAGAAAGGCTAGAATGGACTGACTTTATAGGATGGAGTGACAGAGTCACAGGATAATGAAGACTGACTCGAGAAACTAGGTCTAGGGCTAGGGCTAGGGCAGTCTATAAAATAGACCAGGAGGGGAATACATCCTCATTGTCATCCACACATTCAAGAGATCAGAGTGCAGAGAGAGAATAGAGCAGCAATAGTCAGCAGCGATGGCTTTGGTGCACAGATTCGATCGCGTTCATCGATTTGAATGGCCAGCAGAGGCATTAGAGCCGGTAAGTACCACAAAACCTCCTTGTACTTTGTTGTAATAAATGTTGTCATTAATGCATCTTAGGTAGCACAATAAATGCATTTTAGAATATGTCAAACAAGGTCGAAAAATGCTTAGGCGCGTCTATGCAATATGTAAGCGCATTTATGTCTTCTAGGCCAAATCAACAGTTATGTAATGAACATATGTTGTCGATTGGATAAGCTGCTAAGAGGATACACTCAAGCAGGTCCTCTAGGGAAGACTAAAATAGAAAATAGGGCCAGGATTGACAATTTTGTGATAGAACATACGTTGCCAATTAGGAAACTACTTAAGAGGATACACTCCAGCAGAGGCCCTAGGATAAGATAGATTGAGGAACTTTGTGATGAACAGGGAGTACCAAGGCATATTACTTTGTGATGAACAGGGAGTAATAATATGAGAAACACTTTGTGATGAACAAGGAGTGCAAATATTAGCAACACCTTGTGATGAACAGGTAGTGCAAACATGTAGTACTTTGTGATGAACAGGGAGTACCACTAGGATAAATAGCAACACTTTATGATGAACAGTGAGTGTCACTAGGATAGAGTGCCATATGATAAATGTAAGCACTAGGATAAAGAGTAGCATTTTGTGATGAACAGTGAATGCCACTATGACTGACATGATTGATTTGCTTGACTACAGGAGTATCTACCTATGCTGGAGTCACGGGAGAGATTCTCTTCGACTTAGAGTTTGCAAGTAGAGCTAACAGTTGATGAGAGGGCTTCTATTCATGTTATGGGCTTGCGACATATTCTATATGTGCCTAAGTTTTGGGTGAACATGGGATTGCTGACTGCGCTGGCTAAGAGATGACATTCAGAGACTTTCACTTTCCATTTGTCGATGGGTGAGATGACAGTCACCTTAGAGGATGTATACAGGATACTGACAATACTAATCGATGGGGAGTTAGTACCCTATGATTGAGATAGAGACAAGGATGCACTGAGATGAGTGTTCCAGGATCCAGGATTGGAGATGAGTGCTGGACACGTGGCTTGGGATACCATGACATGGACAAGATTAGCACTACCAACAGTGTTGGCAGGAGTTATCAGTGGGTTCCTCTATCTGGATAGGGTGACACGAGGGGTGGCTGCAGAGGACACAAGGGCCAAGAGAGATGATCTTGGGGTGGGTCCTTCTAGGGCTCAGACTTCATTGAGGCCAGTGAGCTCCGAGGGAGGGAGTTCATCATAGCCTTAGAAGGCTCCCTATGTATCAATTTCTACCATTTTGTATGATGATGTAGACACCTTCGAGTGATTGTATCCATATGATTTTGACATCATTGTATCATGACACTTATGACTATACATATGAGATGATTCATCATTGCGGTAGCTATATGCATGTGTACCTATGTGATGTTGCTTTGATGTGATTTATGATGATGATTGATATGGATGCAAATATATACATGATGAAATGCAATATTTTTGTTCTTTTATGTTTTTAAATGTTATGCCAATGCAAATGTGAATGTATGAAATGCAGATGAATATGATAATGTAAATAACTATTTACATGATGAAAATGTAAGATGTGCTAACATGTGTCGTATGCAAGATGTGATGCAATTGTGATATCTATATGTATGTATGAAATGCTAACATGTGATATTGCAGGTGCAAACTACATGAAATGCAAATGTTTTTGGTGTGTCATTATACTTAGTTATGTGATAGTAGGCTACACAGACTCAAGAAGGACAATGGAGGTCAATCAAGAAAGGGGGATGGAAGATAGAAGAAATGAAAGTGAAAGAGCTTCTTGTGCATTATCATCATTGAGCTTTATTATGGCAAGTAGGTTATGACAATCAAGGCATATGTTCAACCCAGAAAGTCATTGTACCCATTTGCATGGAGATAAGACAGTTGCAAATAAAGAATGCCCCAGTTCATACTAGACTCACAGTGTCCTCATATCTTTGGACAAGTCATAGCATTACTAAGAGACAATCCACAGACAACAAACAAAAATAGGTGATGATACCCCATCCTTGCCTTTCTAGTCAAAGACATCCTGGAGATAGAATCTCTAGTCAGAGACATCCTGGAAAAGCTAAAAGACATGTCGCCAAAAGATAAAATCAAAATAACACCAAGACTCAACACCAACATCCACTGTAGTCCTCAATTTTAGTGTCTCTTGTCACTTGTATAAGTCTTATTTGATTGTAGTCACAATGTTTACTTTCACAAAAAGGATAGATAGCACTGAACCATAATATTGTCTGAGTCTGTTGAAAGATTTGATTTGTTGAAGCCCATTGTTGTTGTTGTGTCTCATCTGAAACTGACTGAATCCATGCAACTGATACCATATTGCAGAGAAGATGGAACTTTATTGTGGATTGGTGATGCAGATGTTGCTTTATTGTGGATTGTGCGCGTATAGACTGAAGAAAACTGGAAGAAACTGTACTCCTCGAAACATGTGATGTTCTTAGTTCCACACCCATTACTAGACGTAGGATTTGCCTTAGCCATAGATAGGAGCTGATTTATTATGGATTGAAATGAGCAAAAAGGAATGTTTATTATGAATGGCTAACCAATCTTGGGTAGATCAATAACAAGCCATGATGAGAATGGGTAAGTTTATTATGAATGGATAGGATGTGAGTGTGTGCAAAGTGAAAGGATGAAATGGAATCCTAAAGGAGGGAGGAGCAATGTCTCTACACATGGCACCGATGACCCATTTTTCACCATGGTACTTGCCCAGGGAGCCACCAAAGTGGTTTTCACCGTTGGACGAAATGTTTTTTTTTTTTTTTTTCAATTTTTTTGTGTCACAAGGTGCCTGTTTGCCAGGTTTTCAACAAGTAACGATTTTTTATTTTTATGATTTTTTTGTCTTTTTGAATTTTTGATTTTTTTTATATTTTTTGACTAGGATATGCTGAAGAGCTATGTGTAAAACTTGCGAAGGTGCGTGCTATTGATAGGATCCTCTAAAGGTTCACCCTTTGTGGTTGAGAGTTGATATGCACTAGATCCATAGGCTATTGTGATGATGTAAGGACCAAGCCAGTTTGGTTCAAACTTGCCCTTCTTCTCTCTGTCTTGTTGATTTTTAGGATTTTCTTTGAGAACTAAATCACCCACCTCAAATGTGCGAGGCTTTACCTTATGATTGTAACTACAATGTTCCTTGACTAAATGATGTGTATCTCGAGTGACTGTCTTCCTTGATAAAGGAACTGAGATAGAATTACTAGTGTGTGGACTACGTAGGCCCATATGCGTGTCACCTAAAGAAGTTTGGGCATCCCTGATAACAAAGTCCTTCAAGGAAGCTCCATTAAAGGTCCATGATGTATCGCCAAAAGGGAAAGGATGTATGGAACAAGTGGATGAGTGATGAAGGCTTATGATTGTGAAAAGAAGTGAAAGTAGGATAGCATGATGGAGACTTAGGATCAATAAGTATGCTTTTTGACTTAAAATTTTAGAACTTTTGCCCCCAGTTATTTTGATATTAGGGGAGATCATCTCTTTCCCTTTTTCCTTCATAGGATTTTTATCCTTGACTTCGATTTTTGCAAAGTCCAATAGCTTTTGATTTTGATTTGGACTGAAGGACTTTTCTTTATTTTTGATTTTAAATTTTTCCTTTCAAAGCTTGATTTTTGATCCCCAATTGGTAAGGGCTTTTGTAATTCTTGTTGATCCAAGTCTGGGGGAGAACTAGAAATGGAATGAGTGGATGATATGGTAAGGCTATGTGATTTCTCAAGAGGGTTGGAGATACACTCAATAGATTCCTCATTGGAACTAGTCTTAGGACTATTGATATCAAGAGATGCTTGCACCACTAGAGGATATTTGCATTCAAACTTAGTAGCCTCAACACTAGGTGGTTCACACCCAATTCCTTGGCATTGCAAGTTGTTTGTAGGTTGTTCTTGTAGACTGGATACCTTAGGAGATAGTGGGAGTTGATCAACATGAAAGATATACTCACCACATCCCATGTCTTTAAACTTGAACTTTTCTTTGATATCTCTGCTTGTTTCGATGTAGAAGCTTTCAATGATTTTGGAATCACATATGCTGATGAAGGAATAGCTTCTCGATTGACTAGGATTGTTATTTCTAATCTAGGTTGCATATTGTTGCAATATATGAATGGATTTGGGTCAGCTTTGATGGTCACTTCAACTCCATTATGAGGGAACTTGATACATCGATGATATGTAGATGGGACTACGCTCATATCATGAATCCATGGATGTCCTAGCAATATATTGTATGTGAGATCAAGATCAAGGACTTGACAAACCACATCCTTAGTAATTGGCCCAACTCTGAGAGGTAAGGTGATTGTTCCCTTGGATGAACTCTCTTCATCATCATATGCTTTGATGGTAATTTTGTTTGTAGAATTTATAACTTTATCAGAATATCCCAATTGTTTAATAGTGCTCAATGTACAAATGTTTAGACCCACTCCTCCATCTATCAGGACTCGTTTTATTCAATGTTTGTGTAGGAAGGCTTCAATGTGTAAAGGTGCATTGTGTGGCTAACTTACGGAGGCCTCATCAGCTTCTGTGAATGTAAGCGAGTGTGGAACAGAAAGGTATCCCACCATGGCTTGAAACTGGTCCACATTCAGATCAGTGGGGATGACAATGTCTCTTAAGATTTTGTCAAGAATGGCTTTATGTGTGGGGCATATGCGTAAGAGCTCGAGGATGGAGATAAGTATTGGTGTCTTCCCTAACTGTTCTACAAGGTCATACTCAGGTTTGGTTAATGAGAAAGTTGTGTTTTTGGCTGGAGCACCTTGTAAAGTTAATTTACCCTGACGAGTTGTAACATTACATTCAGAGGTAGGTTCAGAAGAAGATCCAATGCCTTTTAGGACAATCTTGGGTCTTTGCATAGAATTCTCAGCCATTTTGTCCTTGGTGATAATGGTAGAGACATAATTGTCCATTGAAATGTGATTGACGATTAAATCATAGTTATAAGATGCTTTGGTATAGTTGGTCTGATCATCTGTGGCTTTAGATTTTCCCTTGTCATGTTTTGGGAATGGTTCCTTAAACATTTCATGTTCTTGGTTGGATGGGTGTCCTTCAATTTCAATGTCACCTCTATCAATGAGATCTTGTATGATGTTTTTCAGCCGATGACAATTTCCTATCTTGTGGCCCTTGCTCTTATGAAATTCACAATATTCATCATCATTCCACCAATTTGGTTTAACCTTTGGCTCATATGGAGGCAAATCTAGAATTGAGATTAACTTGTTTTCCACTAGCTTCTTGAAAACTGACTCAAGTGGTTCTCCCAATGGAGTGTACTTCCTTTGTGACTTTGAAGTTGTTTGATTATTCACTTAATTGTTTGTAGAGCTTGATCCAAAAAAAATGATTTTTGGTCATATCGTATTGGCATCAACAACACCATCATTGACTGTGTTCTTGTTTTTGTTCCAAAATCTTGGCTTATCTTTTCCTTTAAAGTCATCTTTGTTTTCCTTGAATATATTAATGACTCCTTGTTCAATTAGGACCTTCTTTGTTGCTAAGCCTTTTTCAATGACGTCCTTGAAGGTGGAAAAACAAGATTTTCTTAGATCATAACCAATGTCCTTGTTAACATTTTGGGTGAACATTTCTACCATTTGTTTTTGTGGAATCTCACAAGAGCATTTGTTGGCTAGATTCCCCCATCTTTGTAAAAATGATGAAAAAGATTCTCCATCCCTTTGTTTGGCGTTACACAAAGTAGTGACTAATATGTCTGTCTCTATGTTTTATGAGAAATGTTGGATAAATGCCTCTGCTAGGTCACCCCAAGACTTAATTCCAGGTGGGAGTTAGGGGAACCATTCCATAGCTTGATCACCTAAGCTTTGTGGGAATAATCTCATCAAATACGTCTCTTCTGCTGCTACCTCAATGCAAGCTATGAAAAATTGTCTTATATGTGCCTTAGGATCCCCTTTGCCTCTATACTTATCAAACTTAGGTGTCACAAAGTGTGTGGGAAATAGAGGCACTGAAATGATTTTGTCAAATGGATAGGGACATATGTCTCATTGTGTAAGTTGGCTTCAGTGTATTTATGTCCTCCATTTTCTTTTGTAAGTCCTTGATTTGTTGTTCCAAATTATTCTTAGGTGGAGACCAACTTCTTGGGCCATACCCCATGCCTGAAGCACCGAGTGGAGGAGCATGTTGCATATATGGATGATATTGATCATACACATGTTCATATGGAGGAGGTCTATAATTATGGTGCATATGCATATAAGGACCACTTGGTATAGAGTCATGGTGAGGAATGGAATATTTGCTTTGTCCATGTATACCATACTCTATAGGCATGTCATGAGTTTGCTCTAGTGTGTTGCCCCCAAATTTGACGCAGGGTTCCTTGTGTCCAAATTTTGAGCATGCCTTTGAATATCCAATTGCCTTGGTGGTTGATCCTTAGCATTGGTATGTGATTGAGCATATTTTTCTGCATAAGACTTCCATAATGGTATGCAAAGGTGAGTATCATATGCTTGACCATGTGTGTATGGGACATCAGGTTTTTGAAACAAAGATGATGGTGATTCAGGTACAAGATGTGGTCCTCTATTTCCTCTACTATTAGGCCTCTTGTGATCCATGTTGAGGTGAGGTTGTTGCAAAGGTTGATTTTCCATTATTTGAGACATGTTAAAATCATGAGGGATCTTGTCTCTACTCTGTGTCATCACTTGTAAGAAGTATTGTCTATCTCTCCTCATTATTTCCTCAACTAATCGATTGAAACGGGGATCCATAATGGAGTCTTCCACTTCTACTGAATGTACGGAAAAGTTGTCCATATTGTCATTATGTGTATCATTGTTGTTTATAGTGTCCATGTGCTCAACATTTGGAATGTTTCTATAGGCATACATGTCAGGTAATGTAGTATGATGAGAATTGAAAATGACATCATTGTCATACTCATAGGCACTCATGTTTGTGGACTCTTTAGCCTCTTTAGCTTCTCTCCTAGATTTTTGGGAATGAATTTCAACCATGAACTAGGTATTGACCAAGATGTGTGAGACTAGATGAAAATGGAAAGAGTATGGAAGACCAAGAGTTTGGATGGAATGTAAATGAATCTGATATGTACTTATAATGTCCAAAGTGTAAGACTAAGTATGTATGTAGCAAAGTAGGTGTGGCTTCCAAAGAGATGATAGTTTCTCTTGATGAGGTAAGTTGACCTTGACTCTAAGTAAGACCAAATGAGACCCAAAGGTGATAGACCTTGATGAGGGACCACTTAGCAAAATGTTGTTGTATGTAGTGTGTTGACAAAGTATGATGAGGACAAGCAAGTGACCTTTTGACTCAAGTTTAGACAAATGTGAATGTAATGTAAGGTGGAAAAACATGATGGATTTTGTGAGACCCAAAGATAGGTTGAATGCTAGATGAAAACCTAAAGAAATAACATAGGAAGCTCAATAATTTTGAAACTGATTGCTATTGTTTGCTGGACTGTAAAATTTTCCAATTTGTGAAGTTGTTTTGTTGTGACCCAATCTGAAATTTTGACTGTATTTCCATGACAAGAGGACAAAATATTGATGAGGACTCAATGCTTGCAAGTGTTTAGACTCAAAAATGACTCAAAGAAAAGTGTGTTGTTTGATGTAAAATTGTTTTGCATACACTTGAAGACACAAAAGACACAATTTTTTGATGTTTGGTCTTGAATGTTTGATTGTTCAAAATAAGACAAACATAATTCTTATGGTTGGGCAGGACAATAGTTGTTGATCCCACATGGAGTTTCCCCCAAGGCTACGCTATTCAGAGTGGATACTTAGATACTTGACCCCACTAGCTCCACCCTCGACACTCACTTCTCGAGGCAGCCAAGCATCAATCCCCATGAAAACTCCTCGTTGTGAACTTTGTATCTCTACTAAGAACCGTATGTGTGTGGGCCGCTACCAGAGGTCCAACCTCCTGCCCCAACAACTAGAAGGATTTTGGCTTCTAAAACAAAAAGGTGCTAGTAAGGGCATCCACTTGTGTGGCCATACATGTGGCACTTTCAGCTCTATAGATACAAAAGGCTCCCAACTAGTAGGGGTTACATCCTACAACTGATCAAATAAATTTCATCAAACGGATTTATGGGGAGACATAGTGTCGGTATGAACTAATCAACAGACATTATCCATAGTTTTCACCATGAATACAGTTGTTTATAGTGGTTCAGAAGAGGATGGCTTTTCCTTGCTACCACTTCAGTCATTCTCTCCTCACTAGTAGTCCTAATGACTACACGGGGAGACAAGCCCTCTAAAGATGAAACAAAAAGAGCCTATTGCCCAAGACACAAAAGACACTGGTTCAATTTTAGTGCACCAATTGAAGTGTTTGATAATATATGAAAACAAGGCACAATAAAGATCAAAATAAAATCCTTCTCAAGGTCCTACAATAAAGATTTATTAGTAGTTTGGATTGTTTCAAATGATCACCCCTTCTTGCAAGCACACAAGTTACGTAAATTTTAGATCCAAAAGACTTTGTGAAATAGGGGCCTTCAACAATGTGTTTTGTTGACCAATTCAAATATATGATTTATCATAAAAAAAAACCACCTGTAAAATTTCAAGAGATTTCTAGAAATGTAAGAAAATCCAAAAAATTTGCTAATTTGCTCCAAAAATTAATTTTTTATGAAAAATCATAAAAAATTAATATAAAATGTAAAATGCATCCCAAAAATCTAAAATTTTTACTAGAGATTCCTAATGGTCTTCCAAACCTACATAAAAAAAATTCTGCAACAAATCTAAGCAGTTTGTGAGATTTCAGTAAAATAATTCAAAACCCTAATGTTCAAAGATCCGACTTTTGAAGAATGATTTTGCATCAAATTTAAAATCACAAAGAATAGATCCTATGTATAATTCTAAGAGATTTCCAAAAAAGTAAGAAAATCCAAAAAATTTGCTAATTTGCTCTCAAAATTAATTTTTTACGAAAAATAATAAAAAATTCATATAAAATGAAACCTTGATCCAAAAAATCTGAAATTTTTACTGAACACTTCTAGCAATTTTCCTGACTTGTAAAAATATTTTGATGCCAAAATTTGAATTTTTTTGTGAGAGCTAAACAAAATAAAGAAAAACACTAATTTTTAAAGATCCAATTTTTAGGAAAATATTTTGCATAAAAATTAAAATCACAAAGAATAGATCATGTGTATAAATTAGAGATCTTTTCAAAAATATAAGAAAATCTGAAAAATCATAAAAAATCATGGAAAATGCAAATGTGCTCCAAAAATTCTGAATTTTGGATTAAGAGTTGCTAATACTATCTTCAATCCGCAAACAAAATTTGGTGCAAAAATTCTTAGTTGTTTGTGAGATTAGATCAAATCTCTCCAAGATCTTGATTTTGTGTCCAAAACCCTAGCGTCACAAGGTTATTCTCTAAATTGTTTTACAAAACAACAATATAGGGTTAGAAAAACCTGCAAAAAACATAGATCTAACAAAAATCATGCCAAAATGTTTATGGTGAAAGTGGAAACAACAATGTTGAAAGACTAAATGGATTCAACCACAAAACCCTAGCCTAACAACAACAAAGATCCACCATAACATATGAAGATTACCTAAGGCAATGCAAATCAAATGAAATCACAAAGATTATACCATCACATGTCTAATAGGGTTTGAATCTCCATTCTTCCTATCTCCATTGATCTTGCTTGATATATTTGCTCTCAGATTTTATATGTGCACAAGAGCTCAACAAAGAATGGAAATGTGGTTGCAAGTAGGTTTGATTGCATATGCAAGTTCGAAAGCGTAGTCGGGGTAGTCAATCGATCGAGGGTTTGATAATGAAGGAAGCATCTCCTTATATAGAAGACACTATATGAAATGGAGGGATAAGATTGAGAGGTGTAAAAGATAAATGGTCAGCTATGATTAGAGGGTAAGTAGAGGAAATAAGAAAATAATGAAAGGGGTAGGTAGTGTATGAATTAAGAGATGAATGACATGTGTCATAGGTAGAAAAGGCTAATGAATTAATTAAATAAATAAATATTTAATTTATTAATAGAAGAAGTGGGATCATTTAAATAAATAAGATATTTATTTAAGTTAGGAAAAGGATAATTTAAATAAATAAATGTATTTATTTAAATGATAAATAAGGCTAGAAGAGGATAAATGAATTAATTAAATAAAGAAATATTTATTTAATTAATAGAAGAATTAGGCTTAGATAATTAAATAAATAAAAATATTTATTTAATTAGACATGACAATTTTAGGTGTCTACAATATGCTATGAGATGTATCTTGAAAATGAGATGTATGATAATGATATGCTATGAGATGTATGATAATGATGTGCAACTAATTTTGAAATGATATGCAACTAATTGTAAATGATATGAAACTAATTGTAAATGATATGCAACTAATTGATCATCCTCATTCTTTCGTTTGTCATTCCTGTATAGTCACATGTTGTTGCTTTCTTTGTGTGTATCATTATTGAGTGGTGGGGATATGTTGAAAATTTATACAAGCATAATGGTATAATTGAACCATAATGACCTGAGAAAAATTTACATGATTTTTGTTTTTGCAACATGGCACAAGCGTCGAGGTATAATTGAACCAAGACAACGTGAGTGTGGCTTGCGTATAAACAAACAAGATTAAACCAATTGTATTTGCAAAGTGGAATCATGTCTTCAGTGATATGCTTTGAATCACGTCTCGAGACAAGTATTTGCACAATACAAGTGATTGCCTCACAAACAAAAAACTAAAAAAATATCGGAGTCCCAATTACATTCTCTAGCTCGATGCATTGTTGAGAAAATTTAGAAAATCCAATAGTTCAAAAAAATTAAGGTTCAAAAATAGTAAAAACATCATGCAAGATGCAATCATTTTATACTTCAGAAAATCATCCATCATGTGTTGTGAATCTGTTAAGTGTATCAATGTTTTGTTCTCATGATTGTTGATTTTTTTGTGTTGATTTAATTTTCCTAGTCTGCTGCGATTGTTGACTTAGGATGGAACATTGATCAATGTTGCCCCTAGCTAAATTTACCTCTTGACATGGATATGTATAGGGATTACCAAGCCATGGTGGGATATGATGAGTTGATATTCGGATAAACCAGGATAGTGACTATGCTAAGTATGTCGTGGATAATGTTATTTTGATAAAACGTTGGGTGATGGCCTTTAGTGCTTGACTATGGATATAAAAGTTAGAGAGTAAATATAGATAGAGTAGTTGTCCCTTTACAATAGCACCTGTTGTCAGGTTTTCATTAGTGGTCTTTATTGCACCTTTTTATTTGCTTTCTGTGATTTTTATTTTTTTTTTTTGTATTTTTTGATTTTCTAAATTTTTTGTGCATTAGACTACTCAAATATAGTATTACTTCAAATGGATGTTATTAGTTGGTTTGTCGAGCACATCTCCTTCTGACATTGTTAGCTGATAGCCACTTGATCCATAGGCCGATATGATGGCATAGGGACCTAACCAGTTAGGTTCAAACGTTCCTTTCTTTTCCCAATCCTGTTGATTCATGGTATTTTCTTTGAGTACTAGATCACCAATTTTAAAAATTCTAGGGATGACCTTGTGATTGTAGCTTCGGCATATACGTTGCTGATATGCTTTGAGATGAGTGTAGGCATGTTGTCTCTTTTCATCTAGAAGTTCTAGCTCTTGTAGTCATGTCGGTTTACTCGATACTCTTCATCCAGAATGAGACCTTTCAAAGATACTCTGAGTGATGGAATTTGCATCTCAAGCGGTAAAATTGCTTCTGATCCATACATCAATGAATATGGCGTAGCTCCTATAGGTGTGCAGATGCTAGTTTTGTATGCCCAAAGTGTTGGATTGAGTTGCACGTGCCAATATTTTCCTACATCATTCACTTTTTTCTTGACGATTTTCAATATTGTTTTGTTGGATGCCTCGGTTTGACCATTCCCCTGTGGGTAGTAAGGTGTAGAGAAAAGATTTTGGATCTTGAATCGTTCACATAGTTCTCGCACATCCTATTTTTTGAAAGGTCGCCCATTATCTATGATAATGGAACTTGGAATGCCATATCTGCATATCAGATAATTAAGAATGAAAGAGGCAATTTGTTTTCCAGTCACTGTGGTCATGGGGACCACTTCAATCCATTTGGTAAAGTATTCTGTTGCAGTGATAATGAACTTGTGTCCATTTTAAGATGAAGGGTGTATTTTTCCTACTAAGTCCAGTCCCCACTAGCAAAAAGGACAGGATGTTGTGAATGACTGCAATTCCTATGCTGGTGCATGTATAAGATTGCCATGGATTTGGCATTCAGGACATTTCTTTGCAAAATGATAAGAATCCTTTTCCATTGTCGGCCAGTAACATCCCATTCTTAGAAGTTTTTTAGCAAGAGTAGGACTAATTGATTATGTGCCATAGATACCTTCATGAATCTCTTGTAAAGAAGAGTCAGATTCATTATGATCAACGCAACGAAGACAAGGACCATCTAGACCTCGACGGTTAAGAGTATCGATAGTGAGGGTATAACGGATAGCTTTCCGGATAAAGTTGCATTTTTTTTAATTTTGAGATAGGTCAATGGGTAGGGTATTGGTTTTGAGATAGTCATATATTATTCCATAAAACGGAGAGTCTAAGCCGGTTAGGGTATAGATAACATGGGATGCAAAATTGTCATAGGTTGGGGAAAACAGTTGCTCTACCAGAAACTTGTAACGACTGTTGTTCTAGAATTTGTAGTAGTGAAGCAATAGTAGCCATTGCATCGGCTACTCTATTGTCCAACCTTGGTATTTGCTCGAATGTGATATCTACAAAATATTGTTTGAAATCATCCACCATTCGTTTGTATTGTATCAATTTGTCATATTTCATCTGATAGTCATTGTTGATCTGATTTATGACTAGTTGTGAATCTCCATAGACTTTCAATTATGTGATTCTCCATTCCATGGCCATTTTGATCCCTGTAACTAGTGCCTCATATTCAGCAATGTTATTTGTGCATGGAAACATAAGCCTATATAATCTTGGTATGGTGTGTCCGTCAGGGGTGATGAACAGAATGCCATGTTGAGTGTAGGAAAAATCAAAGTATAGGATCCATTGTTTGGTGGTAAGAGTAAGAACATCCCTATCTAGAAATTCAATCTCCATTGGTTGTTTATTTGGAAGTGGTGCATTGGCTAAATTATCTGCAATTACCTATCCTTTGATAGCTCGACACTTTGTGTAGTGGATATCAAATTCACTGAGAATCATTACCCATTTAGCAAATCTGCCTGCGAGAGCTGCTTTGCTGAGCAAGTATTTTAGAGGATCAATTTTTGCTACTAGCTTGATTGTGTGAGCTAGCATGTAGTGTTGGAACTTTTGAGAAGCAAATACTATTGTTAAACAAGCTTTCTCAATGAATGTATAATTGAGCTTATATCCATTCAAAGTTCTATTAATGTAATAGATAGCTCATTCCTTGCCTTCTTGATTTTCTTGTGCTAACAGCGCCCCCAATGATATGTTTGTTGTTGATATGTAGAGAAGAAGTGGCTTCCCTGCTATTGGTGGTACCAAAACTAATGGGTTCATTAGGCATTACTTGATTTGATAGAATAATTTTGCACATTTGGCTTCCCATCTGAATGGTACATTTTGTATGTAGAAAATAATTGAAGGGTAGGTTTTTATCTGCTAGTTGAGCGATGAATCGCCTAATTGACTAGAGTCATCCTTGCAAGGATCTGAGTTGACTGATGTTCTTTGGTGGTGGCATCTCCATGATGGCTTGTACCTTTGCTGGATCTACTTCAATGCCTTTTTCTAAGACTATGTAGCCTAACAACTTGCCTGATGTTACCCCGAAGACACACTTCTTAGGGTTGAGTGTGACTTGAAATTTCTCCAACCTTTCAATAAATTTATCTACGATGCCTAGATATTTTTCTCGGGTAAATGACTTAGCTAGTAAATTATCCACATAGTCCTTAATGAAGGTATGCATCATGTTGTGAAAGATTGTTGTCATTGCTCGTTGATAAGTTACCCCAACATTCTTTAAGCCAAAAGGCATGACATTCCAACAATACGTTCCCTAAGGATAGGTAAACACAGTTTTATCTTGATCCTCTGGAGCTATCTTGATTTGATTATAGCAAGAAAAACCGTCCATTATTGATAACATTGCATGGCCTGTTGTGAGGTCTACAATTATGTCGATACTGGGCAAAGGAAAGTCATCCTTTCGATAGGCTTTGTTGACATCTCTAATATTGGTGCATATCTTGATACTGCCATCTAGTTTTGAAACTGGCACAATGTTGGAAATCCATTTAGCATAGTCGATAGGTCGAATAAATCCGATGTCTAATAGTTTCTTTAGCTCAGCTTTGATCAGGAGTGCCACATGTGGATTCATCTTTCTCAATTTTTTCTTAACCGACTTAGCTCCTAGAGCAATAGACAAGTGATGCATGATTAAATATGGATCAATCCTGGGCATATCTATGTATGACCAAGCAAAATTGAGTTGCTTTTCTTTAAATAATTTTATAAACTCTTGTTTTTCTACCTCTATAAGAGATTCTGCTAGGTGTATGTTTTTGGTTGCTTCTATTGTATCGATGTTGATTGATTGAGTGGGCTATATCAATATGGGTGATCGCTCCTGATAATATTCAGGAAGAGAGTCAAGTCTCTCATCTTTAGGTTCTCAAAAAGGTTTTCACCCACAGATGTGTCCTTTATTTTTACTTTTTTGTGATCTTGTGCTACCATTGACTGGTTTTTAGTAGTAGATCCTTTATTTCTTTCGTTTTTGCGACTGAGAGACTTGGAACTCCCTTGATTGCAAATGTCATTACTTTGTTCACTCGGAGATTTTGTTTCTGGGTTGACGGTACATAAGTAATGGATAATGGAATCATCATTTAGGAAAATTGGTATGTCATGATTTTCAGGTTCATCCCAATCTATGAGGTTAGGAAATATGAGTGGTAAAGAATCATTGGGTGGGTCAAGTTCAGCTGCTGTAAGGGTTAGGATGGAGGTATCATCAAGGTTTCCGAGGATATTAAGTAAGTTAATAATTTTGTCAAGGTCTTCGATGGTATCATCTTCCATGTAAAATTGCTTGTAATGTTGCTACTCATTTTCCTTGGCATCATAGATATTTTGTGGACCAAATTCAAGTAGTTTAGGCTTTGTGCTTCATTCTTCTTGAGAAAGGGGTGTATGACTAGCATTTTCAGCAATACCTTAAGTAACATTGGAACAACTACCCAATTCATATTCATTTGAATCAGCCTCAAACGTATTATCCCAGATTCTTTCAGTGTTGTGGACTGGTATGTTGTAGGGTGAAAATAGGTCCTTAATGATTGATACTAGTTTGACGGTCCTCTTAGATTCCGTATCAGATCCTACTTCTACTTGTTGCATCTGTTCATACACTGTCTCTCCTCGAGGGGTAATAATCTTGTCAGGGGGTGATTCTTCTTTCCTTGAAATAGGTTTTTGAACATGATGTACTTCTGCACAAAGTGCTTCTGATATTTGAATGGTTGACTCCATGTGTTGTTTCTAGTATTCATGTTCCTTTTGTATTGTTTCTATTGATTCAAATAGTGCCTCCTGTCATGAGTCCTCCTTGTATTTCTTATTTTCTCTCCACTGAGGTTTTTGATATTTACATGGTGTCTTCTTTGGGGGTAGAGTGTGTTCATAGCCCAATCCTATTTTGTCTTTAGATAACTGTGAAGGGAGATCTAATGGTTCTGTGACACCTTCCTGATGCTTGTCGATAGGTCCTTTGCCATTGTGTTCCATTTGTTGCATGATTACGTAGCCTTTTCCATATAGTTGTGTTGGTATAGCTACTTCCATAGTATTTGTTGTCTTCTTCCTCCTCCTTGTATAGCCAACTAAGGATGTCCTTTTCCTCTGATTCATGTGCTAGTGTGCCTAGTTGAATAAACTTGCCATCAAACTTGGTGATGGGCTGTGTTATTTGATATGTTGATGCCGAAGGTAACCCATGAGATTTAGGTGATGTTGGTAAGTTGATTAAACACAAGGATTCCAAAGAGTATTCTCCCATGCCTTGTTCTTTGATTTTCATTTTGTTTGAAATCCATAGATAGAGATTTAGGCTTTTCTTGCTAAAGATCTGGTAGTGAGGAAATTTGTTTTTCTCTGTTATGTGGAACCAAACTGACTTGGGCTGCCCCCATATCATTACAATGTTTAAAAGGGTTATGACCTACTGATATAGAAATTTCATGTCCATTGTATGGGAACTTAACACATTGGTGATAATTTGAGGGTACTGCTTGCATTTCATGTATCCAAGGTCGACCTAATAAGATATTGTAGGTGAGTTCTATGTCTAAGACTTGGCACATAGTGTCCTTTTGTATTGGTCCCACTTGAATTGGCAACACCACTGTTCCTTTGGATGATCTTTCTTCATTATCATATGCTTTGATAGTGGTCTTTTGGCATGGATCAATAGACTGCTCAGAGAAGCCTAATGTACATATAAGTTTTAAGGTATAGATATTGAGTCCAACTCCTCTATCTATTAATACTCTTTTGACTTGATGTTTGTAGACCAATACTTCAATGTGGAGTGGAGTATTGTGTGGATGGCTCAATGAAATATTATCCTCTTCAGAAAAGGTGATATTATGAGGCCCTGTCATGTGAGCCACCATGGCTTGGAATTTGTCAGTATCCAGATTCTGGGGTACATTTGTTTCCAATAGTGCTTGTTCCAAGATGTCCTTGTGTTTTGGTGAAAGTTTCAGCAACTCAAGTATAGATATTTGAGCAAGAGTTTTGTGCAATTGACTGACCAGGTCATATTGAGTCTTGGGTATGGTGTTTTCTGCTAACGTATGCCCCTTCAAGACATATTTTTGAGCTCTGGTGGTTGCATTGATTGATTCATGTTCACGTTTGTCCTTGATTGTAATGACATTTACTTGAGTTTCATCTATTGATATATGATTGATGGTGTTATTGTATATGTGATTGATATGGGCTCCACATGTATCATTTGAGGTCAAAACTCCATCCTTGTTGTAGTTTCAAAGAGGATTCTTATAGGCGCCATGGTTACCATTTGTCTTGAGACCATTGACTGTTAAATCGCCTCTATCAATCATGTCTTGAACAATGTTTTTTCAGCCTCATACAATCATTTGTTTGATGTCCTTTGTTTCAGTGAAAATCACAAAAGTGTGAGTCATTCCACCAAGGTGGTTTGACTTGTGGTTCAAAGTTGTTTATTTCTGGTAAGGGGATAATTTTGTTTTCCAAGAGCTCTCTGAATGTAGACTCCAATGATTATCTTAATAGTGTGTAGACGCGTTTTGGAAAGTTATTGGTATTACCTCGTGAGTTTGTATTAGGCCCTCGATTGGTGTTATTGTTTTGGGCATTGTTGGTGTTGTTTGTGTTAAGATGACCTTGATTGGTAGTTGGTGCATAAGTGTTAGTACCTTCGTTAGCACCCTTTTGATTCTTGGCAATTTGAGGATTTCCTGATAAAGCTAACACTGGTTGTTTAGACTTCACATCATTAGCTTCGTTTCCTCCTTCATTGCCAGTATTTTTGTTTCTGGTCCATAACTTGGATTTGTCTAAGTTATTGTTATTTTGGTTATTATAATGAGAGTTAGATGAATTTGTTCCTTCTTTGAAGAATTTCAATGTTCCTTTCTTGACACATGCCTCCTCTACTTGGATTCCATTTTCAATCAATTTGGCAAAAGATGGTATGCATTGGAGTTTGAGGATGTAACTCATCTCTCTATTCAAATTATCGATGAAAATTTCCATCTTTTCCTTTTTAGGAACATCTCGAGGATATCTCGAGACCATTCGTCGCCAACGTTGAAGGAACACCATGAATGTTTCATTGTTCTTCTGTTTGGTATTACAGACATCTAGCATGGTGATTGCATGTTGAATGTTGTAGGAATATTGTGTGATAAATTTGTTGACTAATTCATCAAAGGATCTATCAGGAGGTGTGATTTTGGATAACCATTCCATTGTTTGCCCTCCAAAGCTTCTTGGGAGTAATCTCATTAAATAAGTGTCACCATGGGAAAATTCCAGGCTCATGGTATAAAATTCCTAGACATGATCACGTGGATCACTTTTCCCATCATATTTGTCAAATTTGGGAATGTATGAATTTGGGGGAAAAGATACCATGTTTAACCTTCTATCAAAAGGATAAGGACAAATTTCATTCAAGGAATACTGTATTGTTGAGCCTTGTTGCATGTCTTGCATTTGTTTTTGCAGCATTTGCATTTGTTGTGTAAGAGAAACCAAGCGTGCATTTGTTTGCTGAGGGATGAGTTCTTCCCTCTCATTGTTTCTAGTTTGGAATGGCGTGTGTAGCGGTATGTTTTTCTCATGTATGTTTTGCTCAAGTATGTTTTGCTCAGGGTCGCATGTGTCCTCTTCTCATTGTTGTTCCTGATAAATATAGAGTCGAGACCTTGTTCTGAAAGTGTTTGTATCAAAGTCTTCCGGAATTTTAACTCCTTTGCTTGGAAGCATGAGTAGGTATTTTTCTTTGTCAGTCTCTATGAGTCTTTCCATAAATCTTTGAAATGAGGCACTTTCTTGGCATTCCTGAATGAGTTCTTCAGTGATCTCTGTGTCTTCTAGATTTGGATAGTCGAAGGGATTTGATAATCTTCACCCTATACTGGACACTGGTTGTGTTTTGCTTTGTTTGTTTCATTGAGAGCGAGTGATAGCGGGCATCTAATAGAAACTTTCTATGATGAAGGGAATGAATTCCTCCTCTATTTTTTGTTCAGGAGTTGGCAGCTCTACTCAAGGTACGTTGTAAGTAATGAAAACATCTAGGAAGAAAGCCGGATTTATTTTTCCTCCACGATTCAAGCTTTGGCTAAATGCTGTTTTTTGATAGAATGCTCTACTCCTTAATGGTTCCTTATCAAATTTGTTTGTTTTATCTTGCAGATATAAGTGCATATGACAGAGGAATGTTCCATGAGATTTCAAGAGTTGGCGATTGATGTATAAAAACCTATTCCGTTTAGCAAGTTTTTGAGAACGAGGTTGTTGCTTCCTTAACTTGGTGTTGTGATAAATACTCTTTCTTCTAAGAATATGAGGATTAGTCATGCACGGGTGATCAATGGTTTCCTTTGATTTGTTTTGGATTCAAGATATCTTGTTTAGAAACTTAAGTCTACTTTTATCAAATGAAGGTTTAGATACCCCCTCATGACAAAGTACGTCAAATGTTATTGAATAAGAACTTTCCTGATGTGGAAACTTAATTTGACAACTTTGAGTTTGAAACAAGTATGTTTTTGGAACAAAATCCATTTGATTGGAGGTGATGGTGTTACCTGATTCTAATAGGAAAGATGTGTTAATCCTTTGACTAGTTTTTTTCTTTTGACAACTTTGTTCTAAGGAAATCTTGCTTTTGGAGTAGTTTTGATACTCTGATTTTGAATTTCTGTCTGATGGAGTCCAAGTGAGGAAAAATGGCTTCCTAAACTATTTTTAGAATTTTCAAAAAAAAAGTTTCTGTTTTGCTCTCTCTTTTTTCAGTTTCGGCTATGCGCTAAGGCAGAAACCCAATGCGCTATCAAATGTCTCCAATGTGCTAGAGAATGATCTCAACGCACTAAGCTGCCCTTTTTACCTCCTAACTCGGATTGTTTGCTTTTGATTTGTTTTTGAAAGCTATGTGCTAATATGTCCTACCAATGCGCTATCTTTTGACCTCAACGCACTAAGTTGTTGCTCCAGCACGCTAGGCTATTTTTAGCCAGCGCTAAGGTTTGAACTGTTGAATGTTGGGATTGTTTATGCGCTATAATTTAGAACTGATGTGCTATGTTGAAGCTTGTCCACACTAAAAGATGGTTCCAAAGCGCTAAGATGTTTCTCTTACGTGCTAAACTATCCTTGTTGATTTGTCTTGGTGGTTTTTCTGTGATTTTTAATTTTTTCTCAACTATGATGGATGATTTTCTAAAGTATAACATGAAAACACATCATAAAAGAGATAACCATTTTGCTTAGTCTAAACAAATAGTGTATATTCTGTGAGGATGTGTTCAAATCCCCAGAGTTTTAATAGTTTTTAATATAGATAATACAATTCAGTCTGACTCTTTTTTCAAGGGTCATCGACAATACTATAGCCCACTAGTCTCGATACTTCATCAGCTCAAACAACCTTGTCACCCCCTAGGGGGCGCCCATTTTTTTGCCTTTTGCCAGAAATTAACTCAAAGTGAATTGCTTCACAATTGGTGAGTAATCTTGGGGGCGGATTCTTCCCCACCCTTGCACTATGAAATTGCAAATGTCTAGATATTGGCTTGGCTCAAAATTTCTAATGCTAAGGTTCGTAATCAGGCTTCCTGTTTAGCCGTCACTGATAAACTCCCTCAAGAGGCTTCCCAACCTTTAGAACAAAGGCTTTACGTATTGTAAAGATATTGGGGGAAGGCTAATCATTGTGTGCAACCATTCAAAAGGACTTTCATCACCTTCCACTTTTGATTATAGTGGGTTGGAACACTTGGCATCAAAGGCGTTCCCCACTTAGGTCATTCCCCTCACATCGGCCAAAAAAAATTGTTTTAAGATTTATTAACTCCTCAGAAGGGCAGGCCTGCTAAAGGACTTAAATGCTTTTAAAACATTGAAAGCATAAGAGTGGTTTGGCTTTTTTATCACCCAGTTAAGGGGAGAGCATATACCTTCCACTTTCAAAGAAAGGCACACAAGTGTTCTTTTTACCCTTTTATCGCAATGATTTGTTAAAGTCTACATGGAGATATTTCTCCACAAAAGCATGGTGTTTATTTTATCACCCCAAATCAATGATTGTCTAATCTAGTGAAAAGAAACCTAGTCAACAAAGCAAAGATTTTGACTTGGTCAACAAAAATAAATCGACAAAGGGAAAAATTTCCCTTTTTTACTTGAAATAAAATTTGATAAGTGAGGTTCTTTTACTTTGCAAAATTAAAATTGATCCTTTTAAACACCAAAGGATGGTGAGGTTCTTTTTAAAGCTCTTTGCAAAAGTAAAATTTTGTTGGTTCTTTTTAGATGCCCAAAATGAAGATTTTCTCCTAAGAAAGCAAGAAATATTCTTTGTTGTTGTTCTTTTTAGGTATCCAAAGTAAAAGGTGAGTTCAGTTTTAGTTAAACACAAAATGAAAGAAATTTTAATTTTTAACTAACTTAGCCAAGTTAGAAAAAAAAATTAAACTACTTCAATCCTTAAGTAAAAATAAAAGACCCAACCTGCAATCAAACGGTTAGTCACCTACAGAGAACCAGTTAATCAGTTAGCAAAAAAGATGGTTTCGTGGACTTCCAAAAGTCTAATTTGAGGTTTCTGTTACAAATTATGTCCTTTTTTCTATCTATGATGCGCTATAGAATGCACTAGATGTGCTACAGAAAACCTATGATGCGCTACAAAAAACCTATGATGCGCTATCAAAAAGACCCGACGCACTGAACTGTTTGCCAGATGCGTTGGGCTTTTAAATTCAGGCGATGAAAGCTACAGGAAATATTTAAAAATGCTATGCACTAAAGATGGGTCCCTACACGCTAAGAGATGATTCCAACACGCTAAACAATAGACTGGATGCACTAAGAAATGTTCCCTACGCGTCGATTCTCGTTTCCCACGTACCTGCAAAGTTGGTCATATTTAAAAACCGATTTGATAAATGGGGTTATGCCCCAGGGTGGGCAGCAAAAATGTACGTGGGAAAAGCGGTGCAATGAAACTGAAATTATGAAAATTATTCAAAGACTTGCCCACACACCAATGGGACTCTTGGTGCAAGTTATGGAGCTATGAGGAATAGCTCAACTTCCCAAGGGGTGTTCCATTGTTCTCTATCTCACAAGATCCCTCAAGCCAATGCCTTTTCTCTTAGGTCACTGAGCCAAGTGACTTAGGGATGACAAATGTAAGAATGCGGGATATTTAGATCAAATTTAGTATGAATGCATCCTATCTATGCATGATTATAACAAATGAACTAAACTAGATGATAAGATGACAAGATTAGTAAAAATACTATCCTAACATGATATACTAGTTATATGATTTAACTAAGATGATAGAAATGCTTCTAAAATGATTATTAGATTTATTTCTATTGCAAAGAGAGGCTAGATGCTTGCTAAAATTGAGTATAATTATGATGCTAAAGACTTGGATCATAAAATGGAGGGATGAGAGTTCTATTTATAGGAGAAATAGGGCAATGGATGGTCAGGATTGAAGGATCTTATCAAGGGTCAGGATTGAAAGTTATCAATCCATGTTTACATTTCTCACCAATGAAATGGTGACAATTGTCAACATAAGACTGTTTGAGAGGAGATGTAAGAAGCATTAAATACTTGAGAAGACCTCATGGTTACCTTAGGAGGTAAGGGTTAAGGTTAGGTTAGGGTTATCCATTGGATAAAGCTTTTACCCAAGGGGTAAACTCTTGTGCAAGGGTTAAGAAAATAACCATTATCAAAGCAATGAATTCTTGATGAAACCCCTGGGTTAGATGAGGGTTGAGTTAGGCAAAAAGTCTCTAACCATGCCACAAAGGGTTAGTTAACCATTAATGGTTTGAAAGACTTTGGGGAAAAATTTGTAAGAGTCCTTCCAAATTTGGGGTTATTCAACAAGTTAGCTTGTTGAAGGCATAAAGGCTTTAATGCCTTTGGAAGACTTTACACCAAATTTGAGAAGTGACCTCCTCAAATTTAGGGAAATGGGATATTTGAAGGATTCGGACTAATTGTTTAGGATTAGATGGATTCTAGAAGAATTTAGGAAGAGGGTTAGGAGGCAAGTTGGAGATGTAGGAAAATGCAAGTGGGTGAGGGATAATATGATTTAATTAAAATAAATTGCTTTATTTCAATTATGGTTGCAAATAGAGGATTAAATAAATTAGATTTATTTATTTGGGGTGAACTTATTTAATTAAATGTAAATTTAATTAAAAGTAGAGAGAAAGGATTTAATTAAATAAAATGATTTATTCAATTAAATGATATAAAAGGCTTAAGTGAATTTAAATAAATAAATTGAATAATTTATTTAATTCAATAGAGGAATGTGGATGATTTAATTAAATTAGATTCAACTAAATAGAGGAATGAGAATAAAATGAACATTAAATATTCATTTAGGAATATGGTCATTTTTATACATCTACAATTTGTTGTTTAAAGGTGGAAAATTGTGTGTTGCCAAAGGATCGATGAGGGAAAACCTGATCCAAGAAAAGCACAATGGATGTTTGAGTGGTCATTTTGGCCTTAATAAGACATTGAAACTTGTGCAGAGGTTCTACTATTGGCCCAGAATGCAGAGGGATATCTGAAGGCATGTTGAGCAGTGTATTGTTTGTCAGAAAGCTAAATGTGCAACTACTAATGCTGGTCTTTATCAGCCATTACCTATTCCTACAAGGCCATGGGAATGTGTCAGTATGGATTTGGTGGTTGGATTACCCAAAACAAATCTTGGCTATGATAGCATTTTTGTTGTTGTTGACAGATTCAGTAAAATGGCACATTTTGTTCCTTGTAAAACTACCCATGATGCTATTCACATTGCACGCTTGTTTTTCAAAGAGGTTATAAGAATCCATGGTTTGGCGATTAGTAATGTTTCAGATAGAGATGTCAAATTCCTTGGATATTTTTGGAAAACTCTTTGAAAAAAACTGGGAACTAACTTGTCTTTTGGTTTAGCCTATCATCCCCAAACAGATGGTCAATAGGACACTTGGAAACCTTTTAAAGTGTTTGACAAAAGAATATGGACAGAGTTGGGATCAGGTTCTTCACTAGGCAGAGTTTGCCTACAATGACAGTTTCAAAAAATCTACTAGAAAGTGTCCTTTTGAGACAGTGTATGGTATGCACCCACGAGGTGCTATGGAATTACATGATCTTGGTAATTTGTTGCACATAAGTGGTCAAGCTGATGATTTCGCTCAATCTATGAAGGAGGTTCATGACCAAGTCAGGTGAACTCTCCAAGATTCTTCACAAAAAGTTAAAGCGCGATTTGATACCACCCAGAGAGATGTGCAATTTTCAGTTGGAGATTTGGTGATGATACATTTGAACAAGGCTCGAATCCAGAAAGGGGTTCCTAACAAGCTACAAATGAGCAGAATAGGCCCTTGTAAATTTTTAGCCAAGTATGGCTCTAATGCCTATAAGATTGATTTGCCATCTGATATTACTTTGTCTCCCATTTTCAATGTCGCAAATTTGGTTGTCTACAAGGGACAACTTCCCAAGGAGGATGTATGAGTTTTAGATGTTCAACAGTCACTTGTTGACCTACCATTACTTTCTCCTTCCATGCCTCAGGCTGAGAAAGTGTTGGATTCCCACGTTCTCAAGAAGACTAGACAACAGGTCTACATGAAACATTTGGTCAATTGATTGCATCAACCTGATTCTGAAGTGACCTCGGTCCCTGAATCAGACTTTGTTAAGTCAGGAATTGATCTTTCCTTGTTGTTGAGTGCAGTCACTTGAGTTATTTGTTTTGGGGGGAGTATGGTGTAGGAGCACCTAAGGGTTGAAATGTCCTTAACCAATTTTGGCTTGTGAGACCTTGTAGTGGTCATGTAAATACATAAGGACCAGCTCTAGTCCATTTGTATGGTTGTTTAATTGCATTTTTTAAAATTTCTCTTATCGGCAAGACCTACCCCGGATCGGCAAGTCTTACTCCGATGAGTTCACCAGAGTTTGAATTGGTTCACACTTACCCCTATGACTTGATAAGTCATTAGTTCTTAGAGTATTGTTATCAGGTATCAGAAGGAGTAGTTTCAAGTTTCCCCAATGATTAACTTGACCTATATTCAGACGGTGATCATAGATGATCCTACGGTTGTCGCTGTATCGCGATGGGAAGATGATCGCCAAATAATCCTCATGAATTGGCGACAAAGCGCTTGCAAAAAAAAGAGGTGAGTTAATGACCATACAGGTTGAAGGTGGATCAATGGCAGTCACTATACGACAATGGAGGGATGCACGAAAAATATTCCCCATGACTTGGTGACCAAGAGGTGGGACCCGACAAGTTAGTAGCTCAGGTGAGTTAACGAGTGAGCAAGTCCAAGATGATTGGATGATTGTCTGTATACCCCTATGGTGAGATGCACAAAGTTTATCCTCCATGACTTGGCGACCAAGGTGGGGCCCGACAAGAGAGCTTCATTCTGGGTGGTTAGTGAGGTCATGCTAAGGTGGAAGGGCAGGGACCCCAGACCCAATCAGGGGGTGCCATGTGGCGGAGCACAGAAAGAGATCAAGAAATATCAGACGGTTAAATTTCAAACCATTGGTGCAGTTGCAAATAGAGACCATTGGTAATGAGATTTATCTCATCCAATAGGAGGAGTTCCAAACAAAGGATTTGTGTATAAAAAGACCCAATGGGCATCTGTAAGGGGCTAATGGTTAATTGTGAATCTTTGATCGTGGATCATTGATCGTTGTTTGTCGATTTCCTCAGAGAACACCTTTTGTCTTTCTGAAATGCAATAGAGAAGTCCATTTTCCAGTTTTCAATTAGAGTTTCAGTTTTGTTTGTTTCGCGTATGTTGTTAATGTAATTGTTTCATTTCTCTATTATGTGAGTTGTTGGTTTGAACCCGTGAATAAATTTGGGATTTGTATATAAAGCTTTCCTTTTTTAGTTTTTGTTCCCTATTTGCAATAATCAAATGGCTCTGACTTGAAACTCCACAAGATGTTTGGAGATTGTCAAGCAGTGCCAAAAATGTACAGTAGGTTTTCATTTGAGAGAGACCAGGAAATGGCAATCACCATTTCTACATACTGAGCCTACACGAGATTGGTGATAGTCCAACTAGGTATCAGTAATTTGAAGGAGATAACTTGTAGGGGAAAGAAACTACTAAAAACTGGGAAAAGATCCAGAAGCCTACAAGCCTGAAAATGAGATATTGTGTAACCATAGGGAAAAGTTTGCTAAACCAAACAAGATGGGTGGTTTTGCAAAAAGAGAGCAAATGTTTGTGTATCCCAAACCCCTACAAGGATTTAGTGAACAAGCTTACCTTGTGAGCTTAAGGAAGATGAGATAAGAAAACAAATGGTAGGGAAGCCCTTAGAAGTCTAGAGGGGTAGACTTGGAACTCGGAAAGGGATATAAGAAAACCATCAAAGAAACCAAATTGATGGCAAACTAAGTTGCCTCCCTATCACGAATCTTCCATATTGTGTAATTTATTCCATCAAGCCTAGGAATATCTCTCCAAAAGATAGCTCCGAATGAACTAGATGAACTTGAACTATTAGTTGCCATAGGATCTTCCTCATGTGTTAATCTTTCTATAGAGAGGAATAGAGCTCTTATACCAACTGTTAGAAAATTTAAATAATTGGAATACAACTGAGAGGGGGGTGAATCAGTTGTCACAGATTAAACATTTACCAATTTAAAATTTAATAGCAGAACCCAAAATATTAATACTGGAATAGCAATTAAACCAATTAAGCATAAAAGATAATCAGAGAATAAATATTATCCACATGACACCAAGATTTATACATGGAAAAACCAGTAAAGGGAAAAACCATGGTGGGAAGCCTACCCACAGTCAAATAATACTTCTGCAGTAAGTATGTGAGTTACAATTGAGGGGACTGCACTTGCAGGAAGACCAACAACCTAGAGCGCACTTCTCATCACAAAAGGAGTCTCACTGACTACATAAAAATCTAGACTACAATCTGGAAGAAGGAATGAACTGCAAAGATAGCATCTCCTATGCCTAAGTACAATTCTGATTAAGTTCAATACTGGAGGACTAAATCCTCTTACATAAACCCAACTCGATCTCCAATGTTTGACCAAATCCTCTTCCTGAATGATATTACATTATTCACACATTTCATATCCATATCCCATACCATGACCAAATGTCATGATGATCTGCAATGAGATCTTACATCATATATATACAAACCCTCAACCATAAACAACCAGGTCAGCCTCCAGACAATAAACCAATTACATAATTACAAAACATGATGGCCTTAGAGGAAACAAATAATATTCAATACATAAGACATCCCAGAAACACATCGAGAGGTCCAATCCACACGTTACATTAAACTAGTCCATAACCTAGATCAACCGAGACCCAATATAGCTCCATACGCTACAACAATGATCTCCATCCGCCAAGTCTCAAACATGATCACCTTCAACATCCTAAAACTCCACCAGAAGTTGCACCAACACCACGTATGCAATTCATCAAATATCTTCATCAAAAGCTCTATCGGTGAAACCCTCGCTAGAACCGCAAGCCAAGATTTCAAGCAAACAGGATAACATACGATCACCAGACCAAAACCAAGTGATTGAGTATGAACATGAATAAGACAATTCCATAATCAAATCATACCAGAACACACCAAATCATGTCAGATCCAAACCAACTAGAAACCACTCAACCTACTAGGACTAGAAGGGTGTTGATAAAGAATCCAAAACAACTAATGTTGACATGAATGACAAAACATCAATGCAACACAAATTCAATTCCTCCATATGGCCAATAGAATCCTTCGGATCTAGATAAAGAAATGCAAAACCTAACAAGAAGAAGAGAAAGAATCCTCTGGTTAGATAGCCTAATGCTCATAAATTCAATGGTAGATTTTTTACTTGCAATAAATTTGGTCATATGGTAGATCAATTCACAAGTAGGATGAATAATGAAATGAAAAATATGAACAATGTTCCTACTTTTACCGGTCAGTATTTCATATGCAATAATTTTGGTCACAAGTCAAAAATGTGTAGAGCAGTAATGAATAACTTCCAAAACAAGAGATTCTATGAGTGTGGGATGTTTGGACATATCTCTAATGAGTGCAGTATGACACCAAATCAGATGAACTTCAGACCTTTGCAGAATGTTGTTTTTCGTGCATGCAATAAAACTAGTCACATTGCAAAATATTGTAGAAGCAAGAATAGTGTTCTAGTAGAAAAGAACAAATCAGATAAGAAGGGGAAGTCAAAGGTAGAGGAGATCAGAGACAAGCATGAGAAGATGTGGGTCAGAAAAGATGAATTCAAAGTAGACAATGGATTTGCACTTGAATCCAGTGTAGGATCTTCATCCAGTAACTAGGGCTTTATGTCTTAGGGGAACTTTTCATGCAGATTCTAAGAACCCCCTCTTCGATGATCTGCAATTGAATCCGGAAGGTTGCAGAAGGCTTAAACCATATATGCAGATGTTATCCAAAAGATTCAGTGAAGATTTGATGCTCTGATAAGTGACTCCATGAAAATCAAGGTAACCGGTTGCAACATTTATTACAATAAAGAATTAGGTTTTGGAAGGTTAAGAAGGCATTTTAAAGTCTCATTTGTCACAATGTGATCAAGAGAATAGTGCAGAGAAGAAGAGAAAAGTGATTTGGTGATCTAAACAACAATTACAATGATCCTAAAGAGAATTCCAATGTCTAGTTGCAAATTAAGGTATTTATTTGTTTCAGGCTATCCATTTCCGCAAACCCTAAGTTTTAAATGGCTTTAGCTTCTAGAATTTATACCCCATTAGTTGTGGAGATCAAGGATAGAGATCGACCTATTTTTAAGAAACATTCTTTCAAATCTGTCGAGGATGATCCTGAAGGAGCGTTTTCCTCTATACCCTATGATATTCTCCACAATGAGGACATAAGGGCATATATCCATTGTGATCTTGATGAACTCGGGAGTGCTGACATGTTAAACCTGTACAACAATCATCTGGCAGACATCTTAAGAAATCTCAAATCAGAATATCAGCATTTGCAGACCAAGGGTTTATCTCAATTCGTGCATTTCTCGACATTTGATGAGAAACAATGGAGCCAGTTTGTACTCAGTAAAATTCATGATGAAGTTATGTGGTTGGATAAGCCTCAAAAAATTACCAAGCAAGATATTCAGGTCATGACTTGTCTGAGTGCATCCAATGAAGTTCCAAGCTTGAGGAAAATTTCAAACAAAACTTTGATTGATGACACTGGTTCTTAGTTTGACAGTAGAGCAATGATAATAAATGACATTCTGGAGCATGACATCAAGTTTTCATCAATGATGGTTGGATATAAAGTATACTAGTCAAGAAAACAAAACTCTATCTTTGATACTGCTATATACTCTGCCTATTTGATGTTTAAGGAAGACAAGAGGTATGATTTGTGTATAGTTCTCTTGACTGAGTTGTTAAGCAATTTGAAGAAAGTCAAAAAAGACAAGAAGCACACCTTTAATTTTGGCACCCTTATCATTTGTTTGGCACTATATTTCATGAATGAAATCCCTGGTGTTCAAGGAAAGGTCCAATGGGCCTATCATAAGCCTATTGCAATGAAAATATAGGAAGGGATTATGGGAATTGGTGATGCCACAATGAGGATATCTACTCTGTGGGGTTATTTAAAAACTTCTCAAACCACAATGAAGAGAAGAGAAATAATTCAAAAAGAGATAGTGCAGAAGTATGAGAAAACAATTCGCTTCATGGTTGATAAGGACCAATACTTAATGGAAGCAGTTGAACCAAGGATTATGTGGATTCTTCCTATGGGTTATGAGGTTGATGTTGCTACTTTAGATGTCTATGCTCAGCATATGTTGAGTTAGTTGGTAGATGAAAAGGAAGTTTGGCACATTCAAGGAGAAAGACCTAGAGTTGCATAGAAATTTCACAACCCCTACAAGGAAGAGGAAAGTTTCCAAGATGGATGAGGAAGTAGTTGTTCAGATGGGATTCACCCGAGAGGAGGTGAAGCAAGATACAGAGAAAAATGCACAAATGGAGGCTAAAGAGGAAACCCAAAATCCTAATGATGATTCGCTTCCCTCTAAAGCTAAACCAAAAGAGACTAAGTCTACCCTTGTTCCGATAGCACCATCTACAGGACAGAACTCATCTGGAAAGGGAATTTTGAAGAAAAAGGAGAAGCCTAAGAGAACTCATGTTGTTGTATCTTCAGTGGCCTCTGAGACATAATTTGATGAAGAGGCAAATAAGGCTAAGAAGAAAGGTGAATTTGTAAGGGTGGTGAGGAAGCCACACTTCGGTGGAGCCTAGCAAAGTAAGAAAGCTAAATCTGAACCTGCCCCTACTGGAAGACCCCAGAGAGGAAGAAATACTAGAACTCAACTTGACAAAGGTGATCATCAAGGAAAATACACATTTTCTCCTCCATTGACAACAGGCTAATTGATTAATGAGATAATTGTTGATGGAAACCTAAAGAATCTAGGAGTATATTATAAAAATTTAGATCGGGCTAATTAGAGAAAGGTTGAAGAAGTTGTTGTTTTGTATTTACATAACTTTTAAAAAGCTTTGATTGAGATGGAGTGGAGCATCCCTAAGGATCTGTAAAACATTATTGATGCAAGGAGGCTAAAGCTACTAAAATTGATAAGGAAATGAAGGAAATAGAATTGATGAATGTTTGCATCTGTATATCCCAAGATGAAGCCAAAAGGATCATTGAGGAAGCTAACAAGAAAAATTTAGAAGTAAAAATAGGGTGAACAGGTTGATGATTGTCAAGGTGGAAGAAGTGAGAAAAGAGACTGAAGATATCTGGAGAAGAATAATGATGAATGATCCTTTGTATAAATATGCAATTAAGTATTCTTAGCTAGAAGTAAAAGAAGGTGTTTCTAGTGATTAGAAGGATTAAACTCAGATTGAGGGACATACGAAAGATTAAGACAACACAACTCTTGATTCTCACTATTCTTTCTAGATGCAAAAAAATACAAATGCAGTCATCTCCAAAAATAACAGTGAGAAGAATTATGGATTGTGAAAAACTGGTCACTTCAACAACTCTTGATGCTGAGACTAGTGATAATCCTCTGATGGGAGATAGTTCTGAAGTCCGTGAGATTCAAAGAGATGATACTGCACCAAGTGGCAACACTGGTGCACAAGATAAAGGGGATGGAGCTGAAAAGGAACCTGAGAAAGCAGAGGTAAAGGATGTTGAGGTAGATAAGAGTAAAGGTGTTGTTGATACAACAATTGACAAACTATAGTCATAAGAACCCCACCTCAAATCTCTATCAATCTAGATGGTCCTCTAAATCTTGGACAAATGTCACCTATAGAGATGTTGATTCTTGCAGCAGCTATTCAAGCTCAGGGTAGTCAAGATCTGGTCATTTCAAAGTAAGAAGATAAAATCTTATTTTGATGTCGATTGATGTTTTGCAAAATGTGGCTCCGGGTGTACAACTTGATCCTAATTCTAGCTCCTTTGATAAATTACAATAGCTGATTAATAGTGTAAATACCAGTTTTCATTCTTTAGAGAAGTTTGTTGGCATTCTGGTGTATTTTGTATGACCGGTGAATGAAATGGTTGTTACTGTTGGCAACATCATCTTCTACATCTTCATAGTCCATCAGTAAAGAAGTAAAGTATAACCAGTAAAGAGAAAGAGTTCTTATTCCTATCGGTAGTGAGTTAATTGGCTAAGCAGAGTATAGACCTGCTAAGCAGTATGTAGATAGAGTAAGTAGAGTATAGACTAGCTATGTAGTGAGTAGACCGACACATAGGAAGTCAACTGGCTAAGCAATGAACAGATTGGTACACAGGAGGATAATAGGCTAAGTAGATAATAGACTGGTATACAGGAGGTAACTGGTTAGGAAGAATTTGATCGCTACATCGACATAATAGGAATCTCAACTAATAGGCTTGGAAACATCCAATTAACATTCAGTTGAACCAACAGTCAACTGGAGAACCTATTGACATGAACAACTATGTTGACCGATATTCTTGGAATGATCTCTGGAGAGTAATTTAAGACGCAGTAACAAAATTTTGGATGGAATTTTTGGAGAGAAAGTTTACGCTAGAACTAGTAAAGGGTAATATATTCACACAATTCATTTTGATTAGGTTGTTGTTCATGTGAAAAGAGATATGTGTAAGTGAACACAGGGGGAGCAGAATAGAGTGCAGGTGAAAGAGGCATGAAACGGTGAAACCAACACCAATTAGCAGAATAGAGTATGCAGAGTGGATAAATGAGACAAAGTAAGTGTCATTAGATAGATCAAATCATCCTTGTTGCCTTCTAACAATTGCAGCATTGTAAATCCCCTACTACGGTGAACCTTAACCGGTTCTTTATGTAAAATCTCTTAACTGAGTCACTTTAGATATGAAGTTGTAAATCCTCTAGCAAGGTGAACTTTAACAAGTTCTAAGGTATTCTTAACTAGATACTAGTCACTTCTAACAGGGTGATATTATCAGAAAGAACAGATTGTAAGCTCTTAACAGGGCACTCTTTTTCATTGCAGTAAGAGAAAATGTGGGTTATCCCCATAGTGGTTTTCTCCCTCTAATCAAGGTTTTCCACGTATAATTACCTATGTTATGTGATATTTATGTGTGCATGCAAAACTCTTTTCTATGATGTTATTTGCTTTCATGATTTACACAATGTTTAAAACAATGCAAATGATAGTTGCAGATTGGTTATTTTGATTGGTTGAATTATGAGTAAATTTTTGTAACTGATTCACCCCCCTCTCAGTCACTGGTTAAATACTAACAATTGGTATCAGATCTAATTTGTGACATTTCTATTGATGACAATGCACCCATCATTGATTAGTTGGGCACTCTTGTAACAACAATCGTTTCAAAGGCAACCAATCTAGAAAAGGTTGCAATAAGACAATATGAATCAAAGAGAGGAGAAAAACTAATGGAACAAATATTAGTTGGAAAAGTTGTCCTCTCCAACCACATGGAAGAGGTGAAAGATATACTATAGAAAGTTGGCCAATTATCTTTATGTTTTACAGATTTAATCAGAGGTCTAGAAGATAAAAGAACTCAGACTCAAGGAGGAATTCAAGATATGATAGGTTCTTTTGATCCTCTTACCATCTCAGCATCAACTTTTACTGGCCAAGTCAAATTGCTCAATCATGAAATCAAAAGGTTGAAAGAAGAAGAGGACAAATGAGGTCTTAGTTTGTTAGAGCTACAATGCTACCTGGCACCAATTATTGATTTCATGCAAATGAATGTTAAAGAAGAAAAACACCTCATAAGTGAACCTGACTACAAGATAGTTGATGATAAGGAGGTTTTTGTTGTAGTTTTGCATGGACATTTAAACACCATGAAATAGGTAAAGCCTTCATGGGATTCCTCTTTGAAAGCAGCTCAAGAAAATTTCTCAAAAAAAAATTCTTTACTTTCATGAATCATTTTGTATAGTCTTTGCCATTGATGTCAAAAGGGGTAGTTTTGTAGAGTTTGTATATTATGCGGTAGATGAATGAAACAGGGTTACAAGGGTCAAAAATAGGGGTTAGAAACATACACATTTTTGTAGTGCTTGCCACCAATGCCAAAGGGGGAGTTTGCTGGCATTGTGGTGCATTTTGTATGACCAATGAATGAAATGGTTGTCATTGTTGGCAACATCATATTCTACATCTTCATAGTCCATCTGTAGAGAAGTAAAGGATAACTAGTAAAGAACAAGAGTTCTTATTCCTATCAACAGTGAGTTAACCAGCTAAGCAGTATGTAGACAGGGTAAGAAGAGTATAGATCGGCTATGCAGTGAGTAGACTGGCACATAGGTTGTCAATCAGCTAAGTAGTGCAGAGATCGGTACACAGGAGGATAATCGACTAAGTATATAATAGAACGGTATACAGGAGTTAACCGGTTAGGAAGAATTTGATCGGTACACCGGCATAATAGGAGTCTCAACCGACAGACTGGGAAACATCCAATTAACATTCAGTTGAACCTGCTATCAACCGATGAACTTATTGGCATGAATGACTGTCTTGATCGATATTCTTGGAATGATCTCTGGTGAGTAATTTAAGGTGCGGTAACATAATTTTGAATGAGATTTTTGGAGGGAAAGTTTATGCCAGAACCAAAGGGTAATATATTCACATAATTTATTTTAATTAGGTTGTTGTTTGTGTAAGAAGAGATCTGTGTAAGCGAGCATAGGGGGAGAAGAACAAAGTGCAGGTGAAAGAGGCATGAAACAGTGAAGCTGACACTGACCAGAAAAATAGAGTATGCGGAGCGGATCTATGAGATAGAGGTAGTGTCATCAAATAGATCAGATCATCCTTGTTGCCTTTTAACAATTACAGCATTGTAAATCCCTTAACAGGGTGAACCTTAACCAATTCTTTATGTAAAATCTCTTATCCGATTCACTTCAGATATGGAGTTGTAAATCCTCTAGCAAGCTGAACTTTTACAGGCTCTAAGGTATTCTTAATCGGATACTAGTCACTTCTAACAGGGTTTTATTCTCAAAAAGAACAGATTGTAAGCTCTTAACAAGGCACTCTTTTTCACTGCAGTAAGAGATAATGTGGGTTATCCCCACCGTGTTTTTCTCCCTCTAACCAAGGGTTTCCATGTATAATTACCTGTGTTATGTGATATTTATGTGTGCATGCAAATGTCTTTTCTATGATGTTATTTTCTTTCATAATTTATACAATGTTTAAGACAATGCAAAGGATAGTTGCAGATCAGTTATTTTCATTGGTTGAATTATGAGTAAATTGATGTAACTAGTTCACCCCCCCTCTCAGTCACCAATGAAATACTAACAATTGGTATCAGAGCTAATTCCAGACATTTCTATTGATGACAATGCATCCATCATTGATCAGTTGGGCACTCTTCTAAAAATAATTGGTTCAGAGGCAACCGATCTAGAAAAGGCTGCAGTAAGACAATATGAATCAAAGTGAGGAGAAAAAATAATGGAATAAATATTACTTAAAAAATTATCCTCTCCAACCGCACAGAAGAGGTGAAAGATATACTACTAGAAGTTGGCCAATTATTAGTGAAATGTTCAAGTTTTACTGATTTAATCAGAGATCTAGAAGATAAAAGAACTCAGAGTCAAAGAGAAATTCAAGATCTGATAGGTTCTTTTGATCCTCTTACCAGCTTAGCATCAACTTTTAGTGGCAAGGTCAAACTGCTCAATCATGAAATCAAAATGTTGAAAGAAGAAGAGGACAAAGGAGGTCTTAGTTTGTTAGAGCTATAGTGCTACTTAGAAACAATTATTGATTTTATGCAAATGAAAGTTAAAGAAGCAGAATGCCTCATAAGTGAACTTGACTGCAAGATAGTTGATGATATGGAGGTTTTTTATTGCAGTTTTGCATGGACATTTCAACACCATGAAACAGGTAAATCCTTCATGGGAATCCTCTTTGAAAGCAGCTCAAGAAAATTTCTCAGAAATTTTTGCTTTACTTTCATGAAACATTTTGTATAGTCTTTGCCATTGATGTAAAAAGGGGTAATTTTTTAGAATTTGTATAGTATGTGGTAGATGAATGGAACACGGTTATAGGGGTCAAAAATAGGGGTTAGAAATCGACACATTTTTGTAGTGTTTACCACCAAGGCCAAAGGGGGAGTTTGTTGGCATTCTGGTGTATTTTGTATGATCGGTGAATGAAATGGTTGTCATTGTTGGCAACATCATCTTCTACATCTTCATAGTCCATCGGTAAAGAAGAAAAGGATAACCGGTAAAGAACAAGAGTTCTTATTCCTATCGGCAATAACTTAACCGGCTAAGCAGAGTATAGTCCGAGTAAGAAGCATGTAGATAGGGTAAGAAGATTATAGACTGGCTATACAGTGAGTAGACCGGCACATAGACAATCAACTGGCTAAGCAGTGAACACATTGGTATAGCGGACGATAATTGACTAAGTAGATAATAGACCGGTATATGGGAGGTAACTGGTTAGGAAGAATTTGATTGGTAAACTAGCATAATAGGAGTCTCAATCGACAGACTTGGAAAAGTCCAGTTAACATTTAGTTGAACTGGCAGTCAATGAGCGAACTTATCAGCATGAATGACTGTCTTGACCGATATTCTTGGAATGGTCTCTGGAGAGTAATTTAAGGCGCGGTAACAAAAATTTGAATGAGATTTTTGGAAGGAATTTTTTTGCTAGAACCAAAGGGTAATATATTCACTTAATTCATTTTGATTAGGTTGTTGTTCATGTGAAAAAAGATCTATGTAAGCAAACATAGGGGGAGTAGAACTGAGTGTAGGTGAAAGAGGCATGAAACAGTGAAGCCGACACCGATTAGTAGAATAGAGTATGTAGAGAGGATCTATGAGATAAAGGTAGTGTCATAAGATAGATTAAATCATCCTTGTTGCCTTCTAACAATTGCAACATTTTAAATCCCTTAACAGGGTGAACCTTAACTAGTTTGTTGTTCACTAGATCTAGTTACCCAAAGTACACCTTCAATCCTTTTATGAAATGGCCAATTTCAGTCTATGAAACACATCAGGGCTTGGACAACATAACATAGGACCCTACTTGATCCTCCTACACTTTAGGTTCTACTAGACCTAAGGGGGTGGTGCAGGAGCACCCTTTCAAGCTCTCCCTCCTTTTTTTGTTGGTGTTATGCTTCTTATGAAGCCATTGTACATAAAATAATGATCCATGTGCTCATAGGTCCTAGTTAGGGTCCTAGTAGAGATCTTAGGGGTCATAAGTCAAGATTGTGATTTTCTTAAAAATGGAGGGTATGTGTGTCTTTGTGGTGTTTAGGGGTCCTTTATAATATGGTGGTGTCCTTAGGTTGGCCCAATGTGGGTTTAGGAGTCATGAAAAGCAACATTGAGAAAGTTGCTCAAAAGTTGCAAAAGTTGCATGACAACTTTTAAAAGTTGTCAAGCAACTTTTCCACCAGGAGGTCAAAATCCTTAGTTTGGCATGGAAAACCCTAATATGGGCACATAGACCAAGGCCAAGGTGGTATAAGTATTTGAAAACTCTAAATGAATGGGTTGGATGTCAAAGATTGTATGGCCCAAGCAAGAAGAGCTTGACTATGACTGTTTGTTGGTTACCAGTCAGATTGAATGAAGTTACCGGGCAAGTAAATGGATTGAATTGCATGCAAAACTATGTGAAATGTCTTCAATGGTGTAAATAATTTCATTGTGAGTGATTAGTTTAGGTTTTTGTTTACCGGTTGAGTGTGTTTGTAAATAGTTTGTAATTTGCAGTCTCACTATCCAGTTTTGGACTAGTTGTGCAAATGAAGTCATAACCCCACTCCCCATTGTGGAATCACCATGAAACCATGGGGAATGGAAGTGAAGACCCTGTACTAAGTCCCATGCAAGCAGGGCCCTTAAAAATGCAGGAAGGCCAAGAAAAGACCCACTCCTAGGCAAGACTGGACAGTGCCCAATTTGGAGAGGTCAAATTGCAGAGGTCTTGGAGAGCAAGGTTAGTCAGAGGAGAGTGCACCCTTTGGAGGAGGTGTAGAGGAGTGTCTGAAGCATCACTGGTGTGAAGGAGGAGCCTCCACCTATCCAAACAAGGTGGCTAAAACACAAAACCTTCACTGTGACCCAGGCAGACCCCAAAAACCCTCACAAAAACCCTTTAAAACCTTAAAATCCACCTAGGACAGTGTACGGACACTTGGAGGCCTAAAACCTACAAAATCCTTGAGTCCTTACCAAATGAATGGTAGTCCATTTTGGGAGTTAGGGTTGTTTGTGCATCATTTGTGAGAGGGAGCCCTAAAAGACTGGGTAGGAGGCCTAATTGGTCGTAATCCTTGTAGCCCTATTTCAAGGCAAAAACACAAAATGGTGAAATCGGTAAGGGGTTGAAGGATTGAAACCTCTTGGGGGCACATGAATGGGTGGGAGGACCATGAAATAGACCTATTATAACCTTGCTAAGACCTTGGAAGGTGTGGAACAAGCCTAGCCCTTATTAGCCATAGTAAGGGGTTTTGAGTCTCATGAGTAGGTGAGACCTTAGGAGCGGCATAGCAACTCATTGGTGGGTGGATTGGGAAAGGTCGGGGGATTCCTCAAGAAAAGGGAGTCCTAGAGACCCTAGGATGTGAGGAGGACACTAGGTGATCCAAGGAAAGGATCCAAGAGCATAGACTAGGCTAGTCTATCCTAAGCACCAACCCATCAGATTGGTATCAGAGCAAAGTTAAAGACTTGTTGGACTGTGTATATCTCTATATACTGGTGAATTAGTAGGGGAGAGCAGAGTGGTCACTAATGTAGAGCTAGCTAGAGAGGTGGAAGAACAAAAGGAGAAGACTAGACTCCTTGAAGAAGCTATGAGTGAGATAAGGGACAAACTGCAGGAAGTGGTGGATCAGAGGACACAAGGACCTTGGGATGAAGACACCAAGGGTAAAAGCAAGAAGACTATAGAAATAGATGACATTATCCCTGAACCAGATCCCTTGTTTAATGAAGAACCTTTTGTGAAGGCTATTAAGGCCTTGAACACCAAAGCCTTTGAAAGATTGCCACATTTTAGTGGAAGAATGGACATAGACACTGTTATGGAATGGATTGAGAGCATGGAAAACCACTTTGAGTGTGAGGGAGTGATAGAGGCTCAAAAGGTTAAAGTTTCCAATCAAGATTAAGGGGAGCAACTTTGACATGGTGGAAGTACCTGCAAGAAGAAAGAGTTAGTATGGGAAAGCTACCTATTGCAAATTGGAAAGCTATGGTCAGTAAGATTAAGGAGAACTACTTACCAGAGGATTATGAAGTCCAACTTCATAAGACAAGACAAGGATTGAAGCAAAAGGATCTTGATGTGACCTCCTACATAGAGGAGTTTCAAAAGCTATGTCTTAGATCCAATGTCCAAGAAGATGAATCAATTAAGGTTGCTAGGTATCTAAGCGGCCTAAAGTGGAACATTCAGGAGGAGATAAGTCTATGGACTCCTACTACTGTCCAAAAATGTCATCAGCTTGCTGCCAAGGTAGAAGAGAGGAACAAAAGGAAAGGAGACTCCAATAACAGGGGTAGAGGCAGAGGTAGAGATCAAGTGAATCACTGAGGTGGTTACCAAAGCAAGGCAAATGAGCAAAGAAACCAAGTTGACTGAGTATGGCAATGAAGCCAATCTCAGAGGAGGACATTCTAGAGGAAGAGGTGCACAAGGTGGTCCAAATAGGGCTAGAGGTACCGGTAGAGGTAACTCCTATTTTGCAACAATGAGGTGTTACAATTGTGGACAATTGGGACACCCGGCATATAGATGCCCTGACAAGCCTACATCATCAAATAGTGGAAAGAGGGTTGCATATGTACATGAAGACTCTTCAAGCAGTAAGACACCTGAGGTGGACCATATTGAATTAGAGATTGGAGAAAATTTGATGTTCAATAGGGTCTTGATAAGACAGCTAGAGAAGAATGAACCTAAGCATAGGAGAGAATTGTTTAGGGTGAGGTGCAAGATTCTTGGTAAAGTTTGTAAGGTGATAGTTGATTCAGGCTCAATTGACAATATCATATCAGAAGAGGCAGTCAAGAAGTTGAAACTTAAAGGATACCCCACACTAACCCATACAAGGTGACATGGTTGAATCATGAGTAGAGTGTGCTAGTCAATGAGCAGACTTGGGTAGAGTTTTCTATTGGAGGATACAAGGATAAGATCCTTTGTGATGTGTTTCCTATGGATGCATGTCACTTATTGCTAGGAAGACCCAAGAAATTTTCTAGGAAGGTGATCTATGATGGAGAGGAGAACTCCATTTCCTTTAAGAAGGACAACAAGACCTTCAAGATTCAGTCTTTGACAAAGAATGAAGAGGGAACTTCAAGAACACCTAGTGTTTTATTGGCTACCGGTAAAGAGTTTTTAAACTTGCTACATGAGGAGGATATAGTGAAGTGTGCCATCTTTGTGAAGCCAAAGGAGGAAGAAGACAAGTTGTAGGCAGAGATACCCAAGGAGGTGAAGCACATGTTGCAAGAGTATAAGGACATAGTGAGTGATGGAGCACCTGCAACACTCCCACCAAGAAGGTCTATAATTCATCAAATAGACTTTGTTCCCGGTGCATCCTTACCTAACAAGGCGGCATATAAGCTTACACCTGATCAAAATAAGGAGGTAGCAAGGCAAGTGCAGGAGTTATTGGAACAAGGACTGATTAAGAAGAGCATCAGCCCATGTGCAGTCCCGGTAGTGCTAGCATCAAAAAAAGGAGGTAAGTGGAGACTTTGCACTGACTCAAGAGAAATCAATAGGATTACCATAAGGTATAGGTTTCCTATTCCTAGAATAGAGGATCTAATGGACTGTTTAGGAGGGGCTATGTATTTCACCAAGCTAGACCTTAAAAGTGGTTATCACTAGATAAGAATTAAGGAGGGTGATGAGCGGAAGACTGCTTTTAAAACCACAAAAGGATTGTATGATTGACTTGTGATGCCATTTGGACTCACCAATGCTCCAAGCACCTTCATGAGGTTGATGAACGAAGTGTTGAAGGATTTCATAGGCAGATTTGTGGTGGTGTACCTAGATGACATACTCATCTATAGCAGAACCAAAGAGGAGCACCTTGAGCATTTGAGGTTAGTCTTAAAGAGGTTGCATGAGGAGTTTCTATCCATCAACCTAGAGAAGTGTGACTTCTTAAAGCAAGAGCTGGTCTACTTAGGATTTGTGGTGTCTAAAGTAACCTTGAAGATGGATCCAAGCAAAGTGGAGGCAATCTTGAATTGGCCTGCACCTAAAACAGGGACTGAGGTTAGAAGTTTCCATGGATTAGCTCAATTCTATAGGAAGTTTGTGAGGAGCTTCAGTGACATATGTGCACCAGTCCTTGACACCATCAAAGGAGGCCTTAAAACTAAGTTTAAATGGACTGAGTAGGCTGACAAAGCATTTCAATTGTTGAAACAAAAAGTAGCCACAAAACCTATCCTTCTGCTACCTAGATTTGATAAGCTATTCACTTTGGAGTGTGATGCAAGTGGAATGGTAGTAGGTGGTGTGTTGAGTCAAGAGGGAAGACCTGTGGCATTTTTTAGTGAGAAGCTTAATGAAGCAAAGAAGAAGTACTCAGCCTATGACCTAGAATTGTATGCATTAGTGCAGTCACTAAAGCAATGGAGGCATTACCTACTCCCAAAGGAATTTGTAGTGTTCATAGATAACCAGGCATTGAGTTACATTAACACTCAAGAGAAGCTCAGCAATAGACATTTGAAATGGATGGAATACCTCCAATCCTTCACCTTCACCATCAAGCATAAGAAGGGGCAACTTAATAAGGTGGCAGATGCCTTAAGCAGGAAGTTGTTGACAGTTCAAGAGTTACAGTTGTAAAGCATATGCATAGAAGGTTTCAAAGACCTCTATGAAGGAGATGAAGACTTCTCATCAGCTTACAAGGTTTGCAAAGAGTTTGAGAACCATTTCCATGGTGAGTATGCAGATTACACTCTCCAAAATGGTCTCTTGTTCAAGGGTAACCAGTTGTGTGTACCTAGAGGATCCATGAGGGAGAACCTCATCCAAGAAAAACCTAATGGTAGCTTAAGTGGACACTTTGGAGTCAACAAAACCTTGGATTTAGTACAGAGGTACTACTATTGGCCAAAGTTTCCAAGAGATGTAAAGAGGTATGTAGAGAAATGTGGAGTGTGTCAAAGAGAAAAAGGAGGATCAAGCAATGCTAGTCTTTATCAACCATTACCAGTCCCTAACCAACCTTGGGAATGTATAAGCATGGACTTTGTAGTAGGACATCCCAAGACTAAAATAGGTATGGACAACATCTATGTAGTAGTAGATAGATTTTCCAAGATGAGTCATTTCATACCATGTAAGACTACACATGATGCTAGCTATGTTGCACATTTCTCCTTCAAAGAGATTGTTAGGATTCATGGACTCCCTTTAAGCATTGTTTCAGACAGGGACAACAAGTTCATGGGTCATTTTTGGCAAACATTATGGAGGAGAATAGGAACTAACTTGTCATTTAGCTCAACTTTCCATCCACAAACAGATGGTCAAAGTGAAGTCATCAACAGGGTGTTAGGCAATTTGTTGAGGTGTCTAACTAAGGAATATGGTTAGACATGGGACCTAATCATTCCTCAAGAAAAGTATGCATATAATGACAGTGTGAATAGGACCACTGGTAGAAGCCCTTTTGAGGTTGTGTATGGTAGACATCCAAGGGGAGTATGTGAGTTGAGAGACCTTAGTACTTTGGAGATGAAGAGCGGGCAAGCAGAGGACTTCACTCAAACCATCAAGGAAGTTCAAGAGAGATTCAAGAAGGCCATCCTTGAATCCACTCAAAAACTAAAGGCCAAAGTGGATGAGAGAAGGAGAGAAGTTTAGTTCAAGGTGGGTGACTATGTGATGGTACATTTGAGCAAAGACAGGATGCAAAGTGGTAAGCCTACCAAACTGTAGATGAAGAGAGTAGGACCTTGTCAAATTGTAGAAAAATATGGTGAGAACGCCTATAAGGTTGATTTACCTTCATACTTAGCCATTTCACCAGTCTTTAATGTTGCTGATCTAGTAATGTACAAGGGAGAGATAGCAGGGCAGACTGAGAACCAAGCTAAGGTATTACAAGACTTGGATATAAATACCTTACCTCAAGTGAAGAAGCCTAAAGCAGAGGAGATCTTGGAATCAAGGGTGAAGAAGTCTACTAGACACTAGGTCTACATGGAGCACTTAGTGAAATGGGCAGATCAACCAGTATCTGAAGCTACATGGGTGGAGGAGAGCAGGTTCAAGAAACTTGGAATAGACCCGGCTCTCATTTCTTCTTCTTTTTCTTAGTTATGTGAAGAGGGGGAGTATGGTGTAGGAGCACCCTTTCAAGCTCTCCCTCCTTCTTTTTTTGTTCGTGTTATGCTTCTTATGAAGCCATTGTACATAAAATAATGAGCCATGTGCTCATAGCTCCTGTATGCGGGAAAAGTGGGCGAATAAAACTAAATATGTGAAAATATTTCAAAATACTAGTCCACACACACACAGAGGACTTCTTGGTGCAAGCTATGGAGTAACGTAGTGTTACTCAGCTTCCCAAGGAGGGTCCCATGGTTCTCTATCAAACAATGTCCCTCAAACCAACATTTTTGCTCTTAGATCACTGAGCAAAATGGTTTAGGGATGGCAAATATGAGAACGAGAGATGCTTTGATAGATTTTAGTATGAGATGTGTTGTAAGCTATGTATGATGCTAAAATGCAATAAACTAAATGATAAGATGACAAGATTAGTATGAATACTATCCTAGCATACTATATTTAGTCTATGATTGAGCTAAAATGATAAAGAAAGTAATCTAAACATGCATATTAGTCTAATTTATGATCTAAAAGAGGCTAAATGATGAGCATATATAAAATGAGAAAGCTTGAAAGAATTTGAGCATAAGTGTAATGCTTCAAATTTGAAAGATGATTGTTTTTGAATGGAGGAATGAGAGCTCTATTTATAGCACAAATAGGGCAATGGATGGTCAGGATTGAAAGGTTTAATCAAGGGTCAAGTTTGAAAGTTGGGGATCCATGTGCACAATTGGCACCAATAAAATGGTGACAAGTGTCAACATAGGATTGGGTTGAGAAAAGAGGTTGGAGGCATTAAAGGCCTGAGAAGACCTCATGGTTATCTAAAGGCTAAGGGTCAAGTCTAAGTTAGGCTTACCCACTAGATTAAGAGTTAATCCAAGGATAAACCTTTGTGCAAATGATTAAGAGATAATCATGGTCAAAGCATTAATGGCCTGATGAGACCCTTGGGTTGGATAGAGGTTGAGTCAAAACAAATGTTTTAACCATGTGGGAAGGTTTGAATTAACCATTAATGGTTATTGGAGACTTTGGGGATTAAGTGGTTGAAGATTGGAAACCTTCAATGGTTATCAAAGACTTTAAGGTTTTTGAGAAGTGACTTCCCTTTGCTTAGGGATGTGACAAAATTTAGAGGAGGGGTTAGGTTGATTAGAAGATTCTAGAAGGGTTTAGAAATAGGTTTAGGATTTTGCAAGTGGATGGAGGGATAATTGAATTAATTGAATTAATTCAATTTGGTTGTAATTAAATAAATTTGATTTATTCAATTTGGGATAACTATTTAATTAAATTTGAATTTAATTAAAAGTGGATAGGGGGATTTAATTGAATAAAATGATTTATTCATTAAATGGATATAGTGAATTTTATTTAAATAAATTGAGTAATTTACTTAATAAAATAGAAGAATGTGGATAGTTTAATTAAATTGGATTTAATTAAATAGAGAAATGAACATAAAATATTCATTTAGGAATATGGTCATTTGTATATGTCTACAGCTCCTAGTTAGGGTCCTAGTGGAGATCTTAGGGGTCATAAGTCAAGATTGTGATTTTCTTGAAAATGTAGGGTATGTGTGTCTTTGTGGTGTTTAGGGGTCCTTTATAACATGGTGGTGTCCTTAGGTTGGCCCAATGTGGGTTTAGGAGTCATGAAAAGCAACATTGAGAAAGTTGCTCAAAAGTTGCAAAAGTTGCATGACAACTTTTAAAAGTTGTCAAGCAACTTTTCCACCAGGAGGTCAAAATCCTTAGTTTGGTGTGGAAAACTCTAATATGGGCACACAGACTAAGGCCAAGGTGGTATAATTATTTTCAAACCCTAAATGAATGGGTTGGATGTCAGAGATTGTACGGCCCAAGCAAGATGAGCTTGACTATGACTATTTGTTGGTTACTAGTCAGATTGAATGAAGTTACTGGGCAAGTAAATGTATTGAATTGCGTACAAAACTATGTGAAATGTCTTCAATGGTGTAAATAATTTCATTGTGACTGATTATTTTAGGTTTTTGTTTACCGGTTGAGTGTGTTTGTAAATAGTTTGTAATTTGCAGTCTCACTGTCCAGTTTTGGACTGGTTGTGCAAATGAAGTCATAACCCCACTCCCCATTGTGGAATCACCATGAAACCATGGGGAATGGAAGTGAAGACCCTATACTATAGTCCCATGCAAGAAGGGCCCTTAAAAATTTAGGAAGGCCAAGCAAAGACCCACTCCTAGGCGAGACTGGACAATTCCCAGTTAGGAGAGGTCAAATTGCAGAGGTCTTGGAGAGCAAGGTTGGTCAAAGGAGAGTGAACCCTTTGGAGGAGGTGCAAAGGATTGTGTGAAGAATAACTATTGTGAAGGAGGAGCCTCCACCAATCCAAACAATGTGGCTAAAACACAAAACCTTCACGGTGACCTAGGCAGACCCCAAAAACCCTCACAAAAACCCTTGAAAACCTTAAAATCCACCTAGGAGAGTGTACGGACACTTGGAGGCCTAAAACCTAGAAAATTCTTGAGTCCTTTCCAAATGAATGGCAGTCCATTTTGGGAGTTAGGGTTTTTTGTGCATCATTTGTGAGAGGGAGCCCTAAAAGACTGGGTAGGAGGCCTAATTGGACCTAATCCTTGTAGCCCTATTTGAAGGCAAAAACACAAAATGGTGAAATCGGTAAGGGGTTGAAGGATTGAAACCTCTTGGGGGCACATGAATGGGTGAGAGGACCATGAAATAGACCTTTTATAACCTTGCTAAGACCTTGGAAGGTGTGGAACAAGCCTAGCCCTTATTATCCATAGTAAGGGTTTTTGAGTCTCATGAGTAGTTGAGACCTTAAGAGCAGCATAGAAACTCATTAGTGGGTGGATTGGGTAAGGTCAGTGGATTCCTCAAGGAAAGGGAGTCCTAGAGACCCTAGGGTGTGAGGAGGAGACTAGGTGATCCAAGGAAAGGATCCAAGAGCAGAGACTAGGCTAGTCTATCCCAAGCACCAACCCATCAGGGGGACACCGTTTTGATGCATTAAATACAATGAATATAGACATATGACTGCATCAACAATAAACAAATAGATCATTCCACAAACCCACCAAATTTTGAAACACACTACAGATTGGCTAAATCTATGTAAATCACAGATGAAAAAGAGCTTGGAATGAAAGAACACAACCCCTAAACACAAAGGGAAAAAGATTTGTCTTTAAATTTGTTAATCTGAAACTATCCCCAAATCTTTCAAAGACCAGTGCCTTGTTCTTTGGGCAAGAGAGTCACACACAAAACTAAAAATGTGCATCCTAGTCACAAATTGGTTCTCCTTAAACAATATTCCTGCATTAATACCTTATACTAATGCATTACTCAATTTGCTCACAAAATTATCAAATCTGGGACACATTCCATTATTCATGATTGATTACAGATTTTAAAACCTTCATTAAAGGATAACTATAAACACTCACACAATCTCCTTGAAATTGACAAATTTCATCCTCCTTAAGGATTCAATTCATAATAATGAAATACATACATAGAGACAATATTGTGGGAAATTTACTTATACCTGACACAAGCAAGATCTGCAACTAGAAAACAATCTACTATCCTGCAATGTAACCTCTATACCCTAAAAAAGATTCACAAAATTTTACAAGTTTGGGTCAAGAGATTCAGAAATGGAAGCCATGAAAACTGGAGCACTTCCTCCAAATTCTAGAACCCTTCAATTGAGAAGAAAATGGGAATAAGAAGATGGGGAAAAATATTAGGTTTGCAAAACATTCCAAGTGTCTTCTTTTTCCTTAACTGCAAAAATATCACCTTACTTCCCATGGAAACTACTCTCGAAATATCCCATATTTGTTAAAACTAACTACATGATTTCATTCCTTATTTTGAGGACTTTCTAATGGTATATAATACTTGCCATTTTGGGCAAAAATAGCCCTCTGAGTGAATTAATCCACTTTATGTAGGCCATCATTTAAATTTTTGAATTTTTTTATATAGTTTCAACTATATATTTAACTTTGATTTTTCACCTTTTAAACTTTTGACGCCCTGCCACGTGGCAACCTCTAATTCATTGATAGGGTCCACTAGGTGCCACCTCAAATGACACCTCATCAATCCGCCATGTGTCTACCTCGTCACTGCCACTGGATTGCTTGCTTGTCGCCACCTCATCACCACCTCAGCGACACGTCAGCGGGACCCACAAGCTGGACCTCCACCTGGACCTACCACCTATGCACCATGTCATCTTTCACCATTTCACAATGGCTAACAAATGTGCATCTTCAGCTCACAAAATCACGCAAGCCGTCAGATCTCGCTAAACCTATAGGCTCTTTAACACTTTTCCATTTCGCAAAGCTTAATCGGCGAGCATCTCCGCTTCACGAAATCGCGCGCACCATCGATCTTCAAGGAACATGCTTGATATTTAGTCTTTTTGTTCCTTCATGATGCTTGACTCTTGCACATCTTTACCCCATGAAACAACGCGTGTTGTCAGATCTCGCTAAACCTGCTCATTGGTTAAGTCGCCCTATCTCTACAAAACTCACTTGCCTCAAGATCCGTGCCTACGTGGGGTCCACCTAGTCGCCACTTGTCAGGCTCGTTGGTTTCCTTCAAAAGCACGCCCACACATGTGGGGTCCGCCTTAGCACCCAACCGACACTATCCGTCAAAAGCCTTTAAGCTTTGAAATTATACTTGTGTGGAGTGTTACTTAAAAATATCAAAAATAGCCCCTGCCCAGCCAATGTGGGATAATACATTTCGCCTGGGACTGTAATTTTGAAGGTTTTACCAGAGACTTTTCATGGTTGTCGTTACCTTTTCTTGAAGACTTCTTGAAAAATACCTTCACCACCATGTTCTTGCTCACGCGGCAGCTTGGATGTTTGGCATTTACACCTTGCAGAATGCACTTTGCATTGGGAGGTTTTGAAACGCCTTCTACAACATCATTACATTTGTTTAGATTTTAAAAGTGCCCCTTCCAAAAAATACATAGGGGACTATTGGGTTCAAACTTACAGGGAGGATCAGAATGAGTAATAGTGGGAATTTGGGCATATAGTATTGACAGATAAACATTCTCATGGGCCATGGCACCTAAAAGCCAATCAAGGCTTTTTGAAATTTCAAGCACCACGTCTACTCCAAGGTTTGAAGAATTTTCTAGGAGATTCAAAAGCACAGCTAGTCGACCAAGCATCAAGATTCCACTACATGAATTGTCCTCACTTGTAGAAGAAAATAATCCATGTATGACGATTTCCCCTACATGAATCACATCCACATTTTCTTCTAATGATTAACTACACATTTTGCTGTCATTTGGAAATAATATATCAAGTACATGTAGCTTTAAGTCCAAACCCACTTCTCCTAGATTTAGCAATGAACACGGAAAAAGGAAAGAAGTGGGCTCCAAGATCTCTGCCAATGCCTCAGAAGCAGCTCTAAGGTGATCTTAAAAACCTAGAGCAAAGCGTAGAGCTGAAATTTTCAAAACATATGACATGATATCATCACAGAATTTGAAGGCATGGCTTCGATAGCTAGAGAAAATGCATACAACATTTAAAAGATAGAACTTTATAGGAATGCAAGACCTTCTTGCTTCAAGGTCTGTGATAGCATGTAAAATAGTCTTACTATCTAGAGACTGCAACAGCCACACTTGTGCCGAAAGTTTCAATGATTCAGTGGCCAATGATATCAAAGTTAAAATAATGTTTGATATATTCACTTTGCTAGCCATAATCTCCTTTCCAATCTCTAATTGTAGCAAGGATACCACGTCTTTCCAAGATATGTTCAAAATTGCAATCAAATTACCTCCACCTGTAGCTGCTAATATTCCGAACTCATATAAGTTTTCTATTGCAAAGGATGCTATATTAACAATATGAGGTGTAACTTCATCTCTATTATCATTCATAGGTTGGTTGGCATCGGAATTTATACTTCGGCAGTATATGGAGGAGAGCCTTATTGCTGCACCAAGAAGCTCCTGACTAGCTTTAGCGGTTTTTGGTTCTTTGCAATGTATTTGCTTGATATCTGAAATTGCAACCTTTATTAAGGCCGATTGCTCCGAAATAAATTCCTCCACTCTCAACAAAAATGGAACCTCAAATAAGTAGGAACACTTTGCCAAAGTTGAAGATGTAACAGAAGCAAAACTCAAAGACACTAAAAGCAACGTCAACAATCTGATCGACATGAGTAGTTCTTGTTGGAGTTGTGTCCCCTAACTAGTTCATAAGCTCAATGTGATCTTCAAGTATCTCTGGAAGTGATCGACACCATTTTTGGATCATCAAACTAAGTTTTGCAACTTTCAGGCACTTGCGGAACATTTTCGCATTTAATCGCGAAGACGTAATTTTCGAACCGATCAAAACACCTTTCTGGACCTTGCCATCTTACAAGCGTGTACTCTGATATACAAGCAGGAACTCTACCAAGCAGTTTCTCAAGATGAATCTTGAGTGAAGAGATATTAATGGTCAAAAATGACCAACTGGCTTTGTCAACATTGCGGACCTGATGAAGTCAATGCGCAGGCAACTCATGATGCCTTTCTTAAAAATATCAAATGATATCCACAGACCCTCAAATCTGAGACATAGGTACCTTGAAGTACATATTAAAACTTAGAAAACTCATTTCGACCAAAAGAATGTCTAGGTGCGAATGGCGTGCTCATGAAAATAGCAACTTTAACTGATACGGCAATGAAAGTACGGATCCCTAAAACAGATGGCCTAAGAAACCCTTTTGAAAACCAATTAAACGGATTGGCAGGAGCTTGAAACTAGAAACATAGCTTTTCATTCATACCAAAAATATCTTGGAATAAACATTTTGACATGACATTCACTGAGGCAAATTTTACACTTATGCAAAATAGGGCTCCCACTAGATGCTGAAACAGAGACTTGTCAAACAACACCAACTGCAAATGGATTGAGCTTCGAAAACTAAGCAAATGGATTCGTAAAGACTTGAAAATTTGCATGCTGACTCACATTTATGCATATAATTGAATCCATTTTTAATTTTACCATTAAATCAATGGGGCAAAAGATATAAGCGCTCAAAGTAGGCTACTTGGTAAAATCTGCATTTGCACCTAAATTGCACTTTCAGCTCACCCCTTGAAATGGGTACCTGATAAATTGATCCAAATTGAAATCTAAAAGTTGTAGATCACTGCATAGGTCAAATGAAAGGTGTACAACATTTTTCCAAAGCCTTACCCTTTGAAAATCAACTGGCTCCATTTAACTGACTTATTTTATGATCATTTGGAAATGCAGGGCAAAATTTTGAAATGGGCTTCTAAACTTGACCCAAATTTAATGAGTCCCAACAGTGGCTCTGACTGGGGATGGTTGATTGCAAGATCAACACAAGAATCTAGAATCTATGGTAGAGCAGACTACCCAAAAACTGATCACTCTTCTCTTCTCCAAAACAGGGGCTCCTTATTCTACCCAGACAACACAACACTTTATTGAAAACCACACAACTGAAGCAAAGCAACTATACAAGATATAGAAAGATACTGACAACTGAATATAAACTGCTCCAAACATTCTCATCATTTACCTCTGTCAAAAATCTAATTCTCATCACTTGACATCATGATCCAAATAAAGGAACCTTTCAATAACAACTGAACATAATCTTTATAATAAACCCCTTTTGTCTCATTACTGTAACAGCTGGTGTGCCTACCTTTGGCCTGATTTTGAACTTTGTAATCACACACTACTTCAACAAAAGTAAAATCATGAGACAAAACACTATAGAGGCCTTTCCACAAACTGCCATACATTTCACTATCCCAATCAATTCTATCATTTGCAAAGGCATCATCATGTTGAACTTCAAAAATAAAGTATTCATTCTCAACATTGTAATTCTCATCAGTACTCACCGTGTTACCATTTACATTCATAGAATGAGGGACATTAATAACCAATTGATGCAAACAAGGAACATAAATATTTTGATCTAGATGTGATACTTCCCTATGTTGATCACACTCTATACTACCCTTGTTCATCAAACTCAATACATCTGCATCCTCAATATCCCATTCATGGAAAAAAATGCATACCTTTAGCTAAAGCAAATCCTTAGCTAAGTCTTTCTCATTCATACTTCGACCTGAAAAACTTCTATTTGTGGTCTGAAGTAATCATCACACAACCGATGCCTCTTATTTTCATCATGAAGTAAAATTTTACAACACATGTTACTGCTGTTTGGAACTACATCAACATTACAAACTTGTTCAACACAAGGGGAAACTTCAGCATTTTCCATAATGAAATCAGCACCATGAACACTAATATCAAAGGCAAAGGACTCCATATCCGGTTCAAGCATACTATCAACATTCACATTCTCTTCATGGTACTTCAAATTTTAAAAGCATTCAAATATGGGTTCATTTAAATCTGAAAATAAAACATTATCTACACTATCACATATATTTTTATCTTCAAAAATATTTTTGTTTTTAGATTCATGACTAAAGTATATAACTTGGTCTCCTCTTATATCATCTTCACAATATGAATAATAAGAATTCTCATAACTATCATCATCTACATGACTGACATTCATTTGCTGATTAGAAGAAGATGAAAAACTTGTGCCAAGATCATTCTCATTCTGAAATTGATCTTCATTGTTCATTTATATACCTTCAAGGTGCTGAAAATTGAACTCAGTATCCTCATAATCAGCAGCACCACTCCATTCTGAAACACATTCATCACTAGGTATACTTGCATTGAAAACACTATCAGCATCATCCGTAATTTCATTTTCAGCTTTATTAGACTTAAACAAAATATGATTTACATCATATTGCGCATCCTCACTTGCATAATCAGCAACACTTGGTGATCCCTCAGTATTTAGTATTTGAACATCAAATACATGAGCAGCATGTAAAGATCGATGGTCATCATCCTCATTAATTTCATTATCATTATCACTGGGAGATGCATGATTAACTTCATAATTTGCAGTCACATAATCAGCATAACTGACATACAAATAAAATGGTACATATCCTTTATATATATATATATATATATATATATATATATATATATATATATATATATCTATATCAGCATTATCACAACATTTCCCACTGATCATTCCATCATTACTATGAGAGACAACCGACATTGACAGCAGATATTCTTGACTCTCATCTAAATTTGAATCACATGCATCAGTAAAACCATTTGGAACTGCAGAGCTTGATGCACCTAGACATGAAATGATTTACTCAACTTCACAAGGTATTTCACCATTGAAGGTATTCTGGCAAACACAACAGACATAAGTCTCTTTGAGATTCCAAATTTCAAATTATTTTCAATGTCCCTAGCTGTGTTAAAATCTCCATACAAAGTTTTAAGTTCTTTGTTTCTCAATAAGAAACCCATCTTCTTACCAAATGCACTCATATAAATCTCCAAACATACCTTATCATCAAACTTATACTTACTGGAAATTTTAGACAATGTTTGTGAAAACCTGATATTAAATGTTGGTATCAATTCATCTTCCCTGATTTGTATGTAAGTGAATTCTTTCAGCATATCATAATCACTCACCTTTTCAGCAAATTGGTCTATGAAGTCTGAAATTAATTCTTCCCATGAGGAAATACAATCTGCTGGCAAAAAAGAGAACTAATCCCTTGCATCCTCTTTCAATGACTAGATAAATAACTTCATGCGCACATCTTCTCGACAAATTTCAAACTCTCCCATCAAATCTGAAAATCTTTTAACATTTTGACATGTTGATTCTGATTTCTTCCCACTGAATATGGGCAAATACTTTCTAATTTCTGTGGGTATGGGATTTGGGTAACCCGGAATACCTTCAAAATTTAGAGCAGCATAATGGTTCATACTGAAACCTTTCCTATTACATGGTTGTTCTAGTTTACTGGACATGGTCATATGTGGCAATACACAAGGTTGAAAAACTTCACTACTCATTCCTTCTTACTCCCACAAATGATTATACAACCTTGGATAAAACAATGAAACACTTCAAGCACATATCATCATCCAAATCTATTCATAACATTGCTTGACACAAAGCTTTCTTCAAATTTGCATACTACAGAAGAATATATATGTTGGATATTTCAGCCAAAATAGATATGCAAATAAATTTGTGATTCCTCTCTTTCCCTCTTTACTAGTGTTGTTCACTTAATGGGAAAACTATATTACACATTCAAATTTTCAGAACAAATATCTTGCATTGAAATTTCTGAAAAATACCTGGGTGCTTGCAGTTGTAGGACTTGTAGATCTAGACATTTATTTCAACTTTCAGCATGGTCTTTTACCTCAGAGTCGCCACCTCTTGCATAGAGGACATTTTTGAACAGCAAAATGTCATTCAACACAAATTTAATTCTCTATTTTCTCCTTCAATCTCGCTGCAACAAACACTCTTCTAGGCTATTTAACACATATGGATTTGGGAAATTAACACCAAATCTATGTGTATCTTTCTACTACACTTTATATCAAACTTTTATGATGAAGAATTTATGTGTAAATCTACATTAGTAGTGATAACTCATATCTCTGCACTTATATATAAAACCATAAAACCTTATGCAATATTGATTGCATAGACATTCAACACTGGTATGAACCATGGAGTTGCCACCCAAATAAGGAATTGGGGAAAAGTTTGCATACATCTGCAAAGACTTGCTCACAACTCAGCAACATGAATTTACTGTTACTCCTTCATAAAATATGACATGAAATAACATATCATTCTACAGATCCAAATAAAGGAACATTTTCTTCACCATAAAATCACTTTCAACTCTGTCCATACACAATGGACAGACTGGCTAGGCATGAAATTGATAGGATGAGGAATGCATTCAACTTCTAACCTTATTAATCAAACATTTAAATCCATTTACTCCCCAGCAGAGTCGCCATTTTTGTTGTTCACCAAATCTTCTTAACCCAAGTACACCTTCAATCCTTCTATGAAATGGCCAATTTTAGTCTATGAAACACATCAGGGCTTGGACAACATAACATAGGACCCTAATTGATCCTCCTCCACTTCAGGTTCTGCTAGACCTAGGGGGGGACACCCTTTTGATGCATTAAATACACCAATTACACACAGATGACTGCATCAACAATAAACAGATAGATCATTCCACAAACTCACCAAATTTAGAAACACACTACAGATTGGCTAAATCTATATAAACCACAAATGAAAAAGAGCTTGGAATGAAAGAACACAACCCCTAAACACAAAGGGAAAAAGATTTGTCTTTAAATTTGTTAATCTGAAACTATCCCCAAATCTTTCAAAGACTAGTGTCTTGTTCATTAGGCAACAGAGTCACACATAGAACTGCAAATGTGCATCCTAGTCACAAATTGGTTCTCTTTAACCAATATTCCTGCATTAATACCTTATACTAATGCATTGCTCAATTTATTCACGAAATTATCATATCTAGGACACATTCCATTATTCATGACTGATTACAGAGTTTAAAACCTTCATTGAAGGATACCTATAAACAATCACACAATCTCCTTGAAATTGACAAATTTCATCCTCCTTAAGGATTCAATTCATAATAATGAAATACATACACAGAGAGAATATTGTGGGAAATTCACTCATGCCTAACACAAGTAAGATCTGCAACTAGAAAACAATCTACTATCCTGCAATGTAACTTCTATACCCTGAAAAGATTCATAGAATTTTACAAGTTTGGGTCAAGAGATTCAGAAATGGAAGCCATGAAAACTGGAGCACTTCCTCCAAATTCTGGAACCCTTCAATTGAGAAGAAAATGGGAATAAGAAGAGGGGGGAAATGATTAGGTTTGCAAAACATGCCAAGTGTCTTCTTTTTCCTTAACTGCAAAAATATATCCTTCCTTCCCATGGAAACTGCTCTCGAAATATCCCATATTTGTTAAAACTAACTACATGATTTCATTCCTTATTTTGAGGACTTTCCAACAATATATAATACTTGCCATTTTGGGCAAAAATAACCCTCTGAGCAAATTAATCCACTTTATGTAGGCCATTATTCAAATTTTTGAACTTTTTATATAGTTTCAACTATATATTTAACTTTGATTTTTCATCTTTTAAACTTCTGATGCCCTGCCACGTGGCAGCCTCTGATTCGCTAATAAGTTCCACTGGGTGCCACCTCGCATGACACCTCATCAATCCACCACGTGTCTACCTCGACACTGCCACTGGACTACTTGCTTGTCGCCACCACATCACCACCTCAGCGACACGTCAGTGGCACCCACGAGCTGGACCTCCACTTGGACTTGCCACCTGTGCGCCATGCCATCTTTCACCATTTTGCAATGGCTAATGAAAGTGCATCTTCAGCTCACAAAATTGCGTAGGCAGTCAAATCTCGCTAAACCTACAATCTCTTTAACACTTTTCCATTTCACGAAGATTAATCGGCGAGCATCTCTGCTTCATGAAATCGCACGCACCGTTGATGTTCAAGGAACATGCTTGATCTTTAGTCTTTTCGCTCCTTCATGATGCTTAACTCTTGCACATCTTTACCCCACAAAACAATGCGCGTCCTCAGATCTCGCTGAACCCGTTCACTGGTTAAGTTGCCCTTTTTTTTTAAAACTCGCCTACCTCAGGATTCGTGCCTACATGGGGTCCACCTAGTCACCACTTGTCAGGCTCCTTGGTTTCCTCAAGAAGTGCACCCACATGCGTGGGGTCCACCTTGGCACCCAGCCTAACCATCCGTCAAATGCCTTTAAGCTTTGAAATTATACTTGTGTGGAGTGTTACTTAAAAATATCAAAAATAACCCCCGCCCAGCCAATGTGGGATAATACATTTCGCCTGGGACTATAATTTTGAAGGTTTTACCTGAGACTTTTCATGGTTGCCGTTACCTTTTCTTGAAGACTTCTTGAAAAATACCTTCACCACCATGTTCTTGCTCACACGGTAGCTTGGATGTTTGGCATTTACACCTTGCAGAATGCACTTTGCATTGGGAGGTTTTGAAACGCCTTCTACAACATCATTACATTTGTTTGGATTTTAAAAGTGCCCCTTCCAGAAAATACGTAGGGGACTGTTGGGTTCACACTTACAGGGAGGATTAGAATGAGTAATAGTGGGAATTTGGGCATATAGTGTTGACAGATAAACATGCTCATGGGCCATGGCACCTAAAAGCTAGTCAAGGCTTTTTGAAATTGCAAGCACCACGTCTGGTCCAAGGTTTGAAGAATTTTCTAGGAGATTCAAAAGCACAGCTACATGACCAAGCATTAAGATTCCACTACATGAAATGTCCTCACTTGTAGAAGAAAATAATCCACGTATGGTGCTTTCCCCTACATGAATCGCATCCACATTTTCTTCTAATGATGAACTGCACATTTTGCTGTCATTTGGAAATAATATATCAAGTACACGCAGCTTTAAGTCCAAACCTGCTTCTCCTGAATTTAGCAATGAACACAGAAAAAGGAAAGAAGTGGGCTCCAAGATCTCTGCCAATGCCTCAAAAGAAGCTCTAAGGTGATCTTGAAAACCTAGTGCAAAGCATAAAGCTGAAATTTTCAAAACACGTGACATGATATCATCACAGACTTTGAAGGTATGACTTTGATAGCTAGAGAAAATGCGTACAACATTTAAAAGATAGAACTTTATAGGAATGGAGGACCTTCTTGCTTCAGGGTCTATGACAACATGTAAAATAGTCTTACTATCTGGAGACTGCACGAGCCACACTTGTGCCGAAAGTTTCAGTGATTCAGTGGCCAATGATATCAGAGTTAAAATAATGTTTGCTATATTCACTTTGCTAGCCATAATCTCCTTGCCAATCTCTAACTGTAGCAAGGATACCATGCCTTTCCAAGATATGTTCAAAATTGCAATCAAATTACCTCCATGTGTAGCTGCTAATATTCATAACTCATATAAGTTTTCTATTGCACAAGATGCTATATTAACAATATGAGGTGTAACTTCATCTCTATTATCATTCATAGGTTGGTTGGCATTGGAATTTATACTTCGGCAGTATATGGAGGAGAGCCTTATTGCTACACCAAGAAGCTCTTGACTAGCTTTAACAGTTTCTGGTTTTTTGCATTGTATTTGCTTGATATCCGAAATTGCAACCTTTATTAAGGCCAATTGCTCCAAAATAAATTCCTCCACTCTCAAGAGAAACTGAACCTCAAATACGTAAGAACACTTTGCCAAAGCTGAAGATGTAGCAAAAGCAAAACTCAAAGATGCTAAAAGCAACTTCAACAATCTGATAGACATGAGTAGTTCTTGTTGGAGTTGTGTCCCCTAACTAGTTCATAAGCTCAATGTGATCTTCAAGTATCTCTAGAATCAATCAACACCATTTTCGGATCTTCAAACTGAGTTTTGCAACTTTCAGGCACTTGCGCCACATTTTTGCATTTAATCGCGAAGACATAATTTTCAAACTGGTCAAAACACCTTTCTGGACCTTGCCATCTGATAGGTGTGTACTCTGATATACAAGTAGGAACTCTACCAAACGGTTTCTCAAGATGAATCTCGAGTGATGAGATATTAATGGTCAAAAATGACCAACTAGCATTGTCGGCACTGCGGACCTGATGAAGTCAATGTGCAGGCAACTCATGATGCCTTTCTTAAAAATATCAAACTATCTCTGTAGACCCTCAAATATGAGGCATAGGTACCTTGGAATACATATCAAAACTTAGAAAACTCATTTCAACCAAAAGAATGTTTGGGTGCGAATGGCGCACTCATGAAAATAGCAACTTTAACTGATACGGCAATGAAAGTATAGATCCCTAAAATAGATGGCCTAAGAAACCCTTTTGAAAACCAATTAAACGGATTGGCAGGAGCTTGAAACTAGAAACATAGCTTTTCATTCATACCAACAATAGCTTGGAATAAACATTTTGACATGAAATTCACTGAGGCAACTATTACACTCATGCAAAATAGGGCTCCGACTAGCTGCTGAAACAGAGACTTGTCAAACAACACCAACTGCAAACGGATTGAGCTTTGAAAACTGTGCAAATTAATTTATAAAGACTTGAAAATTTGCATGTTGACTCAAATTTATGCATATAATTGAATCCATTTTGAATTTTACCATGATGGTCAATGGGGCAAAATATATAAGCACTCAAAGTAGGCTACCTGGTAAAATCTGCATTTGCACCTAAAATGCACTTTCAGCTCACCCCTTGAAATGGGTACCTTGTAAATTGATCCAAACTGAAATCTAAAAGTTGCACATCACTACATAGGTCAAATGAAAGGTGTACAACAAGTTTCCAAATCCTTACCCTTTGAAAATCAACTGGCTCCATTTTACCCTCTCTCTAACTAGGCCATTCAAACTGACTTATTTTATGATCATTTGGAAATGCAGAGAATTTTTTTGAAATGGGCCTCTAAACTTGACCCAAATTTAATGAGTCCCAACATAGTTCTTTATGTAAAATCTCTTAACCAATTCACTTCAGATATTAAGTTGTAAATCCTCTAGCAAGGTGAACTTTAACAGGTTCTAAGGTATTCTTAACTGGATACTAGTCACTTCTAACAAGGTTATGTTTTCAGAAAGAACAAATTGTAAGCTCTTAACAGGGCACTCTTTTTCACTGTGGTAAGAGAGAATGTGGGTTATCCCCATTGTGGTTTTCTCCCTCTAACCGAGGGTTTCCATGTATAATTACCTTTGTTATGTGATATTTATGTGTGCATGCAAATCTCCTTTCTATGGTGTTATTTGCTTTCATGATTTACACAATGTTTAAGAAAATGCAAAGGATAGTTGCATATCGATTATTTTGATTGGTTGAATTATGATTAAATTGTTGTAACTGATTCACCCCCCCCCCCCCCCTCTTAGACACCGATTAAATACTAATAATTGATATCAGAGCAAATTTTTGACATTGCTATTGAAGAGAATGCACCCATCATTGATCAATTGGGCATTCTTGTAGCAACAATTGGTTCAGAGGTAACCAATTTGGAAAAGGTTGCAATAAGACAATATGAATCAAAGAGAGGAGAAAAACTAATGGAACAAATATCAGTTGGAAGAGATAGCCTCTCCAACCACACAGAAGAGGTGAAAGATATACTACAAGAAGTTGGCCAATTAATGGTCACATCTTCAAGTTTTACTAATTTAATTAGATAGCTAGAAGATTAAAGAACTGAGAGTCAAAGAGAAATTCAAGATCTAATAGGTTCTTTTGATCCTCTTACCAGCTCAACATCAACTTTTAGTGGCAAGGTCAAACTGTTCAATCATGAAATCAAAACGTTGAAAGAAGAAGAGGACAAACGAGGTCTTAGTTTGTTAGAGCTATAGTGCTACCTGGAACCAATTATTGATTTCATGCAAATGAATGTTAAGGAAGAAGAACGCCTAATAAGTGAACCTGACTAGAAGACAGTCAATAATATGGGATTTTTTGTTGCATTTTTGCATGGACATTTCAACACCATGAAACAGGTAAAGCCTTCATGGGAGTCCTCTTTGAAAGAAACTCAAAAAAATTTCTTAGAGATGTTTTCTTTACTTTCAAGAATCATATTGTATAGTCTTTGTCATTGATGTCAAAAGGGGGATTTTTGTAGAGTTTGTATATTATGCGGTAGATGAATGGAACAGGGTTACAGGATTTAGAAACAGGGGTTAGAAACTGACACATTTTTGTAGCGTTTGCCACCAAATGCCAAAGGGGGAGTTTGTTGGTATTCTAGTGCATTTTGTATGACCGGTGAATGAAATGGTTGTCATTGTTGGCAATATCATCTTCTACGTCTTCATAGTCCATCAACAAACAAGTAAAGGATAACCGGTAAAGAACAAGAGTTCTTATTCCTATCGATGGTGAGTTAACCGACTAAGTAGTATGTAGATAGGGTAAGCAGAGTATAGACCAGCTATGCAATGAGTAGACCGGCACATAGGCAGTCAACCGGCTAAGCAATAAATAGATCGGTACAAAGGATGATAATCAGCTAAGTAGATAATAGACCGGTATATAGGAGGTAACCTATTAGGAAGAATTTGATCGGTACACCGGCATAATAGGAGTCTCAATCGATAGACTTGGAAACATCCAGTTAACATTTAGTTCAATCAACAGTCAACCAATGAACTTATCGGCATGAACAACTATCTTGACCGATATTCCTGGAATGATCTCTACAGAGTAATTTAAGGCGCGGTAACATAATTTTGAATGAGATTTTTGGAGGGCAAGTTTATGCCAGAACCAAAGGGAAATATATTCATATAATTCATTTTAATTAGGTTGTTGTTAATGTGAAAAGAGATCTGTGTAAGTGAACACAGGGGGAGCCAAATAGAGTGCAGGTGAAAGAGGCATGAAACTGTGATGCGGACACTAATTAATAGAATAGAGTATGGAGAGCGGACCTATGAGACAAAGGTAGTGTCATCAGATAGATCAAATCATCCTTGTTGCCTTCTAACAATTGCAACATTGTAAATCCCTGAATAGGTTGAACCTTAACTGGTTCTTCATGTAAAATCTCTTAACTAAGTCACTTCAAATATGAAGTTGTAAATCCTCTATCAAGGTGAACTTTAAAAGGTTCTAAGGTATTCTTAACTGGATACTAGTCACTTCTAACAAGGTGATGTTCTCAGAAAGAACAAATTGTAAGCTCTTAAGAGGGCACTCTTTTTCACTACAGTAAGAGAGAATGTGGGTTATCCCCATTGTGGTTTTCTCCCTCTAACCAAGTGTTTCCATGTATAATTACTTGTGTTATGTGATATTTATGTGTACATGCAAATCTCTTTTCTATGTTGTTATTTGCTTTCATGATTTACACAATGTTTAAGACAATGCAAAGGATAGTTGCAGATCGGTTATTTTGATTGGTCAATCTATGAGTAAATTTTTGTAATTGATTCGCCCCCCCTCTTAGTCATTGGTTAAATACTAACAATTGGTATCAGAGCTCATTCCTGACATTGCTATTGATGACAATGCACCCATCATTGATCAGTTTGGCATTCTTGTAACAACAATCGATTCATAGGCAACTGATCTGGAAAAAGTTGTAGTAAGACATTATCAATCAAAGAGAGGAGAAAAACTAATAGAACAAATATCAGTTGGAAAAGTTTCCCTCTTTAACCACACAGAAGAGGTGAAAGATATACTACAAGAAGTTGGCCAATTATTGGTCAAATCTTCAAGTTTTACTGATTTAATCAGAGATCTAGAAGATAAAAGAACTCAAACTCAAAGAGAAATTCAAGATCTGATAGGTTCTTTTGATCCTCTTACTAGCTCAGCATCAACTTTTATTGGTAAGGTCAAACTACTCAATCATGAAATCAAAAGGTTGAAAGAAGAAGAGGACAAATGAGGTCTTAGTTTGTTAGAGCTACAGTGCTACCTGGTGCCAATTATTGATTTCATGCAAATGAATGTTAAAGAAGCAGAACGCCTCATAAGTGAACCTAACTACAAGATAGTCGATGATATGGAGTTTTTTGTTGCAGTTTTGCATGGATATTTCAACACCATGAAATAGGTACAGCCTTCATGGGAATCCTCTTTGAAAGTAGCTCAAGAAAATTTCTCAGAAATTTTTGCTTGACTTTTATGAATCATTTGGTATAGTCTTTGACATTGATGTCAAAAGGGGGATTTTTGTAGAGTTTTTATATTATGTGGTAGATGAATGGAACGGGGTTACAAGGGTTAGAAACAGGGGTTAGAAACCAACACATTTTTGCAGTATTTGTCACCAATGCCAAAGGGGGAGTTTGTTGGCATTCTGGTGCATTTTGTATGATCGGTGAATGAAAGTTTTTTCATTTTTGGCAACATCAACTTCTACGTCTTCATAGTCCATCAGTAAAGAAGTAAAGGATAACAGTAAAGAGATCTTACATTATTCGCTCCTATTACATTCCATATACATACCACATCATCTACAATGAGATCTTACATCATATATATACATACCCTCAACCACAAACAATAAGGTCAACCACCAGACAATAAAACAATTACATAATTACAAAACATGTCAGTGAGAGACCAAACAAATAATATCCAACCCATAAGACATCCCAGAAACACATCGAGAAGTTGTTACATTAAGTCGGTTCATAACCTAGACAATACCGGGACCCAATATAGGGCCACACATGCTAAATCAATGATCTTAATCAACTAAGTCTCAAACATGATCACCATCAACATCCTGAATCTCCACTAGAAGACACACCAACACCACTTATGCATAGGATCAAAGATCTTCATCAAAGCTCTGCCGGTGAAACCCTCATCGGAAATAAACCAAAAAAACAAGCTTACCAGTATACAGGATAGCATCTGATCACTAGATCAAAACCAACTAAGTGAAAATGAGCATGAATAAGCCAATTTCATAACCCAAACATACCAAAGCATACCGGATCATGATGATCCAATCCAACCAAAAACTAAACAACCTACCAGGACTACAAGGATACTGGTAAAGCAACCATAATAGCTATTGTTGACATCAATGACAAAACATCAATGCAGCACATAATCAATTCCTCTGAATGACCAACACTCTTTCTCCTTCAAAGAAATCAATGTGAACTTCTTCCCATCCTTCTCAACAATGACTAAGTTTCTTCTACAATCATAAATAGCTCCTCTATCAAACTGCCAAGGTTTTCCCAACAAGAGATGACAAACACTCATAGATACAACATCACACAAAACCTCATCCCTAAAAGGCCCAATATTAAAATTTACCAAACATTGTTCCTTTATCTCTATCTTTTGATCATCTTATAATCAACTTGCCTCATAAGGACAAGGATGCTCAAGCCTCTTCAATCCAAGCTTCACAACCATCTACTCAGATACCAAATTGTTAGTACTTCCACTATCTATAATAACCTTGCAACACTTACCACCTAATTTACACACAATCCCAAAAAGACTCTTCCTCTTAGTAGATCCGGTATCCTTTCTTCTGAACATAAGGGATTATCCTTGCTCCGGTGCATAGTCAGATTCGGTAGTGTAGACGTATAAATCTAACCACTTTCCTAAATAAATATTTAATATTTATTTTAACCCCATTCCTCCTATTAATTAAATTCTATTTAATTAATTTCTTCACATTCATCTATTTGATTAAATGAATTACTCAATTTATTTAATTAAATTCACCTAACCTTTTCTAGCCTTTAATTAAATAAAATCACTTTATTTAATTAATTCCCCTTTCTACCTTTTTAATTAAATATACATTTAATTAAATTGATCCTTGCAAATAAATAAATCTAATTTATTTATTAAATCCCCCCCAGTTGTATTTATGCAAGTTGCATCCATTTTAGTTGAAATAAAGCAATTTTATTTTAATTAAAATCCTTTTCCCTCATTCACTTTCATTTTCCTACATCCCCCACTTGCCTCCTAAACCCCTTCTAAATTCTTCTAGTCACTTTCAATTTAGCCTAATGCATCTCCCAATTATTGTCACATTCCTAAGCAAAGGGAAGTCACTTCTCAAAGCCTCCAAAGTCTTTGAAATACATTAAAAGCTTTATGTCTTCAACAAGCTAACCCTCAGTCTTCCTAACCATTAATGGTTAACTCAACCTTCTTGCATGGTTAGAGAATTTATCTCTAACTTAACCCTCATCTAACCCAAGGGCCTTGGTTATCCTATTAACCCTTGCACAAGAGTTTACCCCTGGGTAAAAGCTTTATCCATTGGATAACTCTAATCTAACCTTAACCCTTACCTCCTAGGGTAACCTTCATGTCTTCTCAGGCATTTAATGCTTCTTGCATCTCCTCTCAAGCAATCTCTTGTTGACAATTGTCACCATTTCATTGGTGAGAATTATAAACATGGATTGATTAACTTTCAATCGTATCTCTTGTTAAGATTATTCAATATTAACCATCCATTGCCCTATTTTCCCTATAAATGGAGCTCTCATTCCTCATTTTCATATCAACAATATTTCATGCATCTACATTATAGTCTAATTTAATAAACATTTTAGCCTCTCTTTGTTAGAACATCATCATAGCATTTATGAATATTTTAATATCATAAGATATTCATGTTAGGATAGTATCTCATGCTAGGATAATTTATTATCTTTTATCATATCATCATCTTTATACTACCTGAATCATCATAGTTTTAACATCATATATATCTTAGAATGCATTCATGCATATAAATCAAACATAACTTGTTCTTGGAGTTGTCATTCCTAAGTCACTTGCTCAATGATCTAAGAGAAAAAAATTGGTTTTAGGGATCCTATGAGATAGAGAACAATGGGACACCCCTTGGGAAGCTTAACTAATTGTATTAGTTCACATACTTGCACCAAGAGTCTCATTGGTGTGTGGGTCTTTTGGATTCGAATTGTTCATTTTCATCACCGCATTTTACCGCATACATTTCTGGCACCCACCATGGGGCACGTCCCCATAAATAAAATCATTTTTTGTGCAGGCTAAGGATTACAAGAATGCTGGAATACCCATTTAGTGCATCTGGAGTATACTTTAGCACATTTGTGGCAAACACTAGCGCATTCATCACACTGTTTAGTGCATAGGACCCATCTTCTATCTCTTTTGAACTATATTTTAGCGCATAACATTTTTTGTTTCTTTCTTATGCATAGAAGTATCAGCGTAGCGCATTCGGGAATCAGACTAGTGCGTAGGAGTCATCCTCTAGCGCTTTTATACCATTCTGTAGCGCATCTATGCAGAAGTTCGGTGCATAACTCTGACAAAGAAAAATGATAGTTTGTAGCAGAGTTAGAAAATTAGGCTTGTGTAAGCCTGCCTAAAGTTGTAATTTTTTCACTAACTTTCTTTTATTGCAAGTTACTAATCATTTCTTGTAGGTTGGAGGAGTTAGATTTAGGAATTTGATTTATTTTTTTCTTTTTAAGTAGGATTAAAAAGAACTCATTTCTCTTTGGTTAAAAAGAACCTCATTTTATCTTGGACTTAAAACAAATCAAATTTTCTTTTGGACTTAAAAGGAATCTCATTGCAAGTTTAAAAAGAACAACAAAATCAAACACATTTACTTTCTCTCAAGATTAGGGAAAAAACTTCATTTGGGCTATAAAAAGAACAAAAAAAATTCATTTTATTGCAAAGGTAAAAAGCAATCAATCTTTCCTTATATTTTACAAAGCAATTTCTATTTTCAAGAAAACGTGTTTTACTTTTTGTTGACTAGGATTTCAACTTCCAAGTTAGACAACAAATTGCTTTGTGGGGTAAAAAGAACACCATGCTTGTTGGAGCAACATCTCCAAATAGATCTTAGCTAATCATTGCCTTGATAGTTAAAAAGAATATTGTTTTCCTTGTCTCAAAAGTGGAAGGTATATGCTCTCCCCTTGATTGGGTGACCAAAAAGCCAAACCACTCTTTATGCTTTCTTTTACTTCAAGAAATTAAATCCTTTAGAAGGTCTGCCCTCTCAAGTTGCCCTTAGGGTGCCATTAATGGCTAGTTAGAGGGGAACGACCTAAGTGGGAAATGACTGTATCACCAAGTGTTCCAACCCACTATAATCAAATGTTGAGGCTGATGAAAGTCCCCTTTAACGGTTTTTCTCAGTGATTAGTCTTACTCCGGTATCTTTAAGATATGTAAAGCCTTTGTTCTAAAGGTTGGCAAGCCTCCCAAGGGAGTTTATCATTGAAGACCAGACGAAAGCTTGATTACAAACCTTAGCATTGGAAAATTTGAACCGAGTCAGTCGCCAAAAATTGGCAATATCATTGTGCAAGGGTGCGGAAGAATCCACCCCTAAGATCACTCACCATATATCTCCCAAGATAACTACTCCATTATGAAAAAATTCACTTTGGGTTAATTTCTGGCAAAAGGAAAAAAAATAGGTGCCCTTTAGGGGGTGATAAGGTTGTTTGAGCTGATGGAGTATCGAGACTAGTGGGCTATGATATTGTCAATAACCCTTGAATAAAGAGTCTTCTTGATATGTCTTCTTTGTAATCCAAACCACTGAAAACATTGAGGATTTGAAAACATCCTCAAAAGAACATACACTACTTTTTTAGCATAAACAAATTGTTATCTCTTCTATATTTCATGTTTTCAGGTCATTTTTTAGAAAATCATCCATCAAATCACAAGTGTTATTTTTCAACATACAGCAAAAGCATCAAACAGAGAAATCAAGACAGTTAGCGCATAGGAGCAACAGCCTAGCACATCTCAAACATTCAGTAGTGCATTCAAACCAAAACTTAGCGCTTTCATCACTCAACTTAGCACATGACCAGTATCATACTGGTAAAATTTCAGATAGTGCTTATCAACATCACTGTAGCACATACGAACGTTAGCCTAGCGCGTTCAAAGCATATTATAGCACTTTCATACCAAACATCAAAGCATAAGAGAAACATATTAGCGCATAACCTATCCCAAAACTTTATTATCCAATAGTCTACAATAGTGCATGGGAGAGGCAGCCTAGCACATCTGAAACATTCTATAGTGCTTTAAGAGCACCCTTTAGCACATGGTCAAAATTAGTGAAAAATAGTGAGCAAATCAGTCACTTTAGAAAAAATTTATCAACAATTTTAGATACCCTTTTGGGTCCTCTGATGAATGCAACAACAAAACTTCAAAAAAGGATCATAAGTGATAAAATTCTGAATCCAACAAAGCACTCTTAGAAAGAGTTTTTCTAATCATCAACTAGCTTGAGATCATATTTCATCCAACAAAGTTAAAGAGTATCAGAACAGTGATCAAAGTTCCACCATCCAATAAATTTTATCAAAATAATACCTAGCTAGGTCCTCAATTTGTCAAATTAAGTTTTTGCATCATGAAACTTGACTCATATCACTTAACACACTTTGTCATGGAGGCAAATCAAACTAGACCTCTACTTGATAAGGTAAACTTGAGTTTTCAAACGAAGTATCCATATTCAACATCAACATCAACATCAACATCAATATTTGATCATTTGTGTATGACCACTCCTCATATTTTGAGAAGAATAAGTCTTCATCAAAAAACTAAGTTGAAGAAGAGACAACCTAGTTCTAAGGCACTTATCAAAAGAAATAAATTTCTCTGTATCAACTGTCAACTCTTTGCATCACATCACACATTTTTGTGTCATATGCGGTTGTATATTGAAGGAAAAATAGAAGAATTTGATAAAAAGCCTTTGAGAAGTAGGGCTTACATTTTGAAAGTGGCATTCAACCGACGCCTTAATTGTGGAGGAAGGATTAACCCCACTTTGTTTCCAAAGTTCCTTATCACTTATAATGAAGTTCGGTCTGAGCCACCAGCTCCACCAAGAACCCCAATAGAAGAAGAGGAATTCATTATGGTAGAGATATATTAATGCTTGTTGTCACTCGATCTCAAAAAAATAAGAAGGAATCACAACCAGAATCAAGCATGGGTCATAGACTGTCTAATCCTTTTGATGAGTATGCGAATATGGGAGAAACAAAGATCACTAAAGAACTTCTCCAAGAAAGTCAAGAGAACGCGTCTTTTCAAAAACTCGTACAAAGACTTGTAGAAGAAAATAAGGAAAAATATCTACTCATGCTAACTAGCAAAGGAGTCAACATTCTTGAGGATTTTGACACAAAAAACTTAAGGAATATAGATGAGATAATTTCAATAACAAGAGCAAGAAACTATGCCTATCAAGAACAATGAAGGGAAGAAGAGGCACATGATCAAGAAAACATACACAACTAAGACCACACCCATGAACAAGACCATGCCCGCAATCAAGAAAATATTAATGAATGAGGGGAAGCTCCCCATAGAAGGACAAATGCACCCATGGCTACTCTTACACAACAACTCCAAACACTGCAAAGACAAATGCAGGACATGCAACAAGGAACCACAGTATCATACTCCTTGGATGAAATATGTCCTTATCCTTTTGATAAAAGATTTAACATGGTACCTTTCCCCCCAAAATTCAGATATACCAAAGTACAACAAATACGAGGGTAAGAGTGATCCCCGTGATCACGTTCGGGAATTTTGTACCATGAACTTAGATTTTTCTCATGATGACACATACTTAATGAGATTATTCCCAAGAACTTTGGGAGGGAAAATAATGGAGTGGTTGTCTAAACTTACATCTCCCATCAGATCATTTGATGAGTTGGTAAACAAATTTATAACACAATACTCCTATAACATTCAACACGCAATCACCATGTTGGATGTGTGTAACACAAAATAAAAGAGAAATGAAACATTCATGGTGTTTCTGCAATGATGGAGGCACATGGTCTCGAGATATCCCCAAGATGTGCCTGAAAAGATAAAGATGGAAATCTTCATGTCGACAATCTGAATAGTGAGATGAGTTATCAACTCAAACTCCAATGCATACCATCTTTTGCAAAATTGATATAAAATGGTATCCAAGTAGATGAAGCTTGCATCAAGAAAGGAACATTGAATTTCTTTAAGGAAGGTGTTAATTCATCAAACACTAACACCTTTAACAATCAAAACAATAACAATAATTTAGTGAAATCTAGATTTTGGACAAGGAACAAAAACATTGTTAATGATGGGGTAATTGATGCCAACAATGTGAAGTCTTAACAACCAGTGTTGACTTTATCAGGCAACTAACCATCCAATAATGATCAAAAAAGTGCTAATCAAGGTACTAACACTTATCAGTGAAATACCAACCAAGGAGCTTCAACATCAAACACCAACAAAAATCATCAAGGAAACAACAACACTAACCAAGGAAACAACACAAACCAGAGAGGAAACACTAATACTTTCCCATATCGATTCATATACATGCCATTAGGAAAAACCTTAGAATCAGTGTTTTGAGAGCTATTGGTGAATAAAATCATCACATTGCTAGCCACAAGAAACTTTGAACCTCAAGTCAAACCACCCTTGCGGAATGACTCACATTATTGTGATTTTCATCAAAACAAAGGGCATAACACAAATAATTGCATGAGGTTTAAGAACATAGTTTAGGACGTGATAGACAAGGGTGATTTAACAATTGATGGTCATAAAATGAATGGTGACCATGAATCCTTCAAAAATTCTCTTCCAACTTATGACAAAGGAGGAGCTTCAACATCAAACAATACCAAGGGAGCTTGTATTAATCACATATACGAGAACGCCATCAATCACATATCAACATATGACAATCAAGTAAATGTTATAAAAATCAAAGACAAACAAGAAAGTGCATCGATAAATGTGACAACCAGAGCGCAAAAATATGTCTTGAAAGAGAATACATCAACATCGACAACTCTCCCCAAAACTCAATATAACTTGATTAATCAACTATGAAGAACTCCTGCTCAGATATCTATACTTGAGTTGCTCAAACTTTCACCAAAACACAAGGATATCTTAGAACAAGTACTTATTGAAACAACTATTCCAAATAATCTGGATATTGATCAATTCCAAGCCATGGTGGCCCATATGACAGTGCCACATAACATATCTTTTTCTGAACAGGATGATGTCTCCTTGAATCATCTGCATAACACCCTGCTCCATATCAAAGTCTTAGTCTATAAACATCGAGTAAAAAGAGTATTAATAGATGGAGGAGGTGGTCTCAATATCTATAATCTAAAGCTTATCTATGCATTGGGCTTCTCCGAACAAGCTATTGATCCAAAAAATAAAATCACCATCAAAGCCTATGATGATGAAGAGAGATTGTCTGAAAGAACTATAATATTACCCAGATAGGTCTTGTACAAAGAGACACCATGTGCCAAGTCTTGGACATAGACTTGACATATAATATACTATTGGGTCATCCATGGATCCATGAAATACAAGCGATGCCTTCCACATACCATCAATGTATCAAGTTCCCCTAAAACGGACAGGAAATTTTAATATCTACAAATAATAACCCTTTTTAGTATTGCAATGCTATGGGGGTAGCTCAAGATAGCCTGGTTCCACACAACAAGTAGGCCCAAGCTTCCTCAACATCCAATCATCAAGAAGAACTCAAATTTCTATCCATAGACTTCAAGAAAAAGATGAAAATAAAGGACCAAGGCATGGGGGAGTACTCTTTTGAACCCTTATGTCTATCTAAATTGCCAACGCCACCAAAATATCATGGACAACCTTCCACATCAAGACATTAGGCAACACAACCCATCACCATGTTTGACGGTAAATTTATCCAACTAGGCACACTGGCTGATGAATCAAAAGACAAAGACATCCTTAGTTGGCTATACAAGGATGAAGAAGAAATCAAAGTTGCTACCATAGAAGTGGTTGTACCAACACAACAATATGGAAATGGGTTTTGGATAATGCAACGAATGGGATACAAAGGCAAGCAAGTGCCAAGAAGGCATTATTGAACCCCTGCAACTTCCTTCACAATTTGCAAGAGACAAAACATGACTTGGGTATGAATAACATGTTTTGCCTAGGCATAAACAAAATCACTAGCAAAAACCTCAGTGGAGAGAAAAAAAAAAATATAATGAAGACTCATGGCAAGAAGCACTACACCAAGTAGAAAAAATGACAAAGAAGGAGCAAAAGCATCAAGAAAATGAAAAATGCCAAGAAGAACTCACCATTCAAAATGAGGAAGCTTCTTATAATAAAGTACATCATGTATAAGAACCTAATAAAACTAAGGTGGAGCCACCACCTAAGGAAATTGTTACTCACAAAAAATAAATGGTGTATGAATAAACGCAAAGAGTACAAACCGACACCGATCTTGAATCAAAAAAAGCTACAAAATTGTTGTCAATCATCAGTGATCTTTTCTCACCATACAACATAGCTGTCAGATACAGCGAGATAACCTGAGGCAATGCTTTTGAAACTGATTCCAATGAATATGAGTGGGGTAGTTGTTCTAATGTTACTAAAGACATTGAGGTGGATACCATCCACACATACACACCCATTTTTTAGGAGGGACGAAGCTCAAAACCTCAACCATTTGAATTCGGACCACACCATATCTACAAAGCTAGTGAGAACGAGCAACAATAATATGAACAAAGCAATATCGAAGAAAATACCATCGAAGACCTCAAAAATATCATAGACCTCACTAGTATCCCAAATGACTATAATGATGACTCCATCATGACATTTACAACAATTGATCTTAACCCACCAAATGACTCCTTACCACTCATATATCATGATCTCATAGATTGGGAAGAACCCAAACATCATGATATACCAATATTCCAAATGATGAATCAATTGTCCAATACATGTGCTCAGTCAACCCAGAAATGTGCTCTACCAATTAATAAAATAATGATATCTACAATTAGGGGAGTGCCAAGTCTCTCAGTCACAAAAATGAAACAAACAATGGATCTAATAGTGAAAAATAGTCAATGGTAGTATTAGATCACAAAAAAGTAAAAATAAATGACACATCTGAGGGTGAAAACCTTTTTGAGGCACCTAAAGATGGGAGACTTGACACTCTTCCTAGACATTATCAAGAAAGGTCACCAATATTGATTGAGCCAACTCAATCAATAAACATTGATACTGAAGAAGCAATCAAAACCATACATCTGGTAGAATCCCTCACAGAAGAAGAACAACCAAATTTTACAAAATTCTTCAAGGAAAAGAAAATCAATTTTGCTTGCTCTTATGTTGACATGACAGGAATAGATCTGAATCTAATCATGCATCATTTATCCATCACTCTAGGAGATAAACTGGTCAAGCAGAAATTAAGAAAGGTGAAACCATATCTGGCATTATTCATCAAAGTGGAACTAAAGAAGTTATTAGATGTCAGATTCATCTGACCTATAGACTATGTTGAATGGATCTCAAACATTGTACCCATTTCAAACCCCGACAAAAGTATCAGAATATGTACAGACTTTAGAGATGTCAAGAAAGCATGTCTCAAGGATGACTTTCTTTTGCCAAGCATTGACATTATTGTGGATCTAACAGTAGGCCATGCAATGTTATCATTAATGGATGGCTTCTTTGGCTATAATCAAATCAAGATAGCCCCAAAGGATCAAGATAAAACCATGTTCACCTGTCCATGGGGAACATATTGTTGGAATGTCATGCCTTTTGGCTTGAAAAATGTTGGGCAACTTATCAAAGAGCCATGACAAAAATCTTCCATGATATGATGCATACTTTCATGGAGGATTATATGGATGATTTACTAGCTAAATCATTCACCCGAGAAGAACACCTGGGCATATTAGATAAAATCTTTCAATGATTAGAGAAATTTAAGGTCAGACCAAACCCTAAGAAGTGCATCATCGGGGTCACATCCGGCAAACTGTTGGGCTACATTGTATCAAAAAAGGGCATCAAAGTAGACCCAACAAAGGTACATGCTATCACGAAGATGCCACCTCCTAAAAACATTAGCCAACTTTGATCTCTGCAGGGACGGCTACAATCCATTAGACAATTCATCGCTCAAATGGTAGATAAATGTCTCCCATTCAATCATCTCCTTCATTAGAATATACCTTTCAAATGGGAAGACAAGTGTACAGAATCATTTCACCAACTCAAACAATATTTGATGAGTCCGCTAGTTTTGGTACCTTTGATAGCAGGCAAGCCGCTCATTCTCTATATACCAATAATAGAAGTATCATTGGGGGCACTAGTAGCACAAGAAGATCCAGCAGGCAAAGAAAGGGCTATCTATTACATCAACAAGACTTTGAATGGATATGGGATCAATTATACATTCATTGAGAAGGCTTTCTTGGCAGTGGTGTTTTCTTCTCAAAAGTTCCATCACTATATGTTAGCCCACACAATCAAGCTGGTAGAAAAAATCGATCCTCCCAAGTATCTACTTAGCAAGGAAGCTCTCACAGGATGATTAGCTAAATGGGTCATGATTCTGAGTGAGTTTGATATCCAGTACACAGAACGTCCGGCTATCAAAGGACAGGTAATTGTAGATCAACTGGCAGAAGCACTATTACCAGACCAACAACCACTGCAAGTAGAGTTTCCAGGCATGGATGTACTCACTGTCACACACAAGAAATGGACCCTATACTTTGACAGATCCTATACACAACATGGATCAAGTGTCGGCATCCTGTTCGTCACTCCAGAGAGGCACACAATTCCAAGATCTTATAGACTGATGTTTCCATGCACCAACAACATTGCTGAATATAAAGCCTTGGTAATAGGAATCAAAATGGTTGTGGAATGGAGAATCACAGAATTGAGAGTCTATGGGGATTCTCAATTAGTTATCAACCAGATCAACGATGAATATCAGAAAAATGATGATAAACTAATGCCTTACAAGAGAATGGTGGATGATTTCAAACAGTACTTTGTGCACATCACCTTTGACAAAATCCCAAGATTGGACAACAGAGCTACCGATGCAATGGCCACTATTCGTTCATTGCTGCAAATTCTAGATAAACAGAGTCATTACAAGTTCCTGGTGTATACACATAAAAATGGCTATGAGTGATTAAATAAATATTTTATTTAATAATTATTCTTATATTAAATAATTAATTTGAAAAGATTAATTTATTTAATTCATTTTTTCATGTCTTTCTATTAATTAATTTAATTGAAATATTTTATTAACTAATTCATCTATCCTATTCCTCTAATTAATTAAATATCTAATATTTAATTATTCTTCTAATCAATTAATTGAATATGTAAATATTTAATTATTTCTTCCAATAATTTGAATATCTAATATTTAATGATTATTCTTCCATCCTATAGTCTCAAATATTAAATAGTTCTAAATTATTTAATCTCTTTTCCAACTCATCCTTCCATCTCCACTTCATCTTCCCTTTGCTAACTCATCCATCATGTGGCTAAATTAATTCAACAAAATTTAAATAAATAAAACATTTATTAGTCATTTATCTTCAACCTCCAAATTTAATGAAATATTGTGTATGTACACATATTTCATAACCTCCTTCTATATTCCCTCCAATATCCCTATATCTTAGGAAGGACTTGAGTCCACTTGTCCTCTCATGCCTAAATTTTCTCCAACCATCCCTAGATTCCCTTAGTCAGCAACCCAGTCAAGGTGAGATGAGTGACACTTGTCTTCTCCTTCCCCCTTTCTCTCAACCTTCACCTATGCTCACAACCATCCAAATCTACAGATCTGATCATGACCGTTGATCTGAACCACGTCATCTTATCCTCTCCAAATTTATAAAATCAAGAGTTTGAGTTGAGAGAGAGTTAGTCTTCAAGTGAGTTTTCAAGCTAATCATTTGTGAAAACTTATGCATATGTGAGTTTTAATCTTGAAGAAAATAGCATAATCATTTAGCATTGCATATCATAGTATTAGTTAACTATCAGTTACCAGTCCATTCTTCATATGCCATCTTGGAAGCTATCAGTTCTTGTCTGAGAGCACACCATCTGCAACTAGGAAAAGTGGAGTTAGGACACAATGAGACATAAATTATGAAGGTAATAATAGTATTTTTATTTTATATGTATTTCATGTAGTTTCATTGGTTGAGTTTGGATATCTTGTAGCATTTCCTTTGTATTTTATGAAACTAACATGTTGCGGGTAGCATTTTGATGATGAAATTCAAGTCGACAACATTTTGGTGCCCACCATGGGGCTACAAGACCTTGCATATACTTTTAATATTCTTGCAAAAGCAAATTTAACGCATTTGTTGTTGGCATTTTTTATGATTGATGCTGTGATTGTCATTGATGGACACACACTTGATTTGAGATCACTTTTTGTATGTATGAGTTAAAGCTCAACTGGTATTTGTTCCAATTGGTATGATGTATTATAGTCTTTAGACTATTGGTGTTTTGCAGAAAGTGTTTGCCAATCTCAAGCGGTATGAAGACCCCAAGTGGTTCGAGGATCTCAAGTGGTACGAAGGAACGAAGCGACACAACTCATATTTCCCAGTCTTCATTTTGTCAAACTGGCAACCGGTATTTTGCTTAAACCGGTATTTTGTATGAACCGGTAATACTCTGTGATGAGTTACCAACCGGCATTTTGTGATGAGTTACCATCCACCGATTGTTTGGTGGTGCCGACACTCTAGCGGTGCTTTTTGTGTCGTGTTACCAAATAAGTCTATATGCATTGAACCTAGGAAATCGTATTATAATCCTATTGGACCGACATGAAATCAGATTTCTTTATAAGGACATCATGTATAGGGTTTAAGATGGTTAATGAGTTTTTGTAAGTGTGAATATAGAATATAAGTTTAGGTCTATGAGAGAAAGCAGAGTGTGAATGTGTTGAAGACTAAAGTAATGCTGGAATGCATTAGGAACAAGCTATCAAGGATCTAACCAAGCAATTTGTGCTATTTGCTAGATCACTCACTTATTGATTACTCACATCTTCGACAAGTCTGAAGCCCTTAACCGGGTAGGCCCAAAAAGCCTTTTACAAAAATCCTCTAACAAGGTGGTTCACATCTGTGGATCTAAAATCCTCTAGCAAGGTAGTTTTAAATTGGACTTATCTCCTAATAGAGATTGAGATTCCTAACAGGATCTGTTATGGTAAAGAACATTGTATGACCTTAACCGGTCTGGTTCCTATTCTGCAGATAGTTACTTATGAGTTTCATCTCACCATGGTTTTTCCCATTTGGGTTTCCACATCAAAATCTCTTATGTTATGGTGTTTATGCTTCTGTGGGTGAATGCATTATTTTCTATTTGGTTTGCATGTGTGCTAACCGGTTTGTTTGCTAAATTGTTTTACCGGTTTACTGCTAGTCTAGTAAAGTGTTTAAGTACAGTAATTTTTGGCATACTAAGTCACCCCCCCTCTTAGTATTCATCATTTGTAATGTAGATTCATGCATGTGTGAATTTTGATAGTGCTTTTGTTTGATAGGTTAGCGCATTTGTCCTTCAAGTTAGTGCATATGTCATGTAGGTTAGAGATTTTGTCCAAGAATCCATGCATTTAATCTTCAGGTTAGCACTTTTGTCCTTTAGGTAAGCATTTTTGTCCTATAGGTTAGTGCATTTGTTAGTTTGGTTAACGCTTTTGTTAGAGAATTCTTGCTTCTTAGTACATAGAGCAATGCTTTTGTAGTGCAGGTTAGTGCTTTTGCCCTATAGATTAGCACTTTTGAGGTGAAAGATAGCGCATTTGTTAGAATAACGCTTTCATTTGCAACTGACAGAATTTCCTTCTAGGTCTAAATGTCCAAGAGCTTAAATTTTTCAAACTATTGACATGCATGTATAGGATTGTGTTTAAAGCAAATTTTATGCATTTCCTCACCTAGTTAATTAAGAGCTCTATTTTGGAAAATAACACATCATGTCTTGCTCATATATTTTAACTAAGGGGATAAATTGACAACATGCAACTTGCATTTTGAGTGACTTCTTTAAAATAGTTGCACATAGACTTTAAAAGGTTAAAATACACTTGTTTTTTCCATGCTTGATGAAGTAGTAGGTAAGGATGCTCTCACCATCATACGGTGATCACAAAACTAGACCTACTTTCTTTTATGTATAACCTTTCGAGGACCTGCTTTCTCGAGTTGCCTTGATAGAGCCAGTGAGAGGGGAAAGACCCAAAGTGGAAATGGGCTAATACCAAGTCCTTCTAATCCACTCTAAATAAATTATTTTTGTGATGAAAGTCTCAAACAACATGTGCTAATAAATTCATACCGACACTATGTTTCCCCATAAGCCCTATAGATCGTAACCTCTATAGGCTAGGAACCTTATGTATTTATAGAGCTGAAGGTGCCGCATGTATGGCCACATGACCGGAAGCCTTTACTAAAAACCACTTGTACTAGTTGCTAAAATCCTTCTAGTTGTTGGCGTAAGAGGTCGGACCTCTGAAGCGAATCACACACATATGGTTCTTAGTAGAGATATAAAGTTTTCCATGGGGAGTTTTCATGGAAATTGGTGCTTGGCTGCCCCAGACAAGTGAGTGTTGAGGGTGGAGCCAGTGGGGTCAAGCATCTAAATATTTTCTTTGAATAGCGTAGCCTCAGGGGAAACCCCATGTGAGGTTCAACAATTATTGCCTCAGCCTGCCATAAGATTTTTACTTGCTTATTCATTTTGTTTCTTAAACGTTGTGTCTTCTATGTCTATAACATGCTCCAAATGGTCAAAAATTGAAGAAAATCATCATCTAAGAGTGAGCAAAAATCCAACCAACTGCTGGAAAAATTGATCAAAAGGGTAGTACAAAGGCTTTCCAACATTTAAACACCAAATCAAACTAAATTTTCAAGACATCAGTAACAAAACACTTCTTGAGTAGATTTGTCTCTAAACCATCACGCATTTTCAAACTAGTTCAACAACTGGGTCACTAGTCCAACAGGGTATTCCCGAAAGGTTTCTATAAGCATAAACATTCAATAAGCTATTGATTCAAACATCTTAAGTGCAAAAGATCAACATCATTGTCAAGTTTCTCATCAAGACATATCAAATCCTCTATCACGAAGCTTGATCAATTTATCCTATATTTATAATCTTGGATATATCTTTCCTATTTTGAAACTAGGTTATATCAAAATTAGAGTTGTACCAACATTGGAATCAAACAAACTTGTAAACTATCAGATGCTTATATAACTTTTAAGTATCGCCTTAAGAAAAGAAAACCCAGTTATAAAGATACTCAGAAAAGAATAAGATTCGTGTATATTAATCGCAAGATATTATTAAAACATAGGACAATCCTACACCGCTTTTGCCATTATTTTTGTGGCTACGAAACAGAAATTTGACAGGGAAATTTTGCAAAGACATGTTTTTCAAATAAGAGACGCTTTATCACAATGAACAAACAATAGTGGAAAAATCAACAAAGCATATCTTCCTAAACCAATAATCACCTATTGACTTTGTCCTTTGGAAATTTAAATTTTTTTGAAATAATCACACGTCAGTTTGGACTAGAGCTCAATACTAACAACTTAGAAAACAACAAAAACAAATGGAGGAAGAAGATAATTTTGTATTCCAAACTTTTGGGTATACCACTATTGATGAAGAAGCAATCAATAATACCATTAGAGACCTTGAGCAAGATATCAAATTTGATAGGCTAATGAAAAAATTGTTGGCAAAACAAAAAGATAAATATCTCTTGATGTTGCCAAAATATGGAGCTAAATTGCTACAATATTTTAACATAGAAAGCTTAAAACAAGATGCGGAGACAAGTAACACCCAAAAAATAGATGATTCAAAAAATGAATATCTAAACAAAGAAGGTCATGAAGAGACAAGAAAAGAACGTGATGATACAAGAAACAAGCGTAGTGATAAAAGAATTTACGGAGAAATAAAGAGAAGTTATATGGATAATTCATTGTTAAACCTTACTCAACAAATGCAAACTCTACAACAACAGATGCAAGATATGCAAAATGGAACAATCTCCAAGAAGTATCCATTGGAAGATATCTTCCCATATCCTTTCAATAAAAAATTGAATATGGTACCATTTCCACAACATTGAGAGATCCCTAAATCTGACAAATACGATGGAAAATCCGATCCTAGGGATCACATTAGGGAGTTTTGAACTATGAGTATGGAATTTTCCCACAATGAAACTTACCTGATGCGTCTTTTTCCTGGGAGTTTAAATGGACAATCAATAGAGTGGTTTTCAAGATTACCATCTGGAATCAAATCTTTTGAAGAACTCATGAATAGATTTATTTAACAATACTACTACCATGTAAGGAATGAGATAACAATGCTGGATTTATGCAATGTTAAACAAAAGAATAGTGAATCTTTTATTATCTTCTTACAGCTATGGAAATGCATGTTTAATTTGTATCCAAGAGATGTGCCTAATCAAGAAAAAATGGACATATTCATCGATAATATTATCAGTGAAATGAGTTATCAATTAAGAGTGCAATGTTCTCCCTCCTTTGCCAAGATGGTTGAAAATGGTCTAAAAATAGAGAATGAGATGGTAAAGAAAGGAGAGCTAAAACTTTACAATAATTCTTATAGTAACAACAACAACAACAACAATGGCAACAATGACAAACCCAAGTTCTGGTCAAAGAATAGGAATGTCAGCAATGGAGGAAATGACAATAATAGTGCTACAAAACAACAACAACAACAACCAATTTTTAATCTATCAAGTCAAATCCCAAGCAATAACAATCAAGAAAACAATAAAACCAAGTCCTTCTTCTCCAATCCTCAGAGGAAATTTACAAACATTGGAATCAGCTTTAAAAACTCTTTTTGCCAACAAATTGATTGTGTTACAAGATGCAAGAGGCTATGAACCACAAGTCAAGCCAAATTGGTGGAATGACAATGTAATTACCATCAGAATAAAGGACATCAAACAAATGATTGTCAAAAATTGAAACACCTTATCCAACATCTAATCGATAATGGAACTATCACAGTGGATAGCCACAAGACAAATGAATCACACCTAGCTTTCAAAACTCCACTTCCGAATTATGATAAAGGTGAACCATCCCAATTAAAAGATGACAAAGGAAAATCCAAAATGAACTAAACTTATACATATGATGATGCGGTAAATGTCATCATTGTTAAAGATAATCCACCTTCAGAGCCAATCAATGTCATCACGAGAAGCAAAGCAAAGGTCGCCTTTCTGAGTATAATAAAAGACTCAACATCCACTTCACAACAATACAATCTAGTAGAGAAATTACAAAGAATACCTGCTCAAATATCAATTTTGGAACCTCTCAAAGTTTCACCTATGCATAAGGAAATTTTGGAAAAATCTTTAGTGGAAACAACAGTTTCAAAAGACTTAGATATAGATCAGTTCCAAAACATGGTGGGACACCTTATAGCCTCTCATTGCTTATCATTTTCTGAAAATGATGATGCATCCTTACAACATCCTCACAATGCTCCCTTACATGTTGAAGTCGCTTTTAATAAAAACATGTCAAACACGTACTCATAGATGGTGGAGACGGCTTAAACATTTATGCATTAAAATTGACAAAAGCTTTGGGATATTTAGAAAATACAGTGGATCCAAAGAAGAAAATAACCATTAAGGCTTATGATGAAGCAAAATATTCTTCTAAAGGAACTGTGGTGTTACCAATCAAAATAGGACCTATGGAAAGGAATACATTGTGTCGGGTTTCAGATTTGAAACTCTCTTACAATGGATTCACAATATACAAGCAGTTCCTTCTATGTATCATCAATGTGTAAAATTTCCTCACGAAGGACAAGAGATCACTATAAATGTAGACTCTAGTCAATATTGCACTAATTTGAAGCCAACACAAGATACAAGAGTTCCACATAACAGAGAATCGGTATATCCTACCAAAGAAATTCAAGAAAAATTATGGGAAACCTTTGAGAAAAATCTCAAATTAAATGATGAAGGAATGGGAAAATATTCTTTGCATAATTTTCCACTTTCCCCTAAGTCATATGGAAAGCCTACAAATATCCAATCAAAGACCTCAGAGAGATCAAAATATATGTTTAACAGAACATTTGTTAGAGCTGGAACTCTTGATGAAGAAACTGAAGACACGGACATTCTTGGTTGGTTATATAAGGATGAAAATGAAACTATAGAAATAGCTATAGAAGTTAATATTCCCATAAACAATATGGCAAAGGTTATGAAATCATAAAAAAAATAGGATATGAAGGAAAAAGACCAATTGGTAAACGACATCAAGGTATTTCAAAACCAATTTATCCCCACTCATAATATAAAGAAGATAAGTCGGGACTTGGATATCTAAAGTCAAATCAAAAGCACCATAATTATCAACAATCAAAGTGGAGAAAGAAATCAGTCTCTAAAGAAGAAAATTGGCAAGAAAAGCTGCATCAAGCAGTAGAAATAGTAACCAATAAATAAAAGAAACAAGAAGAACATGAAAAGCAAGAAGAAGAGATTACCATCAAAGGAAAAGAAGAATATTGTCAACAAGTTCAAGAAATACGAGAAAATGCAGAATCTAAACAAGATATTCCAGAAGCAGTGAAAATAGAGATAGTAGAAATCAGGGAACTTTTTGCACCATACAACATTTCTATATGGTATAGTGGGGTAGTCCTAGACCATGGTTCAGAGACAGATTCAAACAAGTATGAATGGGGTCTATATGTCTTATCCAGTACATCAAGTAAAGAAAACAATGAAGAATAAACAACTATTACAGACGAAGACATGTTTATTACAAAACAAAAGATGGAGTTAGAAAGAAGACGAGATGAACTCAGAATTCAAAGAAAAGAGGCATATACAAAACAAGAAAGGAAAGGGAATGACAAAGACAAAGAAGTAACGACACAAGAAGTACAAACAAAGATAGATCAAGCATCTGTAAATATCAGATTTTTATCAAATAAGGAACAAGATGTATCAAGATGTGGCAAAAACATAGAAGAACTAAGAAATAGTCAAGTAGGATTGACTATTAGTCCAAAAGAAGTTGAGTTTGAAAGAAGACAAAATCTAGCAAAAGAATCCTCTTTATCATGTACACAAGTATGTCAACTTCAAAATGCAAATGAAGTCATTGAAAATAACCAAGAAGGAATTTGCAGTATTAAAGACATGTGTGTTGACATAATCCATTCGTTTAAGGGACAAACGTCAGCTGAAGAACCATTTGAGTGTGAACTACAAAATACTAATACTGATTTTGTTAGAACTAATTGGAAGACACTTGGGAGAGACAATTCTCAAAAACATTTGATCTATGACATTACCTACTCTATGCCAATTATGATCATTATGTCATGAACTTTGAAACTCCTAACGATGACAGTGATTATGACTTACCCCTTCTTCATCCTAAACTAATTGATTGGGATAATTTAGAAAACCCTGAATTATATGTCTTTTCCAATTATCATACTTAGTCGTGTATCTTAATGCTATCGAGCCCATAACACATAAGATATCTTCCATTGCAGAATCAAGTAACGTTTCTTGTAGTCAGGGGAATGCCAAACTTTCCAGTCACAAAATTGAAATAAAACAAGGAAAGAGACCTACTATTGAAAACCATTTCATGACAACACTAGATCAATCAAAAGGAAAAATAAAGGACATATCTGATGGTAAAAACCTCTTTGAGGTGCCAAAAGATGGAAAGTTTGACATTCTTCTTGCATATTTTAAGGAGAGATCTGCTATACTAATAGAACCAACAAAAGCAGTAAACATTGGTACATCAAAGATACTAAGATACTTCATTATGCTACCTCATTATCAGATGAAGAGAGGAAATAATGTATGTAATTCTTTAAACAAAGGCAAATAAATTTTGCTTGGTCCTATGCAAACATGTCAGGACTTAATCCAGATCTTATCATGCATCATCTTAATGTGGATTCAAAAGAAAAACCAGGTAAGAAAAAGCTAAGAAAGATGCATCCACACATTGCTCTTCTTGTAAAAAACCGAGTTGAAGAAAATATTAGATGTGGGTTTCATAAGACCTGTTACTTATCCAGAATGGGTTTCAATTATTGTACCAGTATCAAAGCCAGATAAGAGCATAAGAGTCTGTACAGATTTTAGAGATCTGAATAAAGCATGTCCCAAAAATGATTTCCTGCTACCAAACATTGATATAATTGTGGACTTATTAGTAGGACATGAGATGTTTTCATTAATGGATGGCTTCTTAGGATATAATCAAATAAGAATTGTACCTGAAGATCAAGAAAGACAACATTCACCTATGCATGGGGAACCTATTGTTGGAATGTTATGTCATTTGGGCTTAAGAATGCAGGAGCGACTTATCAAAGGGATATGACGATAATTTTCCATGATATGATGTATACATTTATGAAAGATTATGTAGATGATATACTTGCAAAATCTCATACAAGACAAGAACATTTGAATATCTTAAGCAAGATTTTTGATAGGCTAGAAAGATATCAATTGAGATTAATTCCAAAGAAATGTACATTTGGAGTAACCTCTAGAAAACTTATTGGGTACATTATATCAGCTCGCGGAATTGAAGTAGATCCTTAAAAGGTTAGAGCCATCATGGAAATGGAGTCACCTAGGAACATAAGTCAATCGATATCTTTACAAGGAAGATTGCAATCAATCAGGATATTTGTCTCTCAATTAGCAAATAGATGTTGTTCATTCACCCATCTTCTACATAAGAATATTCCATTCAAATGGGATCAGAAATGTGAAGAAGCTTTTTTGCAAATAAAAGAATATCTTATGAATCCTCTAGTACTGGTATCACCAACCAAAGGAAAACTATTGTTGCTCTATATCTCAATGACAAATGTATCATTAGGAGCTCTCCTAGCTCAACATGATGAAGAAGGAAAAGAAAGAGAAATGTATTATATCAGTAGAACACTTGTCAGCTATGAACTAAATTATTCCTCAATAGAGAAGACATGTCTAGCAGTTGTGTTTGCAACTCAGAAGCTGCGATATTATATGCTGACTCGTTCCATGAAACTAATAGCAAAGATAGATCCACTAAAGTATTTGTTGAGCAAGTCAACCTTGATAGGAAGACTAGCCAAATGGGTTATGATACCAAGTGAATTTGATATAGAGTATGTTGACCAAAAAGCTATCAAAGGTCAAGTCATTGTTGATCAATTGGTTGAAGCACCTTTACAACATGACATGCCTTTGCACCTTGAATTTCTTGATGCAAACATTCTGACAGTAAGTACAAAATTTTGGGAATTGTACTTTGATGGTTCTTACACACAATATGGATCAGGCGCAGGAATCTTTTTCATCACACCTCAGGGACATACAATTCTGAAATCATATAGACTGCAGTTTCCATGCACCAACAATATTGCAGAATATGAAGCATTGACTATTGGGCATGGCCATTGAATGGAATGTCAAAGAATTACATGTCTAGGGTGATTCACAACTTATCATCAACCAAATAAATGATGATTATCAAACTAAGGATGATAAGCTCATGCCATACAAACTGCTGGTAGAGGAGTTTAAAGATCACTTTAAAGAAATATCATTCACCCAGATTCCAAGAAATGAGAATAAAGCAGCAGATGCAATGGCTACAATAAAATCTCTCTTACAAAATTAGGAGAATCAATATCGTTATGAATTTCTCATGGAAGATATCTTAACCCCTACCATTCAATCCCAGCATATCTACCAAATTTGCCATATATCAGGAACCACTCAATCCTTATACGGTCAAACTTATCAGTACTTAAAAGAAAATATCCTTCCTCGTGACCTATCCTGCAATCAAAGAAGAAATTTTATCCATCAGTCATCTCGCTATACTATTATTGCAGATATCCTATATAGGTGAGGTCTAGATAGTACTTTATTGAGATGTATTGAACAAGAAGAAGCTGAGAAAGTTCTCAATGAAGTTCATGTAGGTATTTTTGGCACACACTCAAGTGGCTTAACATTGGCTAAGAAAATTCTTCGTATGGGTTACTATCGGCCTACTATGGAGAGAGATTCATTCACATATGCTAGGAAATGAAAACAATATTAGATCCATGGGAATCTCATTCATGCACCAGCACAAGAATTATATCATATGACATGATCATGGCCATTTTCTCAATGTGGCCTTGATTTGGTAGGAAAGATAAATCCCTCATCTTTTAATGGACATAAGTTCATCCTAACTGCTATTGAATATTTCACTAAATGGATTGAAGCAGTGCCTCTAACAATAGTGACAGGAAAATAGATATCATCATTCATTTTGAATTATATAATCTGTCGCTATGGAGTTCCTATGACCATTATCACTGATAATGGAAGACCATTTAAGAATCAAGATGTGAAGGAGCTATGTGAACAATTACATATCCAACATAGGTTTTCTATTCCATATTATCCACAGGGAAATGGTCAAGCTGAGGCATCAAACAAAACTATCTTGAAAATTTTAAAGAAAACAATCAATGAAGCTGGAAAAGATTGGGACATTCAGCTGAATCCTGCTCTTTGGGAATACCAAACTAGCATCTGCACTCCAATGGGGGCAACTCTATATTGTTTGGTCTATGGATCAAAATCCATATTACCTATAGAAGTAGAGATACCCTATATATGAGTGTCCTTGAAAGGTCTTATACCAGAAGAAGAGCAACGAGTCTCTCGACTCCAAGAACTTGAACTGATTTAGGAACGTCGCAAAAATGCAATAGATCATTTGAAAGTATATCAACAAAGAATGGAAATAAGTTATAACCATAGAGTCAAGCCACACATTTTTCAGATTGGAGATATAGCTCTAAAGGAGAATCTAAGAAATCAGCAAGATCGAGAAAAGAAGGGAAAATTTGAACCAAATTGGCTAGGACCTTTTGTCATAGTAGCAGCATACGGATCAGGAGCATACAAGTTATCTACCCCTGAAGGTGATTGGTTTGATGAACCTATCAATTCTATTCATCTCAAGAAATTCTATGCTTGAGATATAAAGTCCTAGAAAAAATCAGTAAAAAGCATATAAAGTCCTGAAGAAATCAGTAAAAATCAGAAAAGAAGAAAATCCCTAAAAAGCATAAAACAAATAAAAGCAAAAAAACAGTGAAAAATCAAAAAATCAATAAAAACAAATCAATTTTTTTTTTAAAAAAATGCAATAAATTTAGATGGTGAAAACCTGGTAAACAGGGGCTATCTAAAAAGTGAGTTCCTCCATCTATGAGATCGCTTTGTGCTAATATTCACTCCATCCTATCCGCTCCTACCACATCCATCGCTTCCATCTATCTTAGCTTATCCATTCCATCTTTTGCATCCATTGCTCTAAACCATTTAGCAAGAAAATATGCATCTTACCAACAATTATCAATCTTTGACACACTTGTCGTAGTCAATATCTTAGATTTTATCAGAATCAATCAATCTGCATTTGTATACCACCATGGTTTGGATCTTGATCAATTCATATATCCATAATAAAGTTTTATTTCCACTGTGGGAAAAATCCTAATTCTTTTTCCTAAGGTGATCTTTTAAATCTTTGAAAATCCAAATCATTTGGAAAAATTAAAAAAACCAAAAACACCTAGGGTTTTGAAACAGATAATGAGAAACAAAGCAATGAAGATCAAGGCATCTTATAATAACTGAATCATGAAACTCTGAAACCAAAGAATCAACCAGCAAGTAATAAAGGATTATCAAAGATCATTCATCAAGATAATTATATCAGTTAATGACCATAAGAACATGAGAATGACATACAAGATTCAGTGTTTATATCTTGATTTTATTGCTAATCATGTACTCTATGTGACTCAAGGATGTCCATGACTAGAGAAGCTATGATGGGGCATGATTATTTTTCTTTGATTGTTGTTTGTGGTTTATCTCTTATTAAGGTATGTACTTGTCTCAGGATATGATCGACAAAAGATAGAGGACGTTCCAAGTCATGCATGAAAGAAGATAATCCTTGTATATTCTACAAGAATTACTCAAGCTAGCTTGACTCATTATATCAAGTTGCTTTTATTAACTTTCTATGTCAAAATCCATGTAAGAAATGCTTAGGTCATCTTAGATCATTATGTCAAGTTGCTTGTATTTTCTTTCAATATTTTAAAGCTCAATGATGGAATCAAGAACAGTTACAAGATAATATATGAAGAATGGCAGTATCATTTTTAGTTTGATCATTTCATTAGCTCATTATTCATCTATATTATAAGCATTAAATGTCAGTTGCATTATAAGCATGTCATTTCATTCACAGATCAACGGTCATGAATAAAGATTGAGTATACTTGGACAAACAAAAATAATTTGCATTTTATCATTATAGGTGCATTCACTTTTAGAATCATTTTAATCATCATCCATTTCATTAGTTGCATTTAAATCATTGCATTATTTTGCATTCAATTAAGTGCATTTCATTAATCATGTAGTGTATCATCATTATTATTTTCATTATCATTAAAGTTCATTAATGATCATTTAGTTGCATCTTTGCACTTAGATTCATAATCATTATAAGCATTACATGTAAAAATAAAAAACATTTGAAAAACATATTGCATAATCATTCATTTGTATTCCCATATAGATCATTGCATTTGCGTCATTTAAGTTAGTAATCATTTTTAGTTGCATCCAAGGTCATCAAATTCAAAAATCAAAAAAAAAAAATCTTTATCATTGCATCATCATAATAAAGAAAAAAAGATCATAACATCATCCATATAATAAATGCATATAGAACATCATCATATAGAGTAACATGCATAATAAAGATCATCATCATATAGAGTCTGTGTCTACATATAGATCATCATAAAACAATAAAAAGTCTAAGTATACAATGATATTAGATCAAAAGTACAAATGCCTCATCAATACAAAGTCAATTCAAGGCTTTCCTGTACCACTACCACCTGACTCTGTCTATCTCTGTGGCTGTGGGTGAGAAGATCCTCCAGATGCATGTCTCCCATGATCACCACTCCTCTGAGGAGGCCCCATGACTGCACCACTGCTAGTATCCATCAACACGGTGGTATGATAGCTACCTTCTCTCTAGCTCTCTGTGACTAAATCCTCATGTAGTTGTCACCAATGGGAAGTCTCCTTCTTGGTCCGAACAAGTTCTCTAACAGTATCAGCTGAGAGAGTGCCTGATCCAACCTGTTGAATATGATCAAGAAGGCCCTGAGTATCCTGTTGTCTCCTAAAAGTTGTGTCTCTCTCTGTCATGAGTGTTTGTATCTATGCTCTAAGTTGATCTATCTATGCTCTGAGACTATAAATGGTCTCTTTCTCTGGCACATCCTGCTCAAGAAAATCTTGTTGTGGTACATGAACCCCAATACCCTCATCTCCACCTCCCTATCCACCTGTTGGAATCTCAGTTTGAGTAGCTCTTAGAACCTGTCATGTAATGAGTGGCACATGATCCTCTGGATCCTCATCCTCTCCACCATGAGCTGCAATAACCCTAGGGTCTAGCTAAATTTGACCAAAATCAATGCCTCTCCTGCAACCCCCATCTAGTTCAGTCATCCTGCCTCCTCTTCTCGATAGCAACCCTCTCAATGATCTCATCCCTGCCCTACCGATATCCCTCCCAATCCATCCAACCTCTCTCCCACCCATAGGAAGTGGTCTCCCAATCCTTCCAACTTGTCCAAACGGTCCTCCACGAACTCTCAATCGACCTCCTCTCTGTCCAAGTCTCCTACCGCCACCACCTCCATCTCCACCCTCATCTCCACCTCCTCCGGCCTCCTGAGCATCTCTAAGCTCTCATCTTCATCTCTGTCTCATGATAACTAGATCATCTAAATCATCATCCTCATCTCCTGAGCTGGGAGGAGGATCTATTGGATCAGTAATACGAGGAAATGGATGTTCTAGTATGTATTGAGCATAATCTGCAGTAACCCTAGGATCTAGAATGTGCAATCTCATATCATAAGCCACCCTAGGAGTAGAAAGAAACTATGTGCAAGCAATCTCAAATGACAAAGAAGGTCGCCAATCTCGCCTATCTATGTACCACCGAGCATATATCATGACACCCGTAGGCATAGGATGAATGATACAGAATTGTCTAAGAATGTGACTCATCAATTGTCTCTCAACAATGTATGGAGTCCAACCAATGAGATATCTACTCTGCATAATAAATGGTAATGTATGTGCATCATCCATCCACAGATCACAATCAACATATGGTCTCCAAATAACACTATCTAGTGAATCAAGAACCTAATGCCAATAGTCCATCTTACCCAACTTATGCTTACTAAGGATACCTACACATAGATAAACATATGGTTGCCTCTCTCCATGAACTCTATGATGGATAGGTCGAGTAATAGCAATATGCTCCCAACACCAGATCTGCAAAAGTGTGCATCCTGTCGACAGACTAGCACTCTCATCATAAACAACTTGATGAAGATCTTGATATAAATGAGAAATCATACAAACACCCCAGGCATATCGAGTCTGATGTTGCATCATGCTCTAAAGAATCTCACCCCACCCAACAACAATACCTTGAGATCTCCTATCTGGACAGATGAATCCCCCAATCAAACCTGTAAGAATCATAGGGAGAGTCTCATAATACATAATCATATCCTCCCATCAAATCTCTCCTCTCAAGATTCTCTCATCACCAAATATAGCTCTGTAAGCCTCTATCCCTACACGATCCTGAAAATCATACTGAACTAGCTCGCCAGTCACTAGGATATGAAGAATCCTATACACATCCTCAAGCGTCACACTAATCTCACTTATGGGCTGGTGGAAAGTGTTATGCTCACTATGCCATCTCTCGACTAACACTGTAAACAATCCCCTATTATGGGTAATATCAGGCATGTATAACAGATGGCATAATCCACAGGAATCTATATGTCTCACCTCTGCCTATGTAAGCTCTGGCACTAAGCCCTGCATCGCTGGGAATTTCTCTCGACACTGGAGAACATCAAGTTTCTCATGTTTACCAAGAGAATTTGATCAGTCATCACTCATCTATCTATCACATCAAAGAGATCGCTAATCTATCATATCAATCTTTTCAAAATGAAGCAAATTAGGCTATCAAATCATTTTAAACCTATCAAACATGGTTTTCTATCAATCACTAAGTTCGATCAAAACTCTGCTATGCTCTTAAATCAGAAACTAAATCGGTTTCTTAGAGTTAATCTATGCAAACAAATCAAATCAATCTATCAAACAACATCAATCAATCAATTAAGTACCTATTCATCATAATTGTGCATTAGACATGCCTAAATATAATCAACAAAGTGATTTTTTGATATGAAATCTATCAAAAGCATTCATCTAGAGCATATGCACTAACCTTTTTAACAAAAATGCTATCCTATTGAACGTAGGTGCTAAAAAAAGCAAATTAGCTAACTGTTTTAACAAAAGCGATAACCCCAAGAACATATGCACGAAACTAACCAAATGAGCTAACTTTAGATGTGAAAGTGCAAACACATAATGTAAAAGTGCTAACCTAAACAAATGTGCTAGCATTCCTAACACATGCGCTACCAAAATAAGCACATGCACTAACATTGGCAAATGCACTAAACCTAAATGTAAATGCCCTAAACTTAAATATAAAAGCGTTAACCAAATACTGAAAAATCGCAAAAAAATAAAAAATTCAAAAACACACACCAAAAAACAAGAAAAATTGTATGACAAGTTGCAAACAAAGCTCGGGATAAGATATATATCAGATATCCATACTCAGGAGGTCGATGATATCATCAAACACGCTCAAATCGATGGTTCTCCAAAGGAATCACCATTTCGCCACCTCACCAAGACAATTTTCTTCACAAGCTAACAAGGATGAAAATGAAATTAAAATTAACCTTGGTTAATTTTATAATTACTATTTGAAAGCGTAATTAATGCTTCTCAATGGGGCAATTTAATTTTTTTTTCACAAATGAATTTAATTGATGGAACTTTCAATTATCATGAGATCATTCGTTCAAACCAATTTTTTTAACAATTTCACGATCAATCTCCCGAGGGGGCAACCGAGAATAGTGGAGTTAGGACGCAATGAGACATAAATCATGAAGGTAATAATACTATTTTTATTTTATATGTATTTCATGTAGTTTCATTGGTTGAGTTTGGATTTCATGTAGCATTTCCTTTTTATTTTGTGAAACTAACATGTTGCAGGTAGCATTTTGATGATGAAATTCAAGTCGACAACACCTGGTAGAGAAATTATTTTCCCCGAACTATGAAAATTCCGCATCCCAAGTTATCTATGCCCTAACTAGTTTAGATTCACCTCTATATAGGATGATCTATGATTATCTCAAAAACAATACTCTCCCACTCTACCTATCTCGCAACCAAAACAACAGCTTCATTCGGTAAGCCGCTCACTATACCTTAACTGCTAGCACACTTTACCACCAAGGTCTAGATGGTACTCTTCTTCAAGCCTTGATCGTAATGAATCTGACTCTGCCTTACATGAGCTTCACGAAGGTATCTGTGGTACGCATTCAAGTGGTCCTACTCTTGCAAAGAAACTTCTAAGAATGGGATATTACTGGCCGACAATGAAAAGAGAGTCCTATCAATTTGCTAAGAAATGTCCTAAATGTCAAATTCACAACAACCTTATCCATGCAACCGCTCACCACATCTTGGCCTTTCTATCAATGGGGACTTGATTTAGTAAGGAAAATTCATCCTTCCTCTTCAAATAGGCATAAGTTCATTATCACTGCCATAGAGTATATCACCAAGTGGATCAAAGCAGTCCCAATGACCACCGTAACTGGAAAATAGATCTCATCATTCATCCTCAAAAATCTCATTTGCAGATATGGCATTCCCAGATCCATCATAATAGATAATGGATGTCCTTTCGAGAATCACGATGTGTGAGAGCCATGTGAATGATTCAAAATCCAACATCGCTTCTCAACACCATACTACCCGCAGGGGAATGGCCAAGCAAAAGCATCAAACAAAACAATCCTGAAAATCCTCAAGAAAATAGTAAATGATGCTGGTAAGGATTGGCATGTAAAACTCAATCTGGCACTTCGGGCCTATAGAACAAGTATCTGCCCACCTATAGCGGCTACACCATATTCATTGGTGTATGGTTCAAAAGCCATTCTACCTCTTGAGGTCAAAATCCCATCTCTCTAAGTATCTTTGAAGGGCCTCATACCAGATGAGGAATATCAAGTAAATAGGTTGCATGAGCTACAGCTTCTTGATGAAAAATGACAACATGCCTCTGACCATCTCAAGGCATATCAGCAATGAATGTGCAGAAGCTATAATTACAAATTCATCCCAAGGGCTTTCAAAGTTGGTGATCTCATCCTAAAGGAAAATCCCAAAAATCAGCAAGATCGAGAAAAGAAGGGGAAGTTTGAACCTAACTAGTTGGGTCCCTTTGTCATCATATTAGCCTACACACTAAGAGCATATTAGTTGCCAACTTCAGAAGGGGACATGCTCGACGAACCAACCAACAACATCCATTTGAAGAAGTTCTACATTTGAGTCGCCCAATGCACAGATCAAGCAAAAAAGCAAAAAAATCAAAAAAGTATAAAAAATCATCACTATGGTGAAAACTTGGCAAACAGGCACCTTGTGACACAAACACAAAAAAATCAAAAAATACAAAAAATACAAAAAAATCAAAAAGTGCAATAAAAATAAGTGGTGAAAACCTAGCAACAGGCGCTATTTCTGAGAGAATAGCTCTTTTATCTATCAGTATTCATATCTTTGATCCATCTAGTCTCAGCTAATAGCCATCACCAAACACTTGTACACACAACATTATCCTAGACATACTTAGCATAGTCAATGTCCTTGATTATCTAAAACAGTTATCCATATCATATCCCACCATGGCTTTGTGATCCACGTATATATTCACATCGATGAATATCCATGACCGGGGGTAGCATTCATCTCGCTTTAGCATTGAAACAACAAACAAGGATCATAGCATACTAGGGAACCAGTGTCAAAACTGCTCATCAAGCTAGAAAATAGGATCATTATCCAACTGCAACTTTAGCACACACACGATGGACTATTTTGCTGAATTATGCTTTGTTTACAGTTTGGTATGAAGTTTTGACTATTTGTATCTTGATTTATGTATTAGTAGATTTCCTCAGCTAGTCAAGGATGCATCGAGCTAGAGAAGCAACGAAGGAATCTGACATTTTCTTTGTTTTTTTGTCTGTGAGATGATCATTTGTATGGTGTAAACTTGTCTTAATACATGATTGGAAATATATCATTGAAGACATTTTCAACTTTGCACATACAAATGGTTAACTCTTGTCTATTTTATGCAAGCAACACTCAGGTCGTCTTGGTTCAATTATACCTCAACGCTTGTGTCATCTTGCAATATAAAAAAATCCATGTAAGTTTTACTCAGGTCATTATGGTTCAATTATACCATGATGCTTGTATTAAAATTTCAACATATCAAAAGCTCAATGATGACAAAAAGAGCACAAACAAGTGACTAAAATGGGAATGACAACGATAGAATTAAAGTGATCATTTAGCTGCATACAATTGCATTTTTAGTTGCATATCATGTTAATCTTGCATTAGATACATCTCACATCATTATCATTATCATACATCTCATTTTCAAGATACATCTCACAACATAATAATTATCATACATCTCATTGTATATGGTGAAAATGGATAACAATAATAACAATATTGAAAGGCTAAATGAATTCAACCACCAAACCCTAGCCTAACAATCAACAAAGATCCACCATAACATATGAAGATTACCTAAGACAATGCAAATCAAATGAAATCACAAAGATTATACCATTACATGTCCAATAGGGTTTTGATCTCCATTCTTCCTATCTCCATTGATCTTGCTTGATATATTTGCTCTCAGATTTTATGTACACAAGAGCTCAATAAAGAACGGAATGTGGTTGCAAGTAGGATCGTAGTATAGTCAAGTCCTTAAGATCAGTGATTAGGATGATTGATTAGAATGCATAGAATGATTAGGGTTTGATAATGAAGGAAGCATCTCCTTATATAGAAGACACTATATGAAATGGAGGGATAAGATTGAGAGGTGTAAAAGGAGGTCGGCTATGATTAGAGGGTAGGTAAAAGAAATAATAAAATAATGAAATGGGTAGGTAGTGTATGAATTAAGAGATGAATGACATGTGTCATAGGTGGAAAAGGTTAATGAATTAATTAAATAAATAAAGATTTATTTAATTAATAGAAGAAGTGGGATCAATTAAATAAATAAGATATTTATTTAATTTAGGAAAAGGATAATTTAAATAAATAAATGTATTTATTTAAATGAGAAATAAGGCTAGAAGAGGATAAATGAATTAATTAAATAAATAAGGATTTATTTAATTAATAGAAGAATTAGGCTTAGATAATTAAATAAATAAAATATTTATTTAATTAGACTGGACAATTTTAGGTGTCTACATTTTGCCCCTCTTTGAGACAATGCAGCTTGTCGCATTGTTTCAAAGAAGATAAGATGAACTGATACAGAGTTGCCCTAGAATGGGAATGATATGCCCCCTCGAGAGATTGGATGAAAATGTCTGAAAAGATTGTAGACAATCTCTCGATAAGAAAGAGAGGCTAGAATGGACTGACCAGATAAAGTGACAAAGTCACGGGATAAAGAAGACTGACTCGGGAAATGAAGGCTAGGGGTAGTCTATAAGATAGACCATGGGGGAAAATACATCCTCATTTTCATCTATACATCCACAAGAGCAGAGTACAAAGCAAAAATAGAGCAGCAGCAGTCAGCAGCGATGGCCTTTGTTCACAGTTTCGATCGCGTTCGCCGATTCCAGAGGCCAACAGAGGCAGGAGAGCTGGTAAGTACCACCAAACCTCCTCGTACTTTGACACATTTAATTTTTTCATTAATGCATGTCGAATAGGGTAATAAATGCGCTTAGACTAGGGTCCAAAAAGTGTCAAAAAATGTTCAGGTGCGTCTGCATTGGTGCCAGGCGCGTCTATGTTTTTCAGGCGCGTCTATGCAATCTTTAAGCGCGTTTATGTCATGTAAGCGCATTTGTGTTTGAAAAGTATGAATTTGCATCTTCTAGGTCAAATCGGCAGTTCTGTGATGAACATACGCTGTCGATTGGATAAGCTGCTGAGAGGATACACTCAAGCAGGTCCTCTAGGAAGACTAGGATAGATCAAGGCACTTTGTGATGAACAGTGAGTACCAAGATAGAGTACTTTGTGATGAATAGGGAGTACTAAAATATGAGCAGCACTTTGTGATGAACAGGGAGTGCAAATGTGAGTAACACTTTGTGATGAACAGGGAGTGTCACACACGTAGTACTTTGTGATGAACAATGAGTACTACTAGGATAAATAGCAACACTTTGTGATGAATAGTGAGTGTCACTAGGATAGATAGCAATATGCATTTAGATAGCGAGTAGAATTTTGTGATAAACAGTGAATGCCACTAGAACTGACATGAGTGATTTGCTTGACTGCAGGAGTATTTGCCTATGTTGGAGTCACGGGAGAGATTCCCATCGACTCAGAGGTTGCAACCTGAGTTGTCGCTCGAGGACAAAGCTGCTATCGAGCAGATGGGTTTGAGACATGTGCTATATGTGCTTGAGTTTCGGGCAAACATGGGATTGCTGACTACGCTGGCTGAGAGATGGCACTCTGAGACGTGCATGTTTCATCTGCCGATGGGTGAGATGATAGTCACCCTGGAGGATGTATATAAGATTATGTGGATACCGATTGATGGGGAGTTGATTTCGTACGATCGAGATGGCGACAGAGAGGCCCTGAGATGAGTGTTCTAGGATCCAAGATTGGAGATGAGGGCAGGACACGTGGCATGGGATACCATGACATGGATAGGATTAGCAGTACCAATAGTGTTGGTAGGAGTTATCAGTGAGTTCCTCTGTATCAGTTTTGTACCATTTTGTATAATGATGTAGACACCTGCGGGTGATTGTAGCCATATGATTTTGACATCATTGTATCATGACACTTTATATATATATATATGATGATTCATCTTTGCGGCAGCTATATGCATGTGTACCTATATGATGAGATGTTCTTATGTGATGCTTATGATATGGATACAAATATGTATATGATGCAATGCAATATTTTTTATTTTTTTTTTGTTTATGTTTTATGTGTATGCACGATGCAAATGTGAATGTAAGTAATGCAGATGAATATGATAATGCAAATGTAAATTGTGCTAACAGGTGTTGTGTGCAGGATGTGATGCAGTTGTGATATCTATATGTATGTATGAAATGCTTATATGTGGTAATGTAGGTGCAGCTACATGAAATGCAAATGTTTTTGGTGTGTCATTATACTCAGTCATGTGATAGTAGGCTACGCGGACTCGAGAAGGATGATGGAATTCAATCAAGAAAGGGGGATGAAAGACAGAAGATATGAAAGTGAAAGAGCTTCTTGTGCGTTATCATCATTGAGCTTTATTATGGCAAAATAGGTTATGACAATCGAGGCATATGTTTGACCCAGAAAGTCATTGTACCTATTTGCATGGAGATAAGACAGTCACAAACAAGGAATGCCCCAGTTCATACTAGACTCACAGTGTCCTCATATCCTTGGACAAGTCAGAGCATTACTAAGAGACAATCCACAGACAGCAAATACAAATAGGTGACGATACCCCATCCTCGCCTTTCTAGTCAAAGACATCCTGGAGATAGAAGCTCTAGTCAGAGACATCCCAGAAAAGCTAAAAGACATGTCACCAAAAAAAGATGAAATCAAAAGAAAACCAAGACTCGACACCAACATCCACTGTAGTCCTCAAGTTTAGTGTCTCTTGTCACCTGTATAAGTCTTATTTGATTGTGGTCACAATGTTTACTCTCACAGAAAGGATAGATTAGCACTGAACCATACTGTTGTCTGAGTCTGTTGAAATATTTGATTTGTTGAAGCCCATTATTGCTGCTGTGTCTCATCTAAAACTGACTGAATCCATGAAACTGATACTTTATTGTGGAGAAGATGAAACTTTATTGCGGATCTGTGATGCAAATGTTGCTTTATTGTGGATTGTGCATGGATAGACTGAAGGAAGCTGGAAGAAACTGTACTCCTTGAAACATGTGATGTTCTCAGTTCCACACCCATCACTAGACGTAGGGTTTTGCCTTAGCCACAGATAGGATCTGATTTATTATGGATGGAAAGGGAGGTGAAAAGGGAGGTTCATTATGAATGGCTAACCAATCTTAGGTAGATCAATAACAAGCCATGATGGGACTGGGTAAGTTTATTATGGATGAATAGGTTGTGAGTGTGTGCAAAGTGAAAGGATGAAAGTGAATCCTGAAGGAGGGAGGAGCAATGTCTCTATGCATGGCGCTGGTGACCCAGTTTTCACCATGGTACTTGCCCAGGGTGCCACCTAAGTGGTTTTCACCATTGGACAAAATTATTTCTCTTTACTTTTTTTTATTTTTCAATGTTTTTTGTGTCACAAGGCGCCTGTTTGCCAGGTTTTCACCAAGTAACGATTTTTTTGTTTTACAAATTTTTTTTTTGTATTTTTGAAATAGGATATTCCGAAGAGCTATGTGTAGAACCTGCGAAGGAGCATGTTGTTGATAGGTGTGTAGGAGAAAAAGTGACACTAAACAAACATGCCCTAATCTCACTTTCAACCACACACTTGTGTACGAAAGAGCCTAGAGGTATCACACAATTGGCTACTTCTTTTTGTGGAAGAGAGAGCCACGGGCTACCTATTAGGATTTCTATTCCTTTGTTGTAATTGAAAGATAAAATAATGCAAGTTCAATCCCTAACCCCAAAGTGCAAGTATGAACTAATAACAAGATTGCAGAATTGAACTTAAACAATGGAAAGCGGAAAGCTGTAAACACAAGGACAAGACAAGAATGTAAATGCATACCCAGTGTTAAAATCTGAGTGAAAATGTTCAGGACGGGGGCGCGGGCGCCACTGTCCTGATTCTGCCCCTGAAACTGCTCCGAAAACTGTTGTTTTTGCACTCTGGAAAAGCTGTCAAAAATGCTGAAAATGCTGTCTGTCAGGAGGACCAGGGCGCCCAGCGCCCCTGTCCCAAGGACCAGGGTGCCCAGCGCCCTTGTCCTGGCAGGACCAGGGTGCCCCACGCCCCTGTCCTGGTCTTTTTCTCTGAAATTTGGTGCAGAGTGCTATCTCAACCTGCTATTCCTGGATCTGCAACCTGTGGCGTCGTCCGAGTCCCGAAACCTGCACTTATATCTGAAAAGATGTTTGGGCGGATATATAGGGTTTTGCCTTAGTCAAACCCCCGCTTCGGTGATTTCCACCTCCACGAATAGCCAAGTTGTATTGTAAAATGTATTGTGTGTGCAGACCTAGTGTGTGTGCAAGGTCCTAAGATGCAAGTAAGCAAACTAGAGCAACCTAGAAAGTAAACCCTAATTGCTCATAAATGATAATGTAAATGCTCTAAATCAAGATGCAAAGTGATCTAAAGCATGAATAAAGGATATGTTGAAGCTTATGCAAAGACATGAAAACAACATGAAATCATACCCAACCCTCAAGGGAGGAGTACAAGCCAATCTTCAGTCGGTAATCTCCTATTGTTCTTCAATGTCTTCCAAGCCCTAAATGGATGAATGAAATTGATAAATGCTTGATAGAAGGATGTTGAATGTTGTTGAAGTCTTCAAAGATCTGCTCTTTTTCTGCCTAGAAGGTCCTCGAAAGCCAAAATTCGGATGCTCTCAAATGAAAAAAGAGAGCTCTTATGTATGAAACCCTAGGTCTTAATTTCAACTTTTGGCCGACCTAGAGATTGAATCTCCTGCCAATTTCTTGGGGTTAAGCTTTATTTTATGATTGGATCACGCTCCTAAAATTTCGGGAAAAATGTCTGGGACCATGTGCACTCTGGGCGCCATGGTCTCGGCAACTTTTCACCAAATTTTTAGGGCCGTCGGATATGATGATTTTAGAGAGAATCTCGAAGTTACAGGTGATTTCGAGATGTTTTAACCCCCGAAATCAAGCCCCCAAGTTCAAAATAGGACCTAATTAGGGTTTTTGATTAAATGATGTATTGGAGGAATAAAATGAAAGGGGCACACTTTAATGAAAAAGGGCCCAACTTTATAATGTGGAAGATGATGAAATAGGACCTTAGACCTAATTAATTTAACTAATTAAGTGCTAAAGGGGAAATACAATGCAAAATGCAAAATGCGCCAAGGCAGGTGCTAAACTAGGTGTGAAATTGTACCACCCTAGCAAGTGCGTACAATTTACGACGCTACATTTAGCCCCCACTTTAGCGGTCATATGAGTACTATGTGCATATGCAAGATAAAGTACAGGAAATTAAACATTATTTGAAAAAGGATATATCCATAAGTCTGTCGAACGAAGCCCCCAGCGGTATCTGCAGTACATAGTTAGGAACCGCACCCTACAAAACCACATGTTAGATCACAAAATCACCTAATGCTTACTAAGGAAGGTGATGAAAATTTGAGGGTAGCTATATGCCCCCCCTGTTTCGGCTTGCTAATTTTAGTGAGTTGAAACAGGGTATCATGTTTACCACTTCGAATTGTTAAAGAATATTGATGAGAAATGCTCACAAGAAGATTTGATATGAGATCAAAAACTAATGGAGAATCATTTGGTAAGAAAGAGGACTAAATATCAATTCCATCACAACAAAGAGTGTGAGGATTTAAGAGTTCTCTAACACAAGATGAAGGATGTAAATGGAAACAAAATGCAAAGAGAAGAAAAGAAAGGAAAAAAGCATGAATACACACATTGGTGATCCATGAGAAGAATAGTGAGAGAGAAAACATGGACTTCTCGCCCCTAGATCTTGTCTAGGTGATCCATGGGAAAAAGGACATGGAAAACTAGCCCCTAGAGTCTGTCTAGGTGATCCATGTAAGGGAGGAGAGTGAGAAAGTCTAGCCTTATGCTGCTAGTTCCACTCAACCTTGTGCATGTGTGTGTAAGGGAGGTTAGAAGCACCTCATAGGAGTCTATGCCCGAGTATGCTACAACCTGTATATGTATAGTACAAAAACGTGACATCTCGCTCTAAGAGTCTGTGCTCTGGTTCCGAGAATAATCACCTTGCATAAAAGAAAAATGGAGACATCTCGCTCTAAGAGTCTATGCTCTGGTTCCGAGAATGACCCATTGCTCAAAAAGTGTAATGTTTATGTCATAAGCAAAGTAGAACAAGGATACCTACCTTCAAAAAGGAGATACCCCAAAGATGCAACAATGTCATAGATCCAAGCAAGAGAGTTTTGCACTCTTTAAGCAAGGATAATATAGTTGAAAAGGGATATCTTGTAGTATGTGTAAAGGAGATCCTTAGAGGAGAAGAGATCTTTGTACAAAAGACACCTATCCCCGAGAGGAATTGTCTTAGACAAACATCTTCTAGAATAAGACAAAGAAGAGAATAAGAATGCAATATTTCCTTCTTTTGCGAGGTGAAAGTGATTCTTAATGAAGCATGACGCTCTTTTTAACCCCATTGGGAGAGTGAATTCATTGTGGATGTATTTGACCAAGTGCAAAAGAGGTTGTAGTTAAGGACTTACACCTCTTGTAAGAGAGAATCCTTGAAAAAACAACAACAAATGCATACAAGGAATAACATCAAGTAATAAAGTTCACACCATCCACGAAATAGGAAAAAGTGGATCCTTAGATAAAAATAAGAAAAGATCATTGCCTCCCAAGGATAAGGATAATGAGAAGGACTTACACAATCTTCTAGGGAGAGATCTAGACATAAGCAAATTGCAAGACATTAGTGTATGTAAAATGCTCCTCACAAGAAGTGGGGAGGATAAGAAAGAGAATACACATCTTCTCCCATATCTAGGAAAAGAGGATTCTAAAGAAAAGGTGATCAATATTTCCACACTATTACCCCATGGGAACAAGAGATAACATAGAAAAATTAGGCTATCATGTTGCTTCAAAAATATGATTGCACTTGAAATTGTACCATCATGAATGACAATGAGCCCCCAGTAAATGAGCTACCAACGTCACATAATGATGAGCAACATAATAGCCATTAATGTTATTTAAAGACATGATAGATTGAATAAGGTATTTGAATATGACATGTTAAATGCTCAACTATAAGTGAGATCAAAAACATGTATAAAATGATAAAAATTGAAGAAGAAAAGTCACATGAAATCTTAGAAGAGGGATGAGTGTAATTTATTAGAGCCTTATCCCTAGAGGAAAGGACTTTATGATGAATAGGAGATAAAGATTCATAAGTGGATTTAGAAATTTGAGGGGATTCATAAAGAGATTTGTTCATTGCCAAGATTTCCTTATGAGGGGAATGAGAGTTGATAGAAGTAGAAGATGATTTAGTTGAAGTGAGATCATCATCACTACTAAATATAGCATTCACATTGAGAGATGGTCTTTTAGATGCTTTGGTACGTTTGCAGGGATTATAGCTGAGTCCAAAGGCATAATTGTGAAAATTAGTCTCTAGAGGAACTTTTATCCCTTGTTCATGAGCGCCACAACCATTTCCATGATACCCATGCTTAGCAAAAATGCGAAAACCACAACCATAACGATCAGCCATTTCAGGAAGAGAAGGTGGTTTTTCATAAGACAAAGAATCAAACTCTTCATAATTAGAGGTGTGAGGAGAAGAAGTTTGAGAAGCGGCCACAAAATTATTGCTCATAGGTTCAGGTAAGATTGATTGATTTTTAGTTTCTTCCTTCTTTTTAACTTTAAACTCTCTAGGAGGAACCCTATACTCACCTACAAAGGTGCGATTAAAGTCAAGAGATCCCCAATCGTCTTCTGCGAGAACCTTCTCAGGATCAAAAGCCTTTTTATGCGTATATTCAAGTCGAGAAGGATCTTCTTCAGGAGCTTCAGACTCATCCAAAGAATTTTGATTATCAGAGGGTGATGATTCATCCATAGGTATCATGTTTAACGAGTCATCACTAGAAGAGGAAGGCTTAGAAGAACTCCCTTTGGAAGTAGATGTTTGCAAACAAGCTTGAAAATTAGTATCACCTATCAAGGTATATGTCTTATTATTATAAATAAATTTAACTTGTCTATGCAATGTAGAGGGGACAGCTTGCATACCGTGAATCCAAGGTCTCCCTAATAACAAGTTGTATGTTAGATTTCCCGACATAACATGGATAGGAGTAGGCAAAGTAACAGGTCCCACTGTGATGGGTAAGGTGATAATACCTAATGAAGACTTAGCCACATTATCAAAGCCTCGAATGGGACGAGAGTCAGGCTCAATAAGGGATGTATCCACATTCATCTTATGCAATAGATTAATGCTACACACATTAAGGCCAGAGCCATTATCTACCAGTGTTCGTCTTATAGCAGTGTCATTTATGATAACCACAATCATCAAGGGATCATATTGATGTTGAATTTCACTAGTAGGCAACTCATCTTGAGTAAACACAATTTGAGCTTTAGGATTCATCATAGAGTTAACCAAAGACACTATATTACTAGATGTATTAGGTGGAGGAACATTCAAATCTTTCAAGGCATCTTGTAACATTCCATGATGAGCGGAAGAAGTTTGGATCAAATCCCAAAGGGATATCTTAGCAGGGGTAGCTTTAAGTTGTTCTATGAGATCATAGTCCTTACTAAGCATTTGTGAAATATGAGGAGCTTGAGGAAGAATAGGTTGGGAAGGAGGAAGCGAAGTGGGGATAACTGGAGGAGGATTAGGTTGCCTATTGTTTCTAGTATTATAAGTATGGGCAACGACATGATAACTCTCTCTAGTCAATTGCTTAGCATACTCATAAGGGCTCTTAGAGGAATAACCTCCTTGCACAGTAATAACAGGTTTCTTAGGAGTGCAAAAAGAATCATTAGCATAACCACCTTGAACCACTAAGATAGGCTTATTTAAAGGTTGAGAATTTTGAGAAGGACAAGCACCTTGGACAGTGAAGAAAGGTTTGTTAGGTGTTTCATTCACATGTATCAAATTGATTGAGGATGGTTTAGAGGAATGAACAAAAGTGTTGGAAGAATTATTGATAGTCTTCTCTTGCACTAAAATCTTATCACGGATCAAATCAATTTTAGGAGAGAGACAAGGGATAGGCATTGATGTTCTAGTAGGAAGAGTAATACTAGGAAAGGTCATATCATCCTTTATCATCACAGGATCTACATGGGGAATAAACTCTCTAGGAGAAGGATCAACACTACTCTCTAAAGTCTCACTTTTGAGAGGGAGATCTTTGAAAGAAATGTTAACCATCTTGCTTTGAACTAGGGTTTCCTTATGAGTAGAACCAAGTTGAGGAGAGGGAGATGCTTTATTTTTAGAGGGAGAATAATTGAGATTCAAGGAAGGGGAGAAACTATCAAGGGAGTTTTCAATCTTGATTTCATCCCCTTTGGCTAGGGGTAAAGAATAATCTATACCTTCTTCTAATGGTTCATCCCAAATAGTGAGGTTGTTGAAAGGAATGTTTGAAGTATTGTCAATTTCGAGAGAGGAGATAACATTGTTTATTAATTCCTCATCCTTAGGAGGGAGAGCATCAATAGATGTGTTAAACTCATCCTCTTTCCTCAAAATATGTTCAATATGATCTTTAGGGGAAAGAGAATTAAGGAAATTGCTTATTATTTCATCTTCTTTCTCTAAGGAATGCTTATGGGTAAGACCAACTTTAGGAGAAGGGTAAGCATTTATCATTAATTCATCATCTCTAGTGGGAATTTTCTTGGAAAAGGAAAGGCCATCACTAGGAAATGTAGGGATAATGTCATCTTCTTGCACAAAAGGATCCTCATGAAGGGAGTGTTTTTTAGGAGACACAAAGGCATCAAGGGCATCATCCAACAAAGCATGATCATATCTATTAAAAGGTTTATCTTTTGATTCAAAAGGAGATATCTCTTCATAGAGGGGATCATTGAAAACAACCATGTTACTAGATTTAGTGGAAGAGCTGATAGGAATGTACCCTTGAGAGGAATCATTCGACTTATCTTTCTCATCACAATGAAATGGCATAGTAACAATGTTTATGAGTTTTTGGTAAAATGAAGGTTTGGTATCTTTAGGTTTCAAAAACTCATCTAAAGCTTCATCTAACTCATAATCATCACAAATATGAACATCTTGCAAATAAAAATCTGACATTTTGAAATAAAAATTGCACACAATGCAAAGAAATAAAACACACTCTTTCTTTTCCTTCCTTTTTTCTTTTTTTTTTTTTTGAAAATGAAACTTAAATGAAACACGCTAAATCTAGATTTAGATATAACAAATGTAATGCAAGAGAAAGCAATAATAAGATTCACGTCGGGTTCACCAAAATGTGTAGGAGAAAAAGTGACACTAAGCAAACATGCCCTAATCTCACTTTCAACCACACACTTGTGGAATAGGAAAGAGCCTAGAGGTATCACACAATTGGCTACTTCTTTTTGTGGAAGAGAGAGCCACGGGCTACCTATTAGGATTTCTATTCCTTTGTTGTAATTGAAATATAAAATAATGCAAGTTCAATCCCTAACCCCAAAGTGCAAGTATGAACTAATAACAAGATTGCAGAATTGAACTTAAACAATGGAAAGCGGAAAGCTGTAAACACAAGGATAAGACAAGAATGTAAATGTGTACCCGGTGTTAAAATCTGAGTGAAAATGTTCGGGATGGGGGCGCGGGTGCCACTGTCCTGATTCTGCCCCTGAAACTGCTCTGAAAACTGTTGTTTTTGCACTCTGGAAAAGCTGTCAAAAATGCTGAAAATGCTGTCTGTCAGGAGGACCAGGGCGCCCAGCGCCCCTGTCCCAAGGACCAGGGTGCCCAGCGCCCCTGTCCTGGCAGGACCAGGGCACCCCACGCCCCTGTACTGGTCTTTTTCTCTGAAATTTGGTGCGGAGTGCTGTCTTGACCTGCTATTCCCGGATCTGCAACCTGCGGCGTCGTCCGAGTCCCGAAACCTGCACTTATATCTGAAAAGATGTTTGGGCAGATATATAGGGTTTTGCCTTAGTCAAACCCCTGCTTCGGTGATTTCCACCTCCACGAATAGCCAAGTTGTATTGTAAAATGTATTGTGTGTGCAGACCTAGTGTGTGTGCAAGGTCCTAAGATGCAAGTAAGCAAACTAGAGCAACCTAGAAAGTAAACCCTAATTGCTCATAAATGATAATGTAAATGCTCTAAATCAAGATGCAAAGTGATCTAAAGCATGAATAAAGGATATGTTGAAGCTTATGCAAAGACATGAAAACAACATGAAATCATACCCAACCCTCAAGGGAGGAGTACAAGCCAATCTTCAGTCGGTAATCTCCTATTGTTCTTCAATGTCTTCCAAGCCCTAAATGGATGAATGAAATTGATAAATGCTTGATAGAAGGATGTTGAATTTTGTTGAAGTCTTCAAAGATCTGCTCTTTTTCTGCCTAGAAGGTCCTCGAAAGCCAAAATTCGGATGCTCTCAAATGAAGAAAGAGAGCTCTTATGTATGAAACCCTAGGTCTTAATTTCAACTTTTGGCCAACCTAGAGATTGAATCTCCTGCCAATTTCTTGGGGTTAAGCTTTATTTTATGATTGGATCGCGCTCCTAAAATTTTGGGAAAAATGTCCGGGACCATGTGCACTCCGGGCGCCATGGTCCCGGCAACTTTTCACCAAATTTTTAGGGCTGTCGGATATGATGATTTTAGAGAGAATCTCGAAGTTACAGGTGATTTCGAGATGTTTTGACCCCCGAAATCAAGCCCCCAAGTTCAAAATAGGACCTAATTAGGGTTTTTGATTAAATGATGTATTGGAGGAATAAAATGAAAGGGGCACACTTTAATGAAAAAGGGCCCAACTTTATAATGTGGAAGATGATGAAATAGGACCTTAGACCTAATTAATTTAATTAATTAAGTGCTAAAGGGGAAATGCAATGCAAAATGCAAAATGCGCCAAGGCGGGTGCTAAACTAGGTGTGAAATTGTACCACCCTAGCAAGTGCGTACAATTTACGACGCTACAATAGGATCCTCCAAAGGTTCACCTTCTGGAGTTGAGAGCTGATATGCCCCAGATCCATATGCTGCTGTAATGATGTAAGGACCAAGCCAATTTGGTTCGAACTTGCCCTTCTTCTCTCTGTCTTGCTGATTCTTGGGGTTTTCTCTGAGAACCAAGTCACCTACCTCAAATGTGCGAGGCTTGACCTTGTGATTGTAGCTGCATTGTTCCTTGACTAAATGATGTGTAGCTTGAGTGACTGTCTTCCTTGATAAAGGAATTGAGATAGAATTACTAGTGTGTGGACTACACAGGCCCGTATGCGTTTCACCTGAAGAAGTTTGGGCATCCTTGATAACAAAGTCCTGCGAGGAAGCTCCATTAAAGGTCCATGATGTATCACCAGAAGGGAAATGATGTGTGGAACAAGTAGATGAGTGATGAAGGCTTATGATTGTGAAAAGAAGTGAAAGTAGGATAGCATGATGGAGACTTAGGATCAACAAGTGTGCTTTTTGACTTGAAATTTTAGAACTTTTGCCCCCAGTTATTTTGATATTAGGGGAGATCAACTCTTGCTCTTTTTGCTTCATAGGATTTTTATCCTTTACCTTGTTTTTTTCAGAGTCCAATAGCTTTTGATTTTGATTTGGACTAAAGGACTTTTCTTTATTATTGACTTTTAGATTTTTCTTTTCAAAGCTTGATTTTTGATCCCCAATGACTAAGGGCTTTTGTGATTCTTGTTGATCCAAGTCTGGAAGTGGAGTGGAAATGGAATGAGTGGATGATATGGTAAAGCTATGTGATTTATCAAGAGGGCTGGCGATATGCTCAATAGATTCTTCATTGGAACCACTCTTAGGACTATTGATATCAAGAGTTGCTTGCACTGCTAGAGGAGATTTGCATTCAGACTTAGTAGCCACAACACTAGGTGGTTCACACCCAATTCCTTGGCATTGAAAATTATTTGTAGGTTGTTCTTGTTGACAGAATACCTTAGGAGATAATGGGAGTTGGTCAACATGAAATATATACTCACCACATCCTAGGTCTTTAATCTTGAACTTTTCTTTTAGCTCTGCTTGTTTGGATGTAGAAGTTTTTAAGTATTTAGGATCCACATATGCTGATGAAGGAACAGCTTCGCGATTGGCTAGAATTGTTATTTCTGATCTAGGTCGCAGATTATTGCAATATATAAATGGATTTGGATCCGCTTTGACGGTCACTTCAACTCCATTGTGTGGAAACTTGATGCATCGATGATATGTAGAAGGGACTGCGCTCATCTCATGAATCCATGGACGTCCCAAGAGTATGTTGTATGTGAGATCTAGATCAAGGATTTGACAAACCACATCCTTTGTAACTGGCCCAACTCTGGGAGGTAAGGTGACTGTGCCCTTGGATGAACGCTCTTCATCATCATATGCCTTGATGGTAATTTTGTTTGTAGAATTCACAGCTTTGTCAGAATATCCCAATTGTTTAATAGTGCTCAATGTACAAATGTTTAGACCTGCTCCTCCATCTATCAGGACTCGTTTGATTCTATGTTTGTGTATGAAGGCTTCAATGTGTAATGGTGCATTATGTGGCTGACTTATAGAGGCGTCATTGGCTTCTGTGAAAGTAAGGGAGTGTGGAATGGAAAGGTATCCCACCATGGCTTGAAACTGGTCCACATTCAGATCAGTAGGAACAGCAGTATCTCTCAAGATTTTATCAAGAATGGCTTTATGTGCGGGAGATATGCGTAATAGTTCAAGGATTGAAATGAGCGCGGGTGTCTTCCCTAACTGTTCTACAAGGTCATACTCAGGTTTGGTTGATGAAGAAGTGGTGTTTTTAGTTGGAGCACCTTGCAAAGTGAATTTACTTCGGCGAGTAGTAACATGACATTCAGAGGTAGGTTCGGAAGAAGATCCAACACCTTTTAGGACAATCTTGGGTCTCTGGGTAGAATTCTCGGACGCTTTGTCCTTGATGATAATAGTAGAGACATAATTGTCCATCAATATGTGATTGATAGTTGAATCATAGTTATAGGATGCTCTGGTATAGTTGGTTTGATCCTCTGTGGCTTTAGCTTTTCCCTTGTCATGTTTTGGGAATGGTTCCTTAAACATCTCATGTTCTTGATTAGACGAATGTCCCTCAATCTCAATGTCACCTCTATCAATGAGATCCTGTATGATTTTCTTCAGTCAATGACAATTTCCTATCTTATGACCCTTGCTCTTATGAAATTCACAATACTCATCATCATTCCACCAATTCGGCTTAACCTTTGGTTCATATGGAGGAAAATCTGGAACTGTGATTACCTTGTTTGCCACAAGCTTCTTGAAAACTGACTCAAGTGGTTCTCCCAATGGAGTGTACTTCCTTCGTGATCTGGAAGTTGTTTGAGTATTTACTTGATTGTTTGTAGAACTTGATCCTGAAAAGATGACTTTGGGTCACACTGTGTTGGCATCAACAACACCATCATTGACTGTATTCTTGTTTTTATTCCAAAATCTTGGCTTGTCTTTTCCTTTAAAGTCATCTTTGTTTTCCTTAAATATCTTAATGACTCCTTGTTCAATTAGGACCTTTTCTGTTGCTAAGCCTTTTTTGATAACGTCCTTGAAGGTAGACAAACAAGCTTTCCTTAAGTCATAACCAATCTCTTTGTTAACATTTTGGGTGAACATCTCTACCATTTGTTTTTGTGGAATCTCACAAGAGCATCTGCTGGCTAGATTTCTCCATCTTTGTAAAAATGATGCAAAAGATTCTCCCTCTTTTTGCTTGGTGTTGCACAAAGTAGTGACTAATATGTCTGTCTCTATGTTGTAGGAGAAATGTTGAATAAATGCCTCTGCTAAGTCACCCCATGACTTAATACCAGGTGGGAGTTGTGAGAACCATTCCATAGCTTGATCACCTAAGCTTTGTGGGAATAATCTCATCAAATATGTCTCTTCTGCTGCTACCTCAATGCAAGCTGTGAAAAATTGTCTTATGTGTGCCTTAGGATCCCCTTTTCCTCTATACTTATCAAATTTAGGCGTCACAAAGTGTGTAGGAAAAGAAGGCATTGGAATGCTCTTGTCAAATGGATAAGGAAATATGTCTCTCATTGTGTATGTTGGCTTCGGTGTATTTATGTCCTCCATTTTCTTTTGTAAGTCCCTGATTTGTTGCTCCAAATTGCTCTTAGGTGGAGATCGACTTCTTGGACCATATCCTATGTTTGAGGTACCCATTGGAGGAGGTGCATGTTGCATATATGGATGATATTGATCATACACATGTTCATATGGAGGAGGTCTATAATGATGTTGCATATATGGACCACTTGGTATAGATTCATGTTGAGGAACACCATATCTATTTTGTGCATGTATACCATACTCTACAGGCATGTCATGTTCTATTGTATTGCCCCCAAATTTGACATGAGGTTTCCTTGTGTCCAAATTTTGAGCATGCCTTGGAATATCCCATTTCTTTGGTGGTTGATCCTTAGCATTGATATGTGATTGAGCATATTTTTCTCCATAAGACTTCCATAATGGTCTGCGAAGGTGAGTATCATATGTTTGACCATGTGTATGTGGGACCTCTGGTTTTTGAAGCAAAGCTGATGGTGATTCAGGTACCATGTGTGGTCCTCTATTTCCTCCACTATTAGGTCTCCTTTGATCCATATTGGAGTGAGGTTGTTGCAAAGGTCTATGTTCCATTATTTGAGACATGTAAAAATCATGAGGTATCTTGGCTCCACTTTGTGCCATCATGTGTAAGAAGTATTGTCTATCTCTCCTCATTATTTCCTCAACCAATCGATTGAAATGGGGATTCATAATGTATTCTTCCACATCTGCTGAATGTACTGAAAAGTTGTCCACATTGTCATTTTGTGTAGCATTGTTGTTTATAGTGTCCATGTTCTCAACATTTGGATTCTTTCTATAGGCATCCATGTCAGGTAATGTAGTATGATCAGAATTGAAAAAGATCTCATTGTCATACTCATAAGAACTCATGTTTGCAGACTCTTGAGCCTCTTTAGTTTCTCTCCTAGATTTTTGAAGACGGGTTTCAACCATGAACTAGGTATTGACCAAGATGTGTGAGACTAGATGAAAAATGGAAAGAGTATGAAAGACCAAGAGTTGGATGAAATGTAAATGAGTCTGAAGTGTACTTGTAATGTCCAAAGTGTAAGACCAAGTATGTATGTAGTAGAGTAGGTGTGACTTCCAAAGAGAGGATAGTTTCTCTTGATGAGGTAAGTTGACCTTGACTCTAAGTAAAACCAAATGAGACCCAAAGGTAAGAAACCTTGATGAGGGACCACTTAGCAAAGTGTTGTTGTATGTAGTGTGTTGACAAAGTATGATGAGGACAAGCAAGTGACCTTTTGACTCAAGTTTAGACAAATGTGAATGTAATGTAAGGTGTAAAGCAATGATGGATTTTGTGAGACCCAAAGACAAGTTGAATGCTAGATGAAAACCTGGAGAAACAACCTAGGAAGCTCAAGAATTCTGAAACTGATTGTTCTTGTTTGCTTGACTGTAAAATTTTTCCAATTTGTGAAGTTGTGACCAAATCTGAATGTTTGACTATTTTTCGTGACAAGAGGACACAATGTTGATGAGGACTCAATGTTTGCAAGTGTTTAGACTCTCCAAGAAAAGTGTGTTGTTTGATGTAAAAATGTTTTGCATACACTTGAAAACACAAAAGACACAATGTTTTGTTGTTTGGTTTTGAATGTTTTGAATGTTTAAAATAAGTCAAGCGCAATTCTTATGGCTGGCCAAGACAATAGTTGTTGATCCCACATGAGGTTTTACCCCCGAGGCTACGCTATTCAGAGCGGATACTTAGATGCTTGACCTCACTGGCTCCACCTTCGGCACTCCTCGGGTCAGCCAAGCATCAATCCCCATGAAAATTCCCCGTGGCGAACTTTGTATCTCTACTAAGAACCGTATGTGTGTGGGCCGCTACCAGAGGTCCGACCTCCTGCCCCAACAACTAGAAGGATTTGGGCTTCTAAAACAAAAAGGTGCTAGTAAGGGCATCCGCTCGTGTGGCCATACATGCGGCACTTTCAGCTCTGTAAATACAGAAGGCTCCCAGCCGGTAGGGGTTACGCCCTACAAATGATCAAATAAATTTGATCAAACGGGTTTATGGGGAGACATAGTGTCGGTATGAACTAATCAGCACACGTTATCCATAGTTTTCACCATGAATACAGTTGTTTATAGTGGTTCAGAAGAGGTGGGTTTTCCTCGCTACCACTTGGGTCGTTCTCTTCTCACTAGTAGTCCTAATGACCACACGGGAAGATAGGCCCTCTAAAGTTTAAACAAAAAGAGCCTATTGCTTAAGACACAAAAGACAATGATTCAATTTTAGTGCACCAATTGAAGTGTTTGCTAGTCTATGAAAACAAGGCACACAATAAAAATCCAAAAACCCTTGCCAAGGATCTGCAACAAAGATTTATTAGTAGTTTAGATTGTTTGAAATAATCACCCCTTCCTGCAAGCACACAAGTTAGGTAAATTTTAGATCCAAAAGACTTTGTGAAATAGGGGCCTTCAATAATGCGTTTTGTTGACCAATTCAAAGATCTGATTCATCATAAAAAAAAGAACACCTGTAAAATTTCAAGAGATTTCCAGAAATGTAAGAAAATCCAAAAAATTTGCTAATTTACTCCAAAAATTAATTTTTTTATGAAAAATCATAAAAAATTCATATAAAATACAAAATCGATCCAAAAAAACCAGAAATTTTTACTGGAGAGTCTTGATGGTCTTCCAAACTTTCACAAAAAATTTTCTTGAACAAATCCAAGCAGTTTGTGAGATATGAGTAAAATAATGCAAAACCCTAATTTTCAAAGATCTGATTTTTGAGGAATGATTTTGCATCAAATTTAAAATCACAAAGAACAGATCCTGTGTATAATTCTGAGATATTTCCAAAAATGAAAGAAAATCCAAAAAATTCGCTAATTTTCTCTCAAAATTAATTTTTTATGAAAAATCATAAAAAATTCATAAAAAATGCAAACTAGATCCAAAAAATTTGAAATTTTTACTAAATCATTTTGATACTTTTCCTGACCTTCACAAAAAATTTGATGTCAAAATTTGAATCTATTTGTGAGATCTGATCAAAATAAGGAAAAACCTTAATTTTTAAAGATCCAATTTTTAGGGAAATATTTTGCATCAAAATTAAAATCACAAAGAACAGATCCTATGTATAATTATAAGAGATTTCCAAAAATATAAGAAAATCAAAAAAATTCTCTCATTTTCTCTCAAAATTAATTTTTTATGAAAAATCATAAAAAATTCATAGAAAATGAAAATGTGCTCCAAAAATTCTGAATTTTGGCTTGAGAGCTCCTGATACTTTCTTCAACTTGCAAAAAAAATTGGGTCAAAATTTCCAAGCCGTTTATGAGATATGATTGAATCTCTCCAAGATCTTGATTTTGTGTCCAAAACCCTAGCTGCACAAGGTTATTCTCCAAATTGTTTTACAAAATAGCAATATAGGGTTAGAAAAATCTGCAAAAAATATAGATCTAAGAAAAATCCATGTCCCACCGAGCATGCCAAAATGTATATGGTGAAAATAGATAACAATAATAACAATATTGAAAGGCTAAATGAATTCAACCACCAAACCCTAGCCTAACAATCAACAAAGATCCACCATAACATATGAAGATTACCTAAGACAATGCAAATCAAATGAAATCACAAAGATTATACCATTACATGTCCAATAGGGTTTTGATCTCCATTCTTCCTATCTCCATTGATCTTGCTTGATATATTTGCTCTTAGATTTTATGTACACAAGAGCTCAACAAAGAACGGAATGTGGTTGCAAGTAGGATCGTAGTATAGTCAAGTCCTTAAGATCAGTGATTAGGATGATTGATTAGAATGCATAGAATGATTAGGGTTTGATAATGAAGGAAGCGTCTCCTTATATAGAAGACACTATATGAAATGGAGGGATAAGATTGAGAGGTGTAAAAGGAGGTTGGCTATGATTAGAGGGTAGGTAAAAGAAATAATAAAATAATGAAATGGGTAGGTAGTGTATGAATTAAGAGATGAATGACATGTGTCATAGGTGGAAAAGGTTAATGAATTAATTAAATAAATAAAGATTTATTTAATTAATAGAAGAAGTGGGATCAATTAAATAAATAAGATATTTATTTAATTTAGGAAAAGGATAATTTAAATAAATAAATGTATTTATTTAAATGAGAAATATGGCTAGAAGAGTATAAATGAATTAATTAAATAAATAAGGATTTATTTAATTAATAGAAGAATTAGGCTTAGATAATTAAATAAATAAAATATTTATTTAATTAGACTGGACAATTTTAGGTGTCTACACTCATTATCAAGATACATCTCACATCATTACCATTATCATATATCTCATTTTCAGGATACATATCACAAATCATAACATTCAAATAACATTACATCTCATATCAAAGTAATCAATGCAATACATCAGCACATTATCACCCATTCCATCATGAATCATGCATTCACATCATCATATAATAATCAAAATCAAAGGATCAAGAGCATCATTATCTAAGCATTTAATCATCCTTATATTATCATCATATTAAAACATAATGCACATCATAAATCAATCATTATCAATAAGAACATCACATGTGGATCAGAGAAAATCAGTGCCAGATATATATATATATATATATATATATATATATATATATATATATCAAAAATGGTTTAAATGTACAAGGGATATCATGTCTGTCAAAATAAAATAAAATAAAAGAGATTAAAAACAATAGAGACAGGTCTCTCAGGTATGACTATCTCCTGAGGTAGACAGTCTGATAGTAGATGTCCCAGCTCCTGGATCTCTACCAGGTGGATCACATCGGATAGGCCCTATAACACCTATGCTCTTTGTCCTCGGGTGACTATGGCCAGATCGATTGGATGCCACGACAACATAGCTAGGAGCCCTGTGATCTCAAGGGGCCACCTCCTTGTATAAGCACCTATAATACTCAGCCTCCTTGGCCAAGTACTATATCTCTCTCAATGTGTCTCGAACTAGAGCACCGGTTGTGGCTCTCTCTAACCTATCAGCAAGGGCCTCTGCCCAACCCCGATGCTCTATCTCTGTATCCCACTTTGCAATAACTTTCATAATTTGTCGCTGTTGCGCTAACACTTGTTCATGCAACTCCTACACCGAGACCTATATCTCTATGATCTGAGAATCCTGTCGATGGGTAGGCACCCTAATCTAAACATGTACCTATGTCTTTGTCCCACCCATAGTTGTCTCTGTCCAAGGTGCCGGTGGAGGTAAAAAATCATATCTCCTCCTTGTTGGCATTACAATAGAAAGGAGATTGTTGGTATTTCAATAAGGATATTGAGAAGGTTGTTGGAGATTATTGATATAACTGAAGAAGGATGATTACTATCTTAATAATATTATTTTGTCATTGATGTCAAGAAATTGATTTTCTGATTCAGTATGATGTTGCCATATCTTGAGAAGTATGTGTTGATGAGCATTAAGAGGTTGGTAAGTGACACAAAAAGAATGTGATAATGAAGGGGAATAATAAGTTATTCAATGGGCAACTATTACCGAGTTAGACAATGATGAGATCATGTTGTTTTGATTGTTTTGATATCCTACATATGTTGTTGATTATAAGTTTTATAATGTACTATATCACTGAGCAAAGAACCAATTTGGTAAACCCTAAGGTTATCACTATCGGTTAAAGAAGGAAGAATGTAAACCGAGTGAAGTTCAGTATTTACTGAGTAACAACCGATTTATAATAGATCGCATTGGATGGATAAAAGAATTATTTAATGAAGGATGCTGATGAGATGGAGATGAATAAATGATTGGTATGTCGCGCAAGAAGTTTGTTAAGGATCTACAACAATGGAAAATCAAGAGGAAGATCTATAGCACAGATTGAACCGCAATAACCTAGCACAAGTTCCTAGGAAGGAATGCAAGTTCCAAGGTGAGGTAAAACATTTTCAGATCGAAGGATACATTGAACCTAGTTAGGTTTGATGATCTAATGGCTAAGACTGATCATGGGAAATGTGATCAAGGAGATTAAGCAGTTAGAAATTATTTATAAATAAGGAATTGTTGATAAACAATGGATGCGGGCAAATGTATGCACAATAATGCTACAGGATTGTTTACCGAGCTCGAAAGCTTGAAGATCTGATTGAAGAATAGATTGAGAAGCCTAGCAAGCCCAACAAGGGACTAGATAAGTCTTATGACAAGATTGTTTTGAGCAAATAGAATCTGCTTTAGCATTTCATATGTGAAGTTGTAGATATGTTTTATTACTATTATTTGTTTTGTAAGTGACCGGAAATCTCTTAACCGAGTGGACTTAACAATCTTATTTGTAAACCCTCTAGCAAGGTAACATTCTAAATGAGTGTTTGAAATCCTTTGACAAGGTCTCTTCTAACAAAGTGCAAGACTCTAACAAGTCTGAGGAAAATCCCTTAACTGGGTCACATCTAGCAATGTGTTTTGTAATCTTTAACAGGATTAGCTTTTAACCGAGCATACTCTAGAAGGGTATATTTCTTAGTGGGTCCAAAATCCCACATTGGTTTTTCCCTATTTGGGTTTCCACATTATATCTGGTGTTATATGTGTTGTGATGTTATCTGTTCATGAGTTTGAATGTTTTACAATTTTGGTTATGTATTCAGAAGCATAAGCTACCAAGGTTGAATCTATTGAATATATTGAAGGTTAAGTTTGTATGATTCACCTCCCCTCTCATCTTACTAACTATTGGCATTAGAGCTTTACACTCCTCTAGGCAGGTCACCTGTCATCCTCTATCTCACCCACCACAGCTAGCACCACACCTACCCTACCAACCTTGCCAACACCAAGAACGAGACCTCCTCCTCTATCTCCACGCCCTCTACCTCTAGCTCCTCCTCCACCTCCTCCACCACTGCCTCCACCTCCCTCTCCTACCTCATCTCCCTCATCCAAATCTCTTTATCTGGCTCCCCCTCACCTCTATGGCTGCTCCTCCTCCTCCTCATCATCAAAAGTGGGCAGCAACTCTGCTAGATCAGATATACATCCCACTGCATGTGCCATCAAGTAGGCTGAAAACTCCTCTGTCATCCTAGCATCCACTACCCCGACCCTATAATCCCAGATTTGTCTTGCCAGCAACATGTACTCCTCAACAACTTCTTCACTATCTGGGGTAGGTCCCCACTCTGGCACATCTTTTCACTGATAAGCATATAAACAGGCTCCCTGTTGCATCCCCTGTTGTTTACCATACTGCCAATGAACGCGGTTGTGCAAGAATCACTCAATAATAAAGGGTGTCCACCCAATCAAGTACCTCAACATATATACATAGGACATCTCTAGCCAGTCATCTGCCCACACCTCACAATCCATATACAATCTCCAGATGACCGTATCGATATCATCTAGTGCCCTCCGCCAGTGCTCTAGTTTGCTCATCTTACGCTAGACAACTACACCTGTGTACCCATAAACATAGGCCTGGCCAACTGGCCTATCCCTGTCTGCAAGTGGTCTTGACATGGGAATATGCTCCCAGGCCCACACCTGTAACAATGTCACCCCAACTGATAAACTAGTATATCCCAGATATACTACCTGGTGAAGCTCTCTATATAGATGGGCCAACATGCAAGACCCCCATGCAAAACTGTGTCCTTATTTCACCATGTCCTCCAACACCAATCCCTATCCAATGGCTAGTCCCTTGGACCTATGGTCGAGACATAGGAACCCACCAATAGAACCTGCTAATACTGATGGTGGTGGAGTGTAACCTAAATCCAAAAACTCCTACCACAGGATCTCATAACCACTAATCTCATCATCCTAAAAGATGTGGCAGAGAGCCTCTGTGCCACTCTCCTCGATCTTCTCATAAGGTAACAATGCCCCAACCACAGGAATCCATAGAATCCGATAACAGTCCTCTGGTGTGACTGTCATCTTGCCAGTCACCAAGTGAAAGGTGTTTGTATCATTGTGCCACCTCTCAGCCAAAGCTATCAATAAACCCTAATTAATGATATACCGAGGCATATCTAACAATGAGGATAACCATATCTAAGGCTATAGTTGTGTAGTGCTTTCCTAGTTTCTTTGTTTTTTTTATCTTTAGCTATCTTTTTGGTTTGCTAGCTTTTTTGCCAGTCGTTTTGTTAGCGGTTTATAAGCTCTGGACTTTTAGATGTCTTATCTTAATCTCCTATGTTAAAGGTTTTGGGTCCTGAAAACCTATTTTTATAAATTAATTAGAACAACAAGGATTACCCACATATTTCAATCACATCTTTGTCGGCCTATGACAAATGTGGGATAAGTGTCCATGGCCTCAAAAATCACTCTCAAGATTGGAGCACGCCAAGCTCTGCCTGCAAATCAACAAGTATCCATCATCAGTTCTCAATTCTATTGAATCTATCAGCAATCAAAACAAATCAACTTGAAACGGCGAAGCATATCAAGAACATATTAGGAACATATTCACATCAATTAGTAAATAAATCAAAGATTCATATCGAAAATCAAACCCATATCAAAAATTAGACTCATATTGAGAATCAAGGACCCATAATGGAAATCAAGATCCATATCAAAAATCAAAGACCCATATTGAAAATCAGGACTCATATCGAAAATCAAAGACCCATGTCAAAAATCAAGACCCATATCAAATTTCAAGGACTCATATCAAAAATCAGAATCAGGACCCATATCAAAAATCAATCATGACCCATATCGAAATCAAATTCAAGGACCCATATCGAAATCAAATTCAAGGACCCATATCAAAATCAAAATCAGACCCATATCAAAATCAAGACTCAAATCAACTCAAAAACTCATATCGAAAGCAATTCATATTGAAAGAAAAGATCCATATCGAACACACACTCATATCATAATACAAGAGCATATCATAATCAAACATCATCACAAAACAGGACTCACATTGGATCATAAACCATATTAAAGAAATCAACGGACCCATGTCGACATCTACACAATCTATCTACTTTGTTTGACTCACGACGTATTCTTCACAACACTTTTTTTCCGAACTTTGGACCCCACGCGCTAAATCAGGGTCTTGAAGTGCTAATTTGCCACCTATGCGCTAGCATTTTCCATCAATGTGTTGTAAAACAAACTTAATGCGCTAAACCTATCCTATGCGTTAACTGGAACACCATTTGCACTACCTTGTTTACCCAACCGCTAAGTTATCCTACGTGCTACCTGGCCTACCCATTGCACTTCAATGCAGACCCTACACACTAAATCATCCTACAAGCTAACCTACCCCCTGACCGCACTACAATGTGGCCCTCAAACACTAAACCTCCTAGATTTTTTCTATGTGCTAATACTCTTATCATATGCGCTAGGAAACTTACCCTACGTGCTAAACCAACAAAATCTGACCCAAAATTGAAAAACGTGACCAAAATAAATAAAATTAATCAAAAATGAAGATGGATTTTGCTCACTTACTGGTGAACCATAGGCGGCGGCTCTCCGGTGTTTCCTGACATGCTCAAATCGATATGAGGAGTATGGAATCGACATCGTCGTCAGAGCTCCAAATGTTACAATCACAAAGAGAAGTGTGCAAATTATTTTTCAAAGTCACTTTTTACCTTTTAATAGGGTAAAATAGAAAAGGTTAATAAGTGAGGCATGTATTTTACTCCCACTTTTTCATTTTTAACCTCATCAACATCATTTTTTCGGAAGATGAATCAATAATGTATATTCAACGCAGTCAATATTCTCATATTGCAATTAATTCAAAAACTTGACAACTTTTCACTAAATCCTTGATTCATCTCTCGAGGGGGCATCATCAATATCATTCATCAAATCTACATCTGGGGCATCATATCGACATTTTGACACAAAACATCGTATCGATCAAACATTGGCAGCATATCTGGCAAATTTCTTTGAATCAACATGTGCACACACGTCACTTCTAAGAGGGGCAAAATGTAGACGTATAAATCTGACCACTTTCTTAAATAAATATTGAATATTTATTTTAACCCCATTCCTCCTATTAATTATATTTTATTTAATTAATTTCTTCACATTCATCTATTTGATTAAATGAATTACTCAATTTATTTAATTAAATTCACCTAACCTTTTCTAGCCTTTAATTAAATAAAATCACTTTATTTAATTAATTCCCCTTTCTCCCTTTTTAATTAAATTTACATTTAATTAAATTGATCCTTGCAAATAAATAAATCTATAGATTTATTAAATCCCCCCACTTGTATTTACGCAAGTTGCATCCATTTTAGTTGACATAAAGTAATTTAATTTTAATTAAAATCATTTTCCCTCATCCACTTGCATTTTCCTACATCTCCCACTTGCCTCCTAAACCCCTTCTAAATTATTCTAATCACTTCCAATTTAGCCTAATTCATATCCTAATTATTGTCACATTCCTAAGCAAAGGGAAGTCACTTCTCAAAGCCTCCAAAGTCTTTGAAATGCATTAAAGTCTTTATGTCTTCAACAAGATAAACCTCAAAGTCTTCCTAACCATTAATGGTTAACTCTGTTAGCCCAATATGGAAAGCTAATGTACTGAGAGGGGAGGGGTGAATCAGTACTTCAAATCCTTTTCTTAACAATATCTTTACTGTTATGCATAAACTGAATAGTGCAGTAACATAATATAATGCTAGAACAAATAAATAACAATCATACATGATTCACTCCATAACACATATATTTTGGTTACGCAGAAACTCTTGGTTAGAGAGAAAAATTGCGGTGGGGATGGCACCCACAACTTCACTACTGCAATAATAAAGGTTGCTCGGTTAGAGCTACATGTTTAGCTATTTCTGATAGCTTACCCTATTAGGAGTATCAAGCTCTGTTAGATCTACCTTTCTAAAGGATTTTACAACACTTCATCTAAATGTTGCACTTGGTTAGAGGCTTTACAATTTATAGACTTGATTAGAGTCTTTTACATTTACCCTGTTAAAGGTTTCTCTTACAACTTCAAAATATTACAATAAATCATTACAAATATCTACAACTTTACATCTGGAATTGTAGGATTTTGCCAAGATCAAGGGCATAATGAAAAGCATAAAAGAGACAATAGAATGACAAGAACAAACTGTATTCTCATCAATATACAAATGATCAACTGGATTAACCAATACAATGAATAGAGGCCTGCTTATATAGGCAAGGCTATATGGATGTATGAGCACACATATATGACATGTGGCTTAATGAGAAACAAGGGTAGGTAAGAAATACTAAGGGTAGGTAGGAGAAATAATATAATATTCCACAAGAGGTGGATGACCCACCGAATGTGGAGTGTAACAGCAAAATAAGACCACAAAAGGTGGAATTTCTCCTACAAGCTCTATCCCTAAGTGCACACTTCCCTAAGTGTCTCAAATCCAAACTACAAAGACATGCATTATCCTAAGTTAACTTAAGTAAGTGTAATAATATCCAAAATGAATATTTATTTACACCAACACCCCCCCTTAAGTGCAACTTAGGGGAATGAAGACTCAAGTCAACAATGCAAGATGGGTCCCGGCTACTAGACCATGATAGGTACCCATGTACAATATGCAAATGCAAGCAAAACTATGCAATGCAATCTCTCACAAATGGAGAAAGGGAGAAAACCCAGTGGGAAAAAACTCCCCCCCCAAAGAGAGATGAATGTACAAAAGACTCTCAAAGAAGAAGGACAAAACCTCAAAGAGGAAAAAGTCCCCCCCCATAAGAGAGGAAGGAGAAGTCAGCTGACCCCCCCTAATGACACATCCCACACCCCCAAGAGAGCTCGCAACTGCTAGAACTTACTCTCAGTGAAAGGTTTGGTGAATATGTTAGCAACCTGCTCTGCTATAGAACAATACTGCAAATCAATGACCTGCTCCTGGATGAGCTCTCAGATATAGTGCATATGAATCTCAATGTGTTTGGTCCGCTGATGCTGGACCAGGTTCTTTGAGATTGCAATAGCACTCTGATTGTCACAATGTAGAACTGTCGGTCATGGAGTGGTGAAACCAAACTCTGTGAGAATCTGCTGGAGCCAAATGGTCTCAATCGTTGCGTTAACAGCGCCTCGATACTCAGCCTCAATCGAAGAGAGAGCAATAGCATGTTGCTTCTTGCTCTGCCAACAAATGGGGCCCGAACCAAGGTGAAAACTATAACCAGAAGTAGACTTACGATCAACTAGATCACCAGCCCAATTGGAGTCTGCGTAACCAACCAAGCGAAGTCCTGTGCTTGCTGCATAGTGAATCCCATAGTGATATGTACCCTAGATGTAATGAAGGATGCGTTTGGCGGCTTTCCAATGAAGCTCATGTGGATCCTGCATGAAGCGGGAAACCATGCCAACTACAAATGAAATATCAGGGCGTGTATGAGTCAAGTAGATGAGACTACCCACAAGCTGACGATACAAAGTGGCATCAACTGGTGGAGAAGAACACTGAGCCTCAAGCTTGACTCCTGAAAGAAAGGGAGTCGGGGCAAGCTTACAGTCAGCCATATGAAAGCGTGCAAGTAGATCAAGAGCATACTTGGGCTGCGATAGTGTGATCCTGGAAGGTGACTATGAAATCTCTATCCCGAGAAAGTAGTGCAAAAGACCCAAGTCAATCATAGCAAATCTGTCATGCAAAGCAGATTTGACCCTGCTAATGATGGATGAAGTACTCCCTGTAATGATCAAGTCATCAACATAGAGCACAAGTATCAAGTGAGAGTCATCCTATCGCAAAATGTAGACATTCGGATTGGAATGACACCTGGTGAACCCAGCGTAGAGAAGAAAGGAATCCATCTTGGCGTACCAAGCCCTGGGGGCCTGCTTAAGGCCATAGAGAGATTTCCTTAGTCTGCAAACCAAGGAAGTATCCTGGATGAAACCCTGTGGCTGCTCCATATAAATCTCCTCATCAAGATCACCATGAAGAAAAGCACTCTTCACATCCATCTGATGTACAACCCAACCATGAGTTGTAGCAATAGCAAGTGTCAAACGAATGGAGTTCATCTTGGCTACGGGGGCAAAGGTCTTAGTATTGTCAACACCTGCAACTTGAGAAAAACCTTTTGCAACAAGCCAAGCCTTATACTTATCCACACTACCATTCGCTGCAAACTTGGTCCAATAGATCCACTTACATCGAACCATCTTTCTCCCCTTAGGGAGATGGACTAGATCCCATGTGTTGTTCCTCATCAAGGAACTATACTCTTCCTCCATAGCTTGGTCCCACTAAGGAACCCCTGATGCTTCCCTAAATGTCTGTGGATCAGAAGCGGTAACAATGAATGCATGTGGAAGATCCTGATGTTGTGATCAAGTTCTATGTGTATCTGAAGGATCCCCTACAAGAGATCCCAGAGACTCAAGTGTTTGTCAAGCCCAATGAGGTCTAGGTAGAGGTGGAGAACGAGGCTCCTCAACTGCAAGTGGACCCTGCGGAGGTGGAACCCTGCGAGTCAGAGTTGAGGGAGTCTCATCATCTGAATCACTAACATCACTATCCACAATGGAGGAAGGTGGAAGAGGTAGAGAGGCTAAGCTAGGAGAGCTTTCCTCAAAGTGAACACTCCTCTCAATGAATACCTCATGTGTCTCTAGATCCATCAATCTGTATGCCTTAACACCCTCAGGATATCCAACAAATATGCAAGGTCGACTTTGAGGTTCCAATGCCTTGCATTTCTGTGGAGGTATGCGAGCCCATACTAGACACCCAAAGACTCTAAAATGTCTCACAATTGGTTTCCTACCAGCCCAAGCTTCAAAAGGAGTAATACCTTGCAAAGCTTTGTGAGGAACCCGATTCTGGATGTGTGTGGCACAACTGATAGCCTCTGCCCAAAAGGCGGGATCAAGAGAACGTGCATGTATCATACAACTAGCCATTTCTTTGAGAGTTCTATTCTTGCATTCTACAACCCCGTTCTGCTGTGGAGTGTATGCAATAGAATGTTGAAGATCAATCCCCTCAAATGTACAAAAATCCGCAAGTCTCTTGTTCACATATTCCCTTCCATTATCTGTGCGAAGAATCTTGACCACTTTCTCTGATTGCTTCTCCACATGAGTCTTGAAGTCCTGAAATCTGTCAAATACTTCACTCTTATGAATGAGAAAGTAGACCCAAGTGAAGCAGGAGTAGTCATCAATGAAGGTAAGAACATAGCGGGCCTTACTGAATGAAGGTGCTGGAAATGGACCTGCTATATCACTGTGAACAAGTTGAAGAACTTCCAAAGCTCTCCAAGTTTTCCCTTTATCAAACTTCTCTTCGAGATGCTTGCCCATGGAACAACCTGAACATACACCCTCTGAAAAACTAATTCAAGGTAGACTTGTGACCATGTCTTTAGTGCTTAGCTACTGAAGATAGCGGTAGTTGAGGTGACCAAACCGCTCATGCCATAGCTTACTTTCTGAATTTGAATGAGTAAGCAAGGCCCTAGAAGGTGAACTTGGCACAAAGTGGGAGAATGAATAAAGCCTTGAGTTGTCATTGACTTGTCCCACTGCTACCAAGGCATCATCATCAAGTTCCTTTACCACAACTGAATCTGGTGTAAACTCAACCTTTTTCCCATTCCCATAGTGAGTGATTTGGTAGATGGAGAGAAGGTTGGTAGACAAGTTAGGAACATAGAAAACATTCTCAAATGTTCCATCATCCATGTCAACTGAACCTTTCCCTTCAACCTCTACTTGTGTGTCATCACCTATGTAAATGTGAGGTACCTTGGATGGCTCCAATGAAGAAAACTACTCCTTTGTAGAACTCATGTGATATGAGGCACCTGAGTCAAGTATCCATTGTTGTGAAGAACCTGTTGTAGCCACAAATGCTTGCCCTTTTCCCTTAGACTGTGAGGAAGAGGAAGGAGTTGAATCCTTCTTTGTGTAGGCGGATGGCAAGTTGATGTTGTTTTTCTTGAGAAGATTGGTTAACTCATCAACTTGCTTTGCGTGGCATCAATGCTCATCATGACCATACTTTTTGCAATATGCACAAGTTGGTTTATCCTTCTTAGGTGGTGTCCCCTTCTTGGAAGAGGATGAAAAATTGCCTTGTGATGGAGAGGATGATTGTCCTTTTTCTTGGTGTGGCTTAGACTTGGATTGCTTCTTCTTCTTGTTGGAATCTTTCCCTTGACTTCCTTGATTTTCTTGATTTGCTACCAAAGCCTTGGACTTTGAAGACTTGAGAAACCCCATGTTCAACAACTTAGATTGTTCCAATATTAACATTTCTGTGAAAGCATCAAATGAAGGCATAACATAAGAACTCCCCACTATCAAACGTTGAGTTTGGAAGCTAGATACAAATGCTGCATATTCTGGTGCAAGCTTGTCCAACAAGTTGAATATCAATTGAGCATCCTTCTTGTCAATTCCACAATCCTTTAGCTTTGCTCTTAGCTCATTTGCTTTGGTTACATAATCTTGGATTGTATCAAAACTCTTGGGATCTAAGTTGGTGAGCTCACTGTCAATCTGATAGCCTCTGATTTCATCAACTTGTCCATACAATTTCTGAAACATATCCCAAGCCTCTTTGATTGTTTTACACTTCTCAATGTGGAAAATGAGGTCATCTGATACATACTTGTGTAAGGTTCCAAGAGCCATGCAATTCTTTGTGAGCCATTCTAATTGAGCAATTGGATCAGCCTTAGGATCAGGTGGTGTTGTTATTGTTCCATCTATGTAGTGTATGAGACCCTTTTCCATTAGTTTACTCCATACTTTAATTTTCCATGATGCATAATTATGTGGAGTTAATGGTGGAAACTTATTAGGACTCATTGCAACAAGAATGGAAAGAGCACAAAGAGAGGCACAATCACACAAGACACCCCCCCAAATGTGATGATTTGGCACTTTATAAGTAGTGCATATACAATGGGCCACTTGCAAAAAATGGCAAAGTGGACTTCTGATTTACAATTTTACAACTGCCTCAATAATGCCAAAAGAGTCTCAAACTGATAATGCAAGAGATCTAACTAAGATCCAAGCAATTTACAAGTACCTAATAGGCCAAATAAGACCAATATCTGAAAGTACAATTTTAACTCAAAATATCTGAAATCTGATCATAGATTCTGAAATTAGACGAAAAAATAAGCACTTTCAAAAAAAATGGCACCTGAAAAGGAGGTCGTATGAGCTCAAACGAGGCCTTTGAAGTTGCAGAATTGAGGATTGGATAGGTACAGCTGAGAGAATCCAAAAATTCTGAAAAACCTGTGCACCAAAATCAGAAAATAACCACACCACTACAAAGATCACGAAATTTTAGCCCATTTCAAAAAAAAATTGCACCAAAAAAGGAGCAAAAATGAGCAAGATATGGCCTTCCAAAGTTGGACTGCAAAACTGAAAAGCCCAATGGAGAGGGGTCAAAAAATTTCAAAAAGTGCTGATGTGGCACTGACATCAGCAAGTCACTGTGTTAAATTTGATGACCATATGACCGTCACAAAAACTTCGCCTCCCTGCTGACTGGGCATCCGTACTGTACGGACTGCTGACTATGCAGGTGACTGTGAAGGTCGTACAGTTGACGTGGCACTGTACAGACGGGCTGCGTGGCTCTGTGACTATGCAGACCGTATGGTCGACATGGCGCGATGATGTGGCATACGGATGGCTATTTAAGAGCCACGTGGCGGGTCAAAATGTTGACTGGGCATCAGCATGGTGGTCGCTGGAGGTGGCTGGTCTGGTGCCGTCGGCGGCCAGAGGTGTTTGGGCAGTCGTTGGAAGTCTCTGGTTGGCGACAGTGCTAGGTAGACGGGCGCGGCGGCCGGGGCGCGGTGTTCATGCAGCGAGCAGGGCACGACGTCCGGAGCGGCCGGCAGACGAAGCACAGTGGCGGCGGCGGTGGGACCTGCAAAAGGGTACGGCATCGCCTGCAACACCTGTGGGCAGAAAGGGTACGGGGGGGTCTGCAGACCCCCAAAAACTCCCTTTTTTTTTTTTGAAAATTTTTCAAAATTTTTGAAAAAAATATAAAAAAAAATTTCGAAATCTGTACGACATTAGCCAAAATGGGGGAAAAAAAATTTCTCACCAAAATACGTCGACTTTATAGTCAAAATTTATGGAAACGGCCTCCCGGATTCAACGGTGATGTCCAAATCGCTGTATGAAACCCCCAAAAAATGAAAATCCCCAAATCCGAAAATAGAAGCCTTCCACGATGTCTCCAAAAACCGATCAATGAAGCCCCAATAGCTCTGATACCATGTAGGATTTTGCCAAGATCAAGGGCACAATGAAAAGCATAAAAGAGACAATAAAATGACAAGAACAAACTATATTCTCATCAATATACAAATGATCAACTGGATTAACCAATACAATGAATAAAGGCCTGCTTATATAGGCAAGGCCATATGGATGTATGAGCACACATATATGACATGTGGCTCAATGAAGAACAAGGGTAGGTAAGAAATACTAAGGGTAGGTAGGAGAAATAATATAATATTCCACAAGAGGTGGATGACCCACCGAATGTGGAGTGTAACAGCAAAATAAGACCACAAAAGGTGGAATTTCTCCTACAAGCTCTATCCCTAAGTGCACACTTCCCTAAGTGTCTCAAATCCAAACTACGAAGAGATGCATTATCCTAAGTTAACTTAAGTAAGTGTAATAATATCCAAAATGAATATTTATTTACACCAACAGGAATGTTATCGCAGATTCTATGTGCTCAAAATAAGATTACCTTGCTTATAGCATACCTCAGTAACCCATATATTAACTCGGTAAACCCTTCTATTTACTCTATTCTTTGACTGTTCTCTGAAATCCTTCTCGGTGACCTCCGTGTCTCTATAACAGTCATAACACTTAGTGCTTTCACATGTCCTCCTTCATATATTTCTATATCTTCCTTTCTGTCATGCTACATGTATATTTGTGATCTTAATCCATGTTGTATAAATAGATCTCTTATGACGGTGATCCATTCATTGCTTCGATCATACAAACATGTTTTATCGAATGAATAACCATACAAAACATTTCATTGGTTAGATGACCTCGAAATCATACACAATCTTTAAGTGCAATTTCCAATGTGATAATGGTTATATGTTCCTTGATCTTGTAACGCATTTCCATATGTATATCCAGGTTCAATGAATCTGGTAAAACGTTTCACTCGGTGTATATCAACTCGGTGTGTCATCTTTGCTGCTCGGTAGACATGGAATGATACTCGCTAGACAGCTCGGTGCATAATGGGCTCTTGACTACTTTCTTCTATAATCGACTGGACTGTGCATACCGACTGAATATTTTGGTAGAGATAACTGACTAGAGTATATAGAATAACTTTGAACATAAAACTAATGGCAACTTGATAAGTAGTAACAATCTCCCCTTTTGACATTAGTTGAGATGTTTGACAAAAACTACTTTCAAAGTTATAACTCAATAATCTATATACTTGCAAAATTTGACTATACTGACAGTATATACAATAGTCGATGAAATAATATATCCAGATATACTCCTCTTATCGATATACTGTACAAAACTCTGATTTTGCATGCTCAGTGATCAATGTTCTTTGTGTTGCACTTGTTCTTTTCTTACTATTTTGTTCACTGCTCGGTTCACTGCTCTTGGATAGTCTGCTTACTCTGCTCGGTATACTCCCCCTGTATACTACACTCCTTTTGTTTGATACTATACTTTGATGCTTTGAATACTATATCACTCCCCCTTTTTGACAAACATCAAAATTTAGTTACCTTTCGATGGTGGCAACTAGTCAAAAATGGATTTGTACTTTGTTCGTGCTTCGGTGAGAGCGATAGAGAGGGCATCCTTTACACTATCCATTAAAGAATTATGCGGTTGAATATCAGCCAATAATGATATTAAGCCATCTAAAGTGCTTCCCTCTTGTGTAGTAGATAGGTATGTGGCTCGGTGGATCTGTTCTTGGATGGATGAAAGGTGAGGAAGGAATAATGTCTGAAGTGTCATTATGTCCATCCTGATCTTGTGTTCTTCATTTCTTAGGTCCAATTGCTGAGCCATGAGCTGTTGTAACTTTGTATAGAAATTGTGAACTAAATTGGGCTCTATGGTCAACTTATTTGAGAGATCATTGATCTCTTTTTCAATTGCTTCAGGTTTAGTTTTGATGTCTTTAATGAATAAAGAAAATGTACAGAGTTTTTGAAATAAATAAAGAATGTGCTTGAGTTGAGGGGACAACTCAGCAATAAATTTGACAAGTTTAACTTTGCCAATAGCTATAGCTTTCTATACCTCTTCTATCATTTTTGTAGTGAGCTCCTTGTCTTTTAGCTTGCTCAAATATTTGGATGCATCTACTCCAGATCTTTCTATCTTGGTTAGGAGTTCATCCAGTTGAATGTGGATGGCTGCATCTTTGGTTATTGTAGCTTCAGGTAGCATATCTGTTAAGAGTGCTTTCACCTTCTGAAGTACTTTATTTTTCTTTTGAACAGCCATTTGCTTCTCTTGTTCGGCCTTTGCTTTGCATAGTTCACCGAAATCAATGAGTGCTTGCCCCTTTAATTTGGATACATCAACATTGGGCAACACTATTGGTTTTGACAAATCTACTTTGAAACTATGCTTTTCCATCTTCTTTTCTTTACCTTTCACCGATTGAACTAAGATAATGGCTTGTGGGGCTTGATGACCCTTGGTAGGTTGCTTGGTAGAGGCAACACTTTGGTCAGTTTCTTTGGCCTCTGTAGTGTCCTTTGGTGTCTCGGTACTCGGTGTCTCAGTTGCAACATTTTTAGTGCTAGAAGGATCCTGAGACATCTATTCTTGAGTAGTACCTTCTCCTACTGTAGATGTGTGACCTTCGGTGCCTTTATCCGTATCCTGAGGGGCTTCGATTGAGACCGGTTGATTAACCGGTGGATAAGGCTAAACTTGTTCCAAGACTGATTCACTAGATACAAGTTTTGCATATGCATTGCCTTCTATCATTTCCTATTCCGGTGCCTCTATAACCATGATATCTTCATCTATTTGAATGGTGTTAGCAGGGTCTTGCTTGGTAACATCAAGATCTTGCTTGGTGACATCAACTATTCAACTTCAGCTTGCTCACCAGCATCCTTGATTCTAAAGATTTCCTACTACTTTTCTTTTGTCTCATTTTCCACTTCAATATACAGACCATTCATCAGTTTTAAGGCTCTTTGTTTGATGAGAAACTTTGTGTTGTAAGTTGTCAGATGTTCTTTTATTTCAACTACCAACATGTCTGGAAAGAGATGTACCAGACTTCTTTCTCTAATCTATTTCTCTGAGTCCATTGCATACTTCCACCTATTGTCAATATGTAAATATAATTCATTTGGAAGTGACTTAGATAGTTCCAATGGAGCCAATCAAAATTTTAGAAGTGTGCAGATGATAGCTTCTTCAATTTGTCTCTTTTCATCTTCATTTATGGATTCATACTTAACATATCTGAATCCTCCAAAGCCACCATATTCTTTCAGATTAGCACAAAAATTTTCAACACTATGTACATTTACCTTCTTGCTCTTCACAATCTGAAATTTGCTTGCATCCTCAGATTCGGTGTCACTAGACTCTTTTGCCAAAATGAGTCTCTGAGTAGATTTCTTGTAAGTTTTTGTTACCCTGGGAATAGTAACACTCTTTTTTTTCTTACTCGATGAAGCTGCAGATGCTCTAGTGTTAGGTCGCTTTGCTAGAGCAGTCGGTGAGGCCTTTGATGTGTCCTGTTTCTTTCTTTTCAACACTTTTCCCTTAGGCAATTCGGTGCTCAGTGTTATAGCTGCCTCTTGGGCTTCAGATTCCTCTTCGATAATGGCTATAGTGCCTTTGACAGGTGTGGAGGAAGAATCTTCTCCGAATTTCTCCGATAATGCCTTTATCATCTTTGTTGCCTTTCTTGTAGCTTTGGGTACTACAATGCTCATTTTTACTTTTTCCTTGACTTCTTCATAGGCTCCATACCTCAGCTCGGTAGCATGCCTTGGTAATGTGAGAAATGCATCAATTTGCTATTGTGTGATGTCAAAATCAATCTCATAACCCATAGGTGACAAAGATTGAGTTCTTGGTTCCACAGCATTCACATAATAGTAATCAGTGTCTACTTCAAAACATATGTCATCTTTGTATTTCCCCACTAGCTTGGGTGGAATCCGATACCTGCTATGCATTTTCTCTTGAAACATACTGAAGCAATCATCCATAATATCATTAAAATTATCACCTAGCTTCTTGATGAAGTCATTGATCTGATGGATGATTGGTCGGTGTAGTTCCCAAACAACTTTATCGACTGATGGAAAGAATTTTTCAAAATAGAAAAACATGCATACAAATAGTGATCCAAACTTTAGTGTATTAGCTGAGTTGTTCTTCTTCGGCTTCCTGGTGGTGTTCAAATTCTCAAACAGGTTTTTCAGCAACACCTCACATAGATCAATTTTCATTCCCTTTTTCACAATTTTGTATGCTAGGTCTATTGCTGCACAGGGTACACTGTTTTCCCTTGCCAATTGGAAGAAACAGAAACCTATTACTCTAATGGCAAATTTTAGTTCTGCATCAGTGACATTGTTCAATTTTAGTCCTCTGCAATCTGATTCCACTCCGGTTAAACTAATCAATTCCTTCTGTGATATCATCTTTTGAGCTCAGGCATGATCATAAATAGGGTAACCGGTGATCAGATGAATGATTTACTTGGTAATCTTAAACGGTTGCTCTTCTAGCCAAATGAAGTCATCATGAACTCTGCTCAGAACAAACTTGACCCACTGGGGTTTGAACACACGGGGATAGGTTAGGGCTTTAGTTAATCTCTTGATCTTAATGTGCTCAAACTTTCTATCCAATTTACCATCGGTGCACAATTCATCATAGGTGTCTTTGATTTCAATGTGACCGAGTTCTTCAACACAACATTTGGTGAAGAATCTCACATCCTCGACTAATAACACTCTATCCGGGATGAGTGAAAATGCGGTTTTGTCATCCGGTTCAGATGCAACTTTGGGAGTTAAAGAGTATTTTAGTGAGGGCTTTTCAACATTCCTAACAATGATGGGATCTTGGATCGTAGGTGCCATTTGTAGATTTTGGATAAAAACTAACAAAAGATCCTTAGGGTTTGAGGATTTTCAAACGGCAGACGTTTCACACTTAGCAGATAATAATAACTTGATAAGATCGGTAAACCAGCTTAACAATGCCTTGAGATTAATGTAAATACCTTGAATTTTTCTTTGTAGAAGGTTTGATCGCCTTTGATTTGCTTTTTTCTGCTCTCTCGAAAACTTGGTAAGTAAAAATGACCGCGTAAATGCTTTAAATACACAATATACCTTATCAGGCTCCGTGCGGGTTAGGTCAAAAACATTAAATGCACTCAGTTCCACTAAACTTTCTTCCTTTTTTTTGCGCTTTAACCGAGTAACCAAACTTCCTTCATTTACTGACTTGACAGGTTTCCTATATTCACCGACTTGACAAGTTTCCTGTATTCACCGACTTGACAGGTTTCTTGTATAGTGCTCCAAAAGACTTGATAGAATTTCAAACTTACTACTACATCTTAACTAGGCAGATTTTGAATTAAGTACATAATAAAATAGGAATTGTTAAAATTTAACCTTGAGAGAATGTTGTCCCTTCATACCTTTACTGATTAATTTGGAATAGGTGCACCTAACTCGGTAGGTAAGGTGCTTTCTTCATTTGACACAATTTCCTTCTTTCCCTAAATCATCTATAATTTGTCTTTTATTTCTTCAGTGTCTTTTCTAGGTTGATCTCTGCAATCTCCAGCCAAGTGTCCAACTTTGTGACAATGAAAACATGCCATACAAGGATTTCTCCATGATCTTCGGTTGTTCATTCCAAACCTTATAAAGAAGTTGGCACTTATATGTCCATATCTTCCACAACATTCACACCATATCCTTGTATTGTAATCCCGTGGTATTGCAGAATACTGTCGGTAAGGATCTGTGTGAGCTCGGTAACCTCTAGCATTTGTTCGGTGTGCAGACCACATATAGTTCTTTTGCTTAAGCCAACACTTCTTGGTACTGTGTCCATATCTATTGTAGTTTTTACAAAACCCTTTGAATTTTGCCTTCTGATAATTGTTAACAAACTTTGTCCTACATTGATTAGATGTGTGACCATATTTATTGCAATTGTAACAATAACCATTGGACTTAGTGACATTCGGTTGCTTACCTTTTCTAATTTGGCACATGTTGGCAGTGTGACCTTGATTTCCATAGTAGTTGCAAATAGGCTTCTTTCTTTTGATGTTCTTCTTGATTCCAACTTGCTTTGATGATTCTCCTCTCTTAGTAGTATGGATTCCCTTCTCAGTAGAGTCTTTTCCTTTGTAACCGAGTCCTGCATCTTTCTTGGGTCTTCTTGTATTCAGTTGCTCATCCAACATCTTTGATGCTTCATAACTCTTCTTCAGTGTTTCTTTGGATTTCTTATCTATTTGAAGTTCATCGGTCAACCTTGATACTTCAAGTTTCAATGCTTGATTCTCACCATCTTTCAGATTTGCTTCATGATGTTGATCTAACAAGTTTTGTTAAATTCCAGTCATCCTTGTGATTTCATCATTCTTATCAGATACTAAGGCTTCAAGTTGTTGTTTCTCTCTTTCTAGATCTCTTACTTTATCATCGGTTGTCCTCAATGCATCAAGATTTTCAGTCATCTGTGTGCTAAAATGCTCATGTTCTCTTTTCATTGCTTTTAGTTGATTAGCCAGTGCTTTGTTCTTTTCTTTCAATACTCCAATCATTTCTTCAATCTCTTCAAACATACTGTTCTCAGATGATGTCTCAATTTGTTCCACTAAATCTTGAGAGTCTTGCAAATCATTAGATAATCTTCTTCTCACTTTCAGAGATTTTTACATTTGCCTTTGCATGTTTGCAATCACTTGATTAGCATGATCCAGCTCTTCTTGCAGATACACAATCCTCTGAGATTGTTTATAGACTTCCATTGATAAGATCTTTCTCTTTAGGCAGTTAAACCCTTTTCCATGATTGAAGCTTTGATACCAATTGTTAGGGCCAATATGGAAAGGTAATGTACTAAGAAGGGAGGGGTGAATCAGCACTTCAAATCCTTTTCTTAACAATATATTCGTTGTTATGCATAAACTGAATAGTGCAGTAACATAATATAATGTTAAAACAAATAAATAACAATCATACATGATTCACTCCATAACACATATATTTTGGTTACACAGAAACTCTTGGTTAGAGAGAAAAACTGCGGTGGGGATGGCACCCACAACTTCATTATTGTAATAATAAAGGTTGCTTGGTTAGAGCTAATGTTTAGCTATTTCTGATAGCTTACCCTGTTAGGAGTATCAAGATCTGTTAGATCTACCTTGCTAAAGGATTTTACAACACTTCATCTAAATGTTGCACCTGGTTAGAGGCTTTACAATTTATACACTTGATTAGAGTCTTTTAGCCTGTTAGAGGTTTCTCTTACAACTTCAAAATATTACAATAAATCATTACAAATATCTGCAACTTTACATCTGGAATGTTATAGCAGATTCTATGTGCTCAAAATAAGATTACCTTGCTTATAGCATACCTTGGTAACCCATATATTAACTCGGTAAACCCTTCTATTTACTCTGTTCTTTGACTATTCTCAGAAATCCTTCTCGGTGACCTCTGTGTCTCTGTAACAGTCATAACACTTAGTGCTTTCACATGTCTTGCTTCATATATTTCTATATCTTCCTTTCTGTCATGTTACATGTATATGTGTGATCTTAATCCATGTTGTATAAATAGATCTCTTATGATAGTGATCCATTCATTGCTTCAATCTTACAAACATGTTTTATCGAATGAATAACCATACAAAATATTTCCTTGGTTAGATGACCTCGAAATCATACACAATCTTTAAGTGCAATTTCCAATGTGATAACGGTTCTATGTTCCTTGATCTTGTAACACGTTTCCATATGTATGTCCAGGTTCAATGAATCTAGTAAAACATTTCACTCGGTGTATATCAACTCAGTGTGTCATCTTTGCTACTCGGTAGACAGCTCGATGCATACTGGGCTCTTGACTACTTTCTTCTATAACCGACTGGATTGTGCATACCGACTGAATATTTCGGTAGAGATAACCGACTAGATTATATAGAATAACTTTGAACATAAAACTAATGGCAACTTGATAATTAGTAACAAACTCAACCTTCTTGCATGGTTAGAGATATTCTCTCTAACTTAACCCTCATCTAACCCAAGGGTCTCATCAAGCATTCATGGCTTTAACCTTGGTTATCCTATTAACCCTTGCACAAGAGTTTACCCCTTGGGTAAAAGCTTTATCCATTGGATAACCCTAATATAACCTTAACCCTTACCTCCTAGGGTAACCTTCATGTCTTCTCAGACATTTAATGCTTCTTGCATCTCCTCTCAAGAAATCTCTTGTTGACAATTGTCACCATTTCATTGGTGAGAATTGTAAACATGGATTGATTAACTTTCAATCCTAGCCCTTGTTAAGATAATTCAATTTTAACCATCCATTGCCCTATTTTTCCTATAAATAGAGCTCTCATTCCTCATTTTCATATCAACAATCTTTCATGCATATGTATTATAGTTTAATTTACTAAACATTTTAGCCTCTATTTGTTAGAACATCATCATAGCATTTAGGAATATTTTAATATCATAAGAAATTCATGTTAGGATAGTATATCATGCTAGGATAACTTGCTAATCTTTTATCATATCATCATCTTCATACTAGCTAAATCATCATAGTTTTAACATCATATATATCTTAGAATGCATTCATGCATATAAATAAAACATTCACTCGTTCTTGGAGTTGTCATTCCAATGTCACTTGCTCAATGATCTGAGAGCAAAACATAGGATTTAGGGATCTTGTGAGATAGGGAACAATGGGACACCCCTTGGGAAGTTGAAATAATTGGATTAGCTCACATACTTGCACCAAGAGTCTCATTGATGTGTGGGTCTTTTGGATTCGATTTGTTCATTTTTTGTCACCGCATTTTCCGGCATACAGGTAGCTTCACCTTCTGGTTCCTCATTTGCTACACAACTTCTTTCCATTCACTGCTTACATTCATAGAATCTATTTCTGGTTTCTCCACACTTGAAACATTTACCAAGAAATTCTCTATCGGTACTTCTACTGCCTTTCCTCTGTGTTTTTGGATCAGGTTCTTTACTCCACTTAGGTTTTGATTTATCTTCCTCAACCAATTTCTTCTTTTCTGTACTCATCGGTCCCTTGAATTTCTCCTTCCCTCTATTCGATTGTCTTCTTCTCATCTTCTCCTCAGCCTTCAAATCATATCGGTAAGCTTCTTCAACTGTGGAAACCCTCAACATACTCATTTCATCCTGAATGTTAAAAGAAAGTCCATTTATGTACCTCGCCACCTTCTCTTTGTCCATCTCTCTATATCCAGATCTAATCACCACCTTGTAGAATTCCTTAGTATATTCCTTCATAGTCATGTTTTTCTATTTCAAGTTCTGCAACTTCTTGAACAAATCTAATTCATAGTCTCTCGGTATGAACTTGGCCTTCAATCTTGCAACCATTTGTCTCCATTGGGTGATCTTCAACTCACCATTCTCTACTCTGCCTTTTTGCAATTCTTTCCACCATAAGGCAACATGCCCTTTCAACTTAGTTTGTCCCAACCAGACTCTCTGCAAGTCCTTGACATCCTCAAACTCAAAGTAATCCTTCAATTCTCTGATCCAATCGATCAGATCCTTCGGGTTCAACATTTCAGAAAAGTTGGAAACTTCAACTTTATGAACTTTACTCGCTTGTGCCACTTCTCTCAGGAATCTTTCCTCTCTTTAATCTTCTGGTCCTTTAGCTTCTTCAAGCTCTTCACCAGCTTCTTCATATTCATTCTCTGATTCGGGGTTTCTCTACGAACAATCAAAGCGTTTCAGATTTCATTACTCACTTCATTCTTGAAGTCTTTCCATCATCTGCTCTACCCTCCAGGGGTTTGTCCTTCTAGGCGACATCTCCTCTTCCACTCCGGTGAACTGCCTCAACTCGGCTATCTGATTACTGGTTTCAATCGCCTCCCCTCGGTGATCTATTAAACACATGCACAACCTACCTCCAATTGGGGATCTATCCACCCAAAGGAATGCCTCAATGTTCACAAGGAATTCTTCCACCAGCTAGTCCATAACCATCTCTGATACCACTTGATGCAACCATAACCGGTAAAACCCTCAAAGAGAATCAATCGGCTTATGCAGCAAAAGTAACACAATGAAAGCAACAAGAAAACATAACAAGATTGCATAAACAGATCATATTATTGCTTTAGAACTTCCGACAACCATCCAACTATCATCATATAATCATCAAAGAACATCTGGTAGTTAACTGGTTACATGAAGGCTTCAAGCCAGATACATTCCAACTGGGACTCTAAGAATCAACCGGATCACAAAATGCGAGTCTCAATCCTTATTCTCAATTCTACTTCCTCTGCCCCTACAAATGATTATATAACATCATATTTATACCCACCGGAACATATCTGGGTTGGTCTCATAAGATTACATTTACCAATGTAGGAAAATGAAACATGTAACTATTAGGACCCGGAGGCAACTGAGAGGGGGGGTGAATCAGTTGTCTATTAAGTTCAACCCAAATATAACTTAACCAAACTTAATGCATAATATCGATAAACCAAACTTAATGCTGGTAGATAGTTTGATAGTTAATAACAGTACCGGTAAAGTTTAATGCATGAAACAAAAAGATAAATAACATCCACAACACATAACACAAATATTTGTACATGGAAACCCTGTAAGGGGAAAACCCACGGTGGGAAACCTTACCCACAATCAGATGATACTACTACAGATAGTATGTGTGTACAAATGGGGTTTGCACATGCAGAAAGGCCAACTGCCTAGAGTTCACTACTCAATCACAAAATGGGAGTCACACTGACTACAATTGGATGGTTAAATCCAATGATAATGTACTGCTCAAAATAACATCTTCATATGCTGGATTCAGTACCGGATAAGCTCTGATTGTCTTCTTCATACCTTCCTTGAATCTTCAAATGATGTTTGTGTGTATAGCTCTTCTTATATTCACATATACCTTATTACAATCCTCTTCCGCAATCCTATTAATCTCACAAATGAGATCTTACATATATACCAAAACCTAAGACCAAATGTGTAGGTCGGCTCACTAAGAATATTATAATTAAATCAATTACAAATGAATCAATATGTGATGCATGATGTCAGATCAATGCATTTATAATAATAACAAATCAATAAAACATCTCCATAACGTGTCATGCTGATCTGGAATAGATAATTCTTGTCAATCCATAACCTAGACCTATTTGTCGGTAACAACAAATATGCAAAATTGATTGTACCAATAATCAAATCACCAAAACCAAGTGTCCAAACAATGTCTTTGACATAACCAAGTAATCTCTAGATGATAACAGATCATCCTCAGTGTCGATGAATAATATAACCTGTCGGTTAACCATAGACCAGTGATTGTGCATAAGTCAGTGAACATGTCGATGAACATAACCAAAGATCTCCAAGTGCTAATAAGTGTTCTCAAGTGTTGACAAGTGTTGACATCAATGAAAAAACCAATGCAACACATCAATAATACCAACAATCTCCCCCTTTGGCATTGATGGCAACACAAGATGGAAAAACCATCTAAGTGCCAAAGCAGAAATGCCAAAAACCAAAAACCAACAATCTCCCAAAGAGATCATTGACTAGAAATCAAAATACAGATACAGAGAGTAACAATCTCTCCCCCAATGAATAATCTCTCCCAAAAAGATAATGTGTTTTTTCATAGATATCTCTCCCCCTTTGACATCAAATGCCAAAGCAATACAAAACCAAATACAATCAGTTCATAGAAATTATTACAAATACCAATTGTTATAACCAAATTTATTCAATCTACTCCCCCTAAGAAGTAGCTCTCCTTCATCAAAGCCAGAAAAAGGTTACTCTATTAATTTTGTCAGTTTGATGCCATGCTCCAACTATCTAAGTTTCTACCAGTGAGGGTATAACTCCAAGCTGCTCTCTTAGATATTCAAAAGTTTCCTAAGGCAAAGGTTTAGTAAAGATATCTACAATCTACTCTTTAGTATTCACATAAACCAATTTCACTTATTTTGCTTCAACATTCTCTTTCAGAAAATTGAATTTGATACAAACATGTTTAGTTTTAGATTGAAATACTGGATTCTTTGATATATCAATTTCTGCCATATTATCACAGTAAATGATTATAGGTTCTTTGCATTTTACCTTTATGTCCTTCAACATTTGTTTAATCCATAATACCTGTGTACAATTAGTTGTTGCTACAACATATTCTGATTCTGTTGGTGATAGTGATGTACAACTTTGTTTCTTTCTCAACCATGAAATTAGTCTGCTGCCAAGAAAAAATGCTCCGTCGATGGTGCTTTTTCTGTCATCTACATCTCCTGCCCAATTTGCATCTGTGTATGCACATAAATCAAAATTTTCATCTTTAGGATACCATAAACCAAGATTTGTTGTGCCTTGTAGGTACCGAAAAATCCTTTCCACCGTTGATTCATGATTTTCCTTAGGATTACTCTGAAATCTTGAAACAATACATACTGCATTCATAATATCAGGTCTTGTTTGTGTCAAGTATAGTAAACCTCCTATCATAGACTTGTATCTTGTCAGATTAATAGGTGTTGATTCATCCTTCAATGATAGTTTATCAGTTGTAGTCATAGGTGTACTTATCGGTTTAGAGTTTTCCATGCCAAATTTCTTATGTAATTCCTTCAAGTACTTTGATTGATTTATGAATATACCTTTATCAGTCTGTAAAATCTGCAATCCTAAAAATAATTTTATCTCCCCAATCATAGACATTTCAAATTCTTCTTGCATCTTATTAGAAAAGTCTTTACACAATCCATCTTCTCCTCCAAAAATAATATCATCAACAAAAACTTCAATAACCATGATGTCATCATTAGTCACTTTGTAATATAAGTTGTTGTCAACATTACCTTTAGTGTAACCAAGCTTCAAAAGATATTTGTCCAATCTAGCATACCAAGCTCTAGGAGCTTGCTTCAATCCATATAAAGCTTTCCTTAACCTGCAAACCATATCTTTGTCATCTGTCAAATAAAATCCATCAAGTTGTTCAATGTAAACTTCCTCTTCAAGATCACCATTCAGAAATGCACATTTAACATCTATTTGATATACTTTATAGTTTTTGTGTGCTACAAAAGCTAAGAATAATTTGATTGCCTCAATTCTAGCTACAGGTGCAAAGGTTTCATTATAATCAATTCCTTCTTTCTGTGAATATCCCTTACACACTAATCTTGCTTTGTTTAGGATTACCTTACCATCTTCATTAAGTTTATTTTTGAATACCCATTCAGTTCCAATTACATTTTTGTTTTTAGGTCAGGGAACCAATGTCCATGTGCTATTCTTTTCAATTTGTTCCAATTCATCCTCCATAGCCTTAATCCAATGTTTATCTTCACATGCCTCATTAATAGTTGTTGGTTCAATTTAAGAAATTAGACATACCTCTTCATTTGCCAGTCTTCTTCTAGTCATAACTCCTTGATACTTATTCCCAATTATCTGACTTTCAGAGTGATTCAATCTTAAATACCGGGGTGTATTCACTTGTTGTTATTCTTCAGTCACTGTGGAATTCTTCGATGATGCCTATGTGACTGGATCAACATTCTGTACTGCTGTATTCATTGTAGGTTCATTTGTGATTATCTCAACTGTCGGTTCAGAGTCCATAGACCTTCTAAACTGTTCATCAATCTTCACATTTGCACTTTCAATGAGTTTCTGCAATCTCTTATTAAAACATCTATATGCCTTGCTCTTAGATGAATGACCAAGAAATATTCCTTCATCACTTCTAGGATCAAATTTGGCAATATAATCATCTCTCCTAATATAACATATGCTTCCAAATATTCTTAAATATTTAAGAGTAGGAGTATTACCAAACCATAGTTCATGAGGGGTCTTACCGGTTTCACCTTTGATGTGAACTCTGTTGAATGTATAAACAGTTGTATTGATTGCTTCTCTCCAATACACATGAGGTAGGTTTGCTTCTGATATCATGCTTCTAGTTGCATCCAAAATAGTTCTGATCTTCCTTTCCACAACTCCATTTTGCTGGGGCGTTTGAGGTGTTGATAATTGTCTTCTGATTCCATTCACTTCACAAAATGTATTAAATTCCTTAGATTTGAATTCACCTCCTTGATCTGATCTCAAACATTTGATAATTACCTTGAATAGTTTGAATTTCCCAAAAGCTTCTAATTTCTCCCTGAGAAAAGTAACCCAACACATTCTAGAATAATCATCAATGATTAGCATAAAATATATATCTCCTTGTAAACTTCTAGTTCTTGTTGGACCACATAAATTAGTATGAATGAAGTCAAGAACGTTATTGGATTTATCTCGAATACTCATAAAAGTTTCTCTAACTTTCTTTCCAAATTGACATTCCTTACATATCGGATTGTGAGGTTTAACAATCTTAGGTAATTCCCTTACTGCCTTAGTTGTACTGATTTTCACAATGCAATCAAAATTTACATGACAAAGTCTCTTATGCCATAACCAACTTTCATCAATATGTGCAATCAAGTATGTCTTCTCATTTTTATTCAAATGAAAGATATTACCTCTAGTCTTATTACCGGTTGCAATTTCCAAACTAGTTCTATTCATGATTTTGCATTTACCATTCTTGAATTGTAATTGAAATCCTTTTTCAACTAATTTACCAACACTCAAAAGATTATGCTTCAAACCTTCAACATAGTAAACATTGTTAGTATTGTGCTTACCATCAAAAGATATAGTGCCTTTTCCTCCAATCAAACAAGCTTTGTCATCTCCAAATCTTACTAGACCTCTATTGTATTCCTAATAGGTTAAGAATTTACTCTTATCACCAGTCATATAATGTGAACATCCAGAATCAATGATCCATTCATCCTTTTCTTCAATTTTAGCTATCAGGGCCTGCTCTACCAGTTGAACAATAGGTGTCGGTTGATCTTCTATTATTGCAACAAAAGCTGATTCGTTGTCTACCGGTTCCTCATCAGAATCATTAGTAACTCCTTCATCAGCATAGTAACATGATTTATCTCTATTCTTCTTAAATCTGTATCTTTGATATTCAGGGTTAAGCTTATATGTTCTTTTAGCTTCTTCTTTCAATCTTGCATGTCTATCAAGACACCTAGATGCCATATGACCAATTTTATTGCAGTTAAAGAATTTAAATGGTGCTTTACCTTCATACTTACTTCCAACTGGACCTTTAGGCATTTTCCTTGCAAATAATGCTTCAAGCTCTTCAAGTTCTTCATTCTCTCTTCTGATTTCTTCAAGTTCTCTAGCATAGAGTGCTTTCCAATCAGATTTTTTAGATGATGATGATGATGTTGTAGATGATGAAGCTTTGAAAGCCAAATTTGTCTTAATTATAGCAATAGGACCAAATTCCTCAAGTTCAAAAGCTGAAAGTTTTCCAACCAAAGTATCTCCAGATACTGATGCATTAGGCATTGTTCTCAATTCATTAATAGCAGTTACTTTCATTTTGTATGTCGATGGAAATGCTCTTAAAACTTTAGAAACAATTTCATCTTCACTTAAGGATCCTCCACAACATTGTATACCCAAAACAATTTCATTAACTCTTTCCATAAAAGTAGAAATCCTTTCATCTTCTTCCATTTTCATATTTTCCTACCTGACCCAGAAGCATTCCAGTTTTGCAATTTTGACAGTGGTATCACCTTCATTTAATGTCTCCAATTTATCCCAAATAGCTTTAGCAGTAGATCAGTCTGATAATCCCATGATTTATTGATTTGACAATGCACTTAAAAGTGTTTCTCTTACTTTGCAATCATTCTCCTGATCTTTAGCCAAGGTTGGTGGATTAGGTTGACTCTAAGTAGGATCAATATAGCCATTCTTTGTAACATCCCATATGTCTTTTCCAATGCAATTCAAATGTGTCTCCATTCTGATTTTCCATATACCATAGTTAATTCCATCAAGCTTCAGATTGTCCTTCTTGAAATAGTTAGTTGCCATAGAATCTCCTCAAGCTATTAAACTTCTGCAAAAAGAGGACTTAGCTTTGATACCAATTGTTAGGACTCGGAGGCAACTAAGAGAGGGGGGGGTGAATCAGTTGTCTATTAATTTCAACCCAAATATAACTTAACCAAACTTAATGCATAATACTGGTAAACCAAACTTAATGTTGGTAGACAGATTAACAGTTAATAACAGTACTGGTAAAGTTTAATGCATGAAACAGAAAGATAAATAACATCCACAACACATAACATAGATATTTGTACATGGAAACCCTGAAAGGGGAAAAAACACGGTGGGAAACCTTGCCCACAATCAGATGATACTACTGCAGATAGTATGTGTGTATGAATGGGGTCTACACATGCAGAAAGGCCAACTACCTAGATCTCACTTCTCAATCACAAAATGGGAGTCACGCTGACTACAATTGGATGGTTAAATCCAATGATATTGTACTGCTCAAAATATCATCTTCATATGCTGGATTCAATACCGGTTAAGCTCTGATTGTCTTCCTCATACCTTCCTTGAATCTTCAAATGATGTCTGTGTGTATAGCTCTGCTTATATTCTCATATACCTTATTACAATCCTATTCCTCAATCTTATTAATCTCGCAAATGAGATCTTACACATATACCAAAACCTAAGACCAAATGTGTAGGTCGGCTCACTAAGAATATTACAATTAAATCAATTACAAATGAATCAATATGTGATGCGTGATGTTGGCTCAATGCATTTACAATAATAACAAATCAATAAAACATCTCCATATCGTGTCATGCTGATTTGGAATAGATAATGCTTGTTGGTCCATAACCTAGACCTATTTGTCGGTAACAACAAATTTGCAAACTCGATTGTACCAATAATAAAATCACCAAAACCAAGTGTCCAAACAATGTCTTCGACATAACAAAGTAATCTCCAAATGATAATAGATCATCCTCAGTGTCGGTGAACAATATAACCTATCGTTTAACCAGATATCGGTGACTGTGCATAAGTCACTGAACATGCCGGTGAACATAACCAAAGATCTCCAAGTGTTGATAAGTGTTCTCAAGTGTTGACAAGTGTTGACATCAATGACAAAATCAATGCAACACATCTATAATACCAACAGTAACTAGGTCGACCCTAAGAATTAAAGAAATATTTTTGGAAAATAACAACCACGAAGTGCGGTTCAGCAGGAAGGTCGGTCACATGCCAAAGAACATCGAACAAGACCCAAAATAGATCCACATGCCAAGAATCGTGCCGGTGATGAAGGAAAACCAACCGGTAAGCACAAGAACTATCTCGAAACCCAAAAACAATCAACCAGAAGTGATAACTCACCGGAAAAGAACCCAAATGAACTAAAAATCTGGAATTAAGCACATGAACTAGCTTGGAAATTGAAAATAAGATCTGCCACAAAAAGCAAGCAACTACCGGTACCAACCGAAAAGAACACAAAAAATTGCATAAAGAACTAAACAAGAACAAAATTGAAAGGAAATAGTTTTTTGGTTGATGCAAGATTTCTCATTGATCGAGGATGCTCCTGCATTAGAATTCCAGCTACCTGATCCAAAAAAATCAACATGAACTTTCAGGAACAAGTTCTGATTCTCTTCTTCTGCTTAGATCCCTATCCGTGGCTTTGTTTGATACCGATAATAGTTTGTTCTTATTGTTCCTCTTCAATTATCTATTGTCTTGCTCTAAGTTCACAATTTACATCCAAATTTCAACTCAAAAGGGGTAGACAAGAAATTGGTAAATCTAATCAGTATTCTCAACCCTTTTCCCTAATTGAATTGTGGCTATATCTATTGGATTTACCCCCCTCTTTTAATGTAATGGTTTTTTACGTAAGATTAATGGTTTTATTATCCTAAATTTGTGGAACCCTAATTTTACAATTTTACACCATTACAATACTATTGTACATTTAAAATAAAATTAATTAATTAGCTAATAACATTTATTTTCATGTAATAGAATTAATATTTTTTTTGTATTGAAAAATATTTGAACTCAACATCTTTTAGGTGCTTACAACATCTACTTTGCCATTAAACCAAATGCCACTTGCAATAGAATTAATGTTCAAGTAATAGACTCTAGCAAGATAATTAAAAAGCATGGTGAATTTTTGACCAATAGAGTTGAATTATTTGTAATGATTTACTTAAATTATAAGTGATTATAAAAATTATATATATATAAGCATTCAACTCAAAAAAATTGAACTTATATAAGCAAACTTGACATTTAAAAGAACATAAAAAAAATAAAGTTACATTATGTTTTAACAATAGAATTATTATATTGTTTATGGAAAACTATAATGATGAATAAGTGGCATTGTTGCTATAGCCACCAAGGTTCAAACCCCTACTAGACCTTTATGATCACAGATGTTGTGCCCTCCTTGATCAATTGTGCTCACAAATTTGAACCTTCATGTCAAACTTGTTGGCATTTATGACAACGAATTAGTGCTTCAAACCCTCATTAAACTAGTGTGCTCATGAGCTTTGCACCTTTGTTGGGTTACTGATCTCACAATTTGGATTGTTCATGTTAATGCAATGCATTTGTGCATTAGATGAAGTCCCTCATTTGTGGTCTCACCTAGCTCAACCCACACTAACAAATTTTGTGTTACTATAGGAAAAAGAAAAAGGAAAACAATAGAAACATTTAAATTTAAAAATATTATATAATTATCAAAATATCATTGATAGAGATGGTTGTAAATTTCTTAATTATTCCACACTATATATAAAAAATTCTTACTCTTAAAAATACAATTGAACTAAGTTCGATACCTAAATAATTAACAACTCTTAACATACTAATTCATCTTGATACTGTATAATTTAAAATTTATATTTATTTACCATATTATAATTTACTTAATATAATACTAATATAATATCTCTATAAACTAATTATGCTTATTAAAAAAAAAAAAAAGGCTCTAAGAAATAGATAGACATTGGAGTGAATGGAAATTACCTAGCAATCACATCCACCGACTAAATAACGTGTAAATATTTAGTCAAATTTTGTACTAGTAAGAGTTTTCGTTCCCCGCACGTCAGGGGCAAATGTGGTACGAAAAGAATTTCTACGTTAATTCACATATTCCGAGTTTAAAGCTTTTTAACTATTTTCAATAGATTCCAAAACACTCAAAGGTCTTACATTTTCTACGTCTATTGCCGTTTTCCATACGGCATTCCACTTAGGCTTAAAAAACATGAAACTTGAAAAACGTGAAGAATTTTTTTTTTTTGGCATCAATTAAATGTTTTTCAAATTAATTATTTTTTATTTAATGTACTTCGAATTTATATGGTTCAATTCAATGAATGATAAAATAAAGTCGAAAACATGTAATATGTATAAGTTGATGGTATAATATTAATGTAATCTATTTCATTTATTTGTAAACTATTTTTAATTAGAATCTATGTTCTTAAATACACCACTCAATGTATAATTTGAGGTAGATCACATTTAAGTCAATCTATAAAGACCAATAGAAATATAAAGAATGGAGTCTAATTATAAATAAATAAATTTAAAAGTTCAAGTTTCACATAGATAATTTCAATTAAAATAAGATTTGCTTCTATGAATGAATAGTAATGGAATCAAAGTAAAGTCATATCTTTTATCAACTTTAATACAAATATATTATTTTAAATCCTAATGGAACAATTTTTAGTATAAATGGAAGCATTAAAAATTAAAAAAGATATTAGATTCTCACTATTTTATACACTAATATGACAACTTTTCAATACAATGAAACATTAAAAAAGACATATTGTATAAATGAAAACATTAGAAAAGATATCTTATAATTTTCACTACTTTACAAACAAATCATATCATTTATCACCTTTCATATAAATATACTATTTTTATACACTAATCAATAATATATTTATTGTTTTACACATTAATCTAACATTTCAACATACCAAACATTAAGAAAGATATTATATACGATTCTCACTATTTTATACGTTAATGTGACACCTTTTCAATATGAAAGAAACATTAAAAAAGACACAATATAAGATTCTCACTATTTTCACACTAATCTAACAACTTTTTTTTTTTTTTTTTATGGTGAGCTCATTATTTATACACTAACATACACTAATCCAACAACTTTTCAACATAAAGAAATTAAAAATGATTACATAAGATACTCACTATTTATACACTAACGTGCAGAATTAATCAATATAAGCAAAATATTTGAAAAGACATAATCTACAATTCTCACTATTTTCACACTAATCCAACAACTTTTCAATATAAATGAAAATATTAAAAACCACATAATATATAATTTTCATTGTCTTACAAACTAATCATCTCACTTATATGCTAAAACCATTGAATGTGAACTAAAACATAGAAAGTACACAATATTCAAATTTCACCACTGAGTACGCGGAAGGCTCAAGAACTTTGAAAAAGTCTAAAGTCATTTATTCCATGAAAATTAAATTTGTGTTGAATAGTTTGGAATGTCGGTCCGAGAATTCCAACTACGCGTGGACCCCACACTTGTCTTCCTTCATATTCCACGAAATAATCCAACTGGAATTTTCGTCATTTGGACGCTAACAACTACTGTATATTAAGGAAATAGATGCTCTGTAATAGACAGACAAACATATCACATATTACATGCAAATATATGTTTTTTTTAAGGTATTTGAGAATGAGACAATACTTGCGCTCCAAAACTCCTCGCCTACGTTGGACTGCTGAGCTTCACCAGTCTTTTTTGCATGCAATACGGCGGCTCGGCGGTGAAAACAGTAAGTGCTGTAATGCAGGAATTAAAGCAAAAGTTCTGACATTTTTCAAACTATTTCATGTCTTATTCTTTTCTGGTGTTTGTGCAGAGGCCACACCGAAATTGATTATAGAGATGATGGGCATAGATGAGCTGAAAACTTCCCATGTCAAAAGCCATCTTCAGGTAACATTTTAATGCAATAAAGTTTATAAAACATATTTGGTATTGGTATCGGTAGGTAGTCGTTATAGTTAATTTCATTTATTTTAAGTTTTTAAATGGTATATTGAATTTTGATGAAATTTTTTGTTGTTTTTGTATGTCACTTAAGTGCTTGTAGCTATTGTTCTGGGGTGTTAGGCTGCGAGATTTGTTATGTACATAAAAATAAAAAAGTGTTTATTCTGAATTGACATCCCATATTTATTCCTCATCATTCCATTAACTGTTCGCTTAATGCTTCAATAGTTGTACAATTGATCTAATTACTAATTTTTTTTTCCATCTATTGAGTATAGCAATGAGCCGCTATTGACCCACTAGATGATTTTTTAGTGGGCTTTTAATTAGTGATTTCCAATGAACAGTAATTGAAACATGGGTTCTTCCCTTAATATGATGGTTAAATTGTGGGGTTGTGATTATTGTGACCAAAATTCAAATTTCTATTGAAATGTTATTACTGAGTGCCCCAAATAAAATGAAATATCTATATAAGACTTCACCAATGTATAACTCTAATAAAAAATATTTAACTTTAAAATTACTCCTTGATTTACGGGCATGTTTGTAATTGGGTATTCAGAAATGAGATTTTAAGCAAATTTTTGTGTTTCCCTCGAATTGAACTGCTTTCTCATGGCATCTTCTCCTAACTTTTCTTGTATATATTTTGTTGCAGATGTACCGGAATATGAAGAAATGTGAAAACTGCCCAGGTAGATAAATACTAGTATTGATAACTTCGGAGCGAAGCAAAGCATTTATAAGATTTCGAGTTTCTAATATCAAAAACAATTTGCATCCTACAAAATAGTTAAAATTAGGTTTGTTTTCATTTGAGATGATAATTAGTATAAGAATATCCAAATATTTATTGAAATTGATTTAATTATTATTTTGATTTACAACAGAGCCCAAACAATTAGAAAACTACAATCTACACGGATTTGAGAATAGCAGAGGAAACAAAGATGAGAACTCCCCATTTTCAGAGCTTGAGAAGAAGTCGGAGATAAGCCAAGACTTCTCCTTCTACTCAAACAAAAGGTGATAAACAATTAAACCATCTGAGCTTTTGGATTTGATTAAAAATTTGCCCATGGTTATTACTTTGTTTTTTCAATGAATTTATGGCTTAGAAAATGTTGAATCTTCATTAGTAGATGAAAAACTCCTGCAAATGCAATATTGACCTAATGAAGATTTGCATTCATTGCAGAAACAGCATTACAATCCCATCGACTTCATCTCAGTATGGGAATGGGAATGGCGGCCAAGCAACAACTTGGGATAACAAATTATTTGGAACAAGGCCTCACACTAAAAAATTCTACAAGAGCCAAAACTTAAATCCAGCGGTATAACACTACACTTCTCTGCATTGAGATTTTAATTTTCATAATTATTTAGTTCACACATATATAGGGTTTTAATCAGAAACAAAACTAAAGTTATTTTTCATTTTTTATAATCTCATTACAACATCTTTATTGAAAGGTTATATAGTGTTTATATGTCAAATTACCATAAAAGTTATGCATTGTTCACACATCACATCACACCATGAAATTATATATTGAAAGTAAAATTTAAAGTTTTGGCAATTATTTTGTGTGCCTAAATAAAGACAATGATGGTAAAAAAGATGAGGGTTGGGATGTTCTTGATATCCCAAATTCCCATAAAAGTTATGCATTGTTCACACATCACATCACATCATGAAATTATATATTGAAAATAAAATTTAAAGTTTTGGCAAATTTTTTTGTGTAAGTAAATAAAGATAATGATGGTAAAAAAGATGAGGCTTGAGATGTGCCTAAATAAAGATAACGATGCTAAAAAAGATGAGGATTGGGATGTTCTTGACATCCCAAATTACCATAAAAGTTATGCGTTGTTCACACATCATGTGCATCACACCATGAAATTATATTAAAAGTAAAACTTAAAGTTTTGACAATATTTTTGTGTGCATAAATAAAGATAATGATGTTAAAAAAGATGAAGGTTGAGATAATCTTGACATTACTCTAGACTCCATTAATGTATGGGGTAAGTAGGATGACCAAGATCCCCTCGCCTCTTTGAGTTGCTGTTGTTTTAATCACATAGTGGTTCTGTTTATATGTTTTTGTGATTATTTCCGACTCCACCCTATTTTATTCTTGAAGTGTGATCTACTATCCACCCCTCTTTATTTTTATTTTTTTTTGTGGGTATGTATTGCATTTTCAAATCAATTTAATACTGAGACAATTATTCATCAAAGCTTCAAGCAAACATTATATAAAGCATAACCTGACCTTCTTGTACTAATGAATTACATTTTTTGGTATGGTGAATTGCATTAATGGATCCATTTGTACTTTTCAACAGGAATATCGTAAACAACATCTGGTTCATTTTATACATAGACAGTTGCAACATACTCAAAGGAAGAAAGAGAAGCATCAGTTTAACCTATCTGAACAGGGATTAGAAAACAGTTTATTCCACCAGCATAGAATATTATGTTCGTCTGGTACCAGCAATGAGAAAAAGAAAGCAGTTTCAGAACAGGATCAAATTTCATGTAACAGCAGCATTGATTCAGATTCAGTACTGGTTTTAAATGGTAGTCAGTGTGATAATGATGAAAGAGCTGAATCAACAGAAGGAGATGGTATCAGAATTCTTAGAGAGGAGGACATTCGATTAGAACTATCAATTTCTATTTATTAATCATTCTTTAGCATGGTTTCTTTCTCTGCCTAACAATGGTAGCTTGAGGGAGATATACTATTGTAAACATGATCATACAAATAGAACATTAGCAGTCTTTATTTCAATTTTCAAAGAAGCAGATAGCTGTGTACATTGCATTGACTTAGACAGTCACTTTATCAATTATATGGAAATTTCATGCAGGTTTGCTCATTTAACTGTCTACTTTAACATAATTATATATTTTTCAAAAAAATCATTATATATGTTTAAACGAATAAATAATATATAATTTTAATGGTTAAATTTGTATATTTTTATCAATCTTTTTAAAATTTTGAGTTTATATTGATATAACATCTTAATGTAATCATATATTCTTGAATGACATATATTTATATTAAGTTTCACTCATTTTCAATCTCTATTTATCTTTTCAAATTCATTATTTGATTCTCATTCTTGCGCCTATATATGTATCCACATCCATATGTTTACTTTGGTTTCAAGATTTCCATTATCATGCATAGGTTCAATCCTATGCCACTTGAGATTGATCCATATGTGCTAGGAATTGAACCCAAAATTTAAAATCTTCAAAAACTTTTTTCAAAGCTACCACTTCTTTTTAGTAGCTATATGAATCAACTGCTTACATGCTTTTGTATTTCCTCTTTAGTTTCTAATGAGATGAATGAAGCTTTAATTCAACCAATCATTCTATCAAAATTGGAAGCCATTGTTTTTGGGATGAATAAAGGAAAAACTCTAGTCTTGATGATTTTCGATAGATTTTTTTAGAAGTTTTGGGGTATTATTATATCTTATCTATTGGAGGTAGTTTAGGAATCACAATATAACAAACAAATGCTACCTACATTGAATTCTACTTTCCTTATTCTTCTTCCAAAAAAAGAAGGGGCTATTAGTTTGGACTACTTTAGACCCAATGTTCTATGTATTGTGGTTTATAAAATTATTACTAAATTAATTATGGAGTAGCTCAAGCCTTGGCTTAATTATTTTATCTCATAAGAGAAAGGGGGATTTGTTGTTGGTTAAGACAAATTCTAGATGGGGTGGTGATTGCTACAGATGCTACTAAATCTATGGCAGTGTCTAAGGAAGAGGCCATGTTCATTAAACTAGGCATGGCTAAAGCCTATGACAGGGCTAATTAGCATTTTTTGAATAAAATTCTTTTAGCCTTTGGATTTAGTAATGAATGGGTAAACTAGACTATGAGTTGTGTCACTTCTTCCTTTTTCTCAGTCATTATCATTAGGTCTCAAGTTTCTCAAGGTTTGATTCAGGGCACAAATTGAGGTAATAGTTTTCTTGTTCATTTCCACTTGTAGTTTGTCGATGATAGTGCTTTAATGGGTGTTGCTCGAGTTCATGAAGTGGAGAATTTCAGGAAAACTTTGGATATTTATTTAGTTGTATCAGGACAAAAAGTCAATGAACAAAAATCTGGTATGTACTTTTTTAATACTTATAAGCTTATTTAAATATAGATTGCCAATATTTTAAGATTTCAAATTGAATCCCTTCTTTTGGTTTATCTTGGTATTCCTTTGGTTGTGGGCAGCGAGCTTAGGGGGTACTGGCACAAGCTATTCGATAAGTTACATTAAAGGGTCAATTGTTGGATTCATAGATGGCTCTCTACTATTGTAATGATGACTCTTTTACAATGAGTGATTCGAGTTCACCCTATTTATAAATTCTTTTTTCAAGTGGCTCCTTTGTATTTCATTAAGGAATTTGATGCTCTTTCTCGATAATTGCTCTAGAGTGGAAATTTTCTTGCTTCTAAGTGGAGCTTGGTTAAGTGGGTGATTGTTTGTTGGTTAAAGAGAGAGGGAGGGATTCATCTTCATTCAATAGACTTGAATGGATAGGTTCTAGCTACTAAATTATATTGGTGATGATGCACAAGTTAGGATTAGGTCTAGTCTATAATTCTTACTAATATATATCTTAGTGGGGTTGATAGTTTAAATGTTTCTAATGTCACTTGGAGGGGAAGGGATCTATGAATTGGCATACTCTAAAGATTGGGGCAAAGCTAATTAAATAGGGGCTTTTTTCGATCTATAACAAGGGCTCAAAAGCCTTATTTTGGTTAGATTCATGGGATGGTCATCCTCCAATACTCTCAATGTATCTACACTTACAATCACTTTGTGATAGATTTCCTTTAGCTAGATGGAGCAAGATGGTTAGTTATAAAATTATTCGGCACTTGGGACAAGTAGATACTTATGAACAAAAAAATCTCTAGGAATGGCGAATTGGAGGGATAGAGAATGATAGGAAAGAATTAGCTTAGATTTTTGCTAGTAGGTAGTGTAATTCCCTTCTAGGGAAGAATATTCTGGTAAGGGGTCAAGGTCTGATAGGTAAGTACTCGTTGACTTTGGGGTACTTGGAGCTTGATAGACATATGTATGGAAAAGTAGGGGTTCCATGGTGCAAACAGGTGTGGAACAAATTTTCTTTGCCCACATGCATTTTTTTCTTGTGGTTGGTTGTTCAAAATATATGCCTTGGGATAATTTATGCAAGTGGGGCTTCCAAGGACCTTCTATTTGTGTGTTGTGTTGTAATAGTGAGCAATCTACTTTGCATCTTTTATTTTAATGTTATTTCTCTAAGAAAATTTGGCATCTTTTGTGGGGAGTTTGGAATCCGGCCTATGTGCATGCCCCCTCATTGGCTGAGTTTTGGAGAAATTTAGGCAAGCCTCCAGTTTAGACCTCTTTTCTTCAAGTAGCCTAGGTTCTTGGGCCCATAATTATTATATGGCATCATCAGTTAGAAAGGAATCAATAGGATTTTTCAAGATGCAAAATTAGTTGTTCAACAATTGTAGGAGAAAATTGTTCATACAATTTAGGAGACTATCTCAAATAATGTGATTTTTCTAGTGTAGTGGATCCTACTGATGTTGATATTTATAGAAGTTTTAACTTTTATACTTAGGAACCTATCTTTTCTATTGGTTCAAGATGTAGGCTAACTAGATAAGCTAAAAGGAAGATTGATCATGTGGGTGTCATTAACTTCCTCCTCTTCAAGAAGTTCTAAAGATAAATACTGATTCATCTTCTAGGGGGAATCCTAGTCACATGCTTTTGCATTGTCTACTTAAGGGTGATGCAAAGCTTAGAGATCTTTGTGGTCTGTTCAATATTGACCTAAAAGGACCTTTTGTTCATGTTATGTGCTCTTCTTTCATTGTGTTTGTAGTTACAATACCTCTGGGGGATGAGATCAATTCAAAATAATCATACTTAATATACATGATTTATTTGATATGCATAATGACCCTAGATAGTGGATCCCTTATGTTCTCTTTCATGTCTTGTGACCATCTCATTTAATTTTCCTATGTTTGGGGGCATTTCGGTGCTGGAATGTTCTTTTCATTTGGATGTATGTATACTATCTTAAAATAATTGCTCTTGATAAGGTGCACGTAATCAATTTAATGTGGTGGTATGTACTCCTCTTTAATTTAAAACTTAAAGTGATCTAACCTCCATCTCAAAAGTTTAATAAATAATACTCAAGCAACTCAATTACAAATCTACAATCAAGGAGAAAATCATTCAAGAATAAAACTATTTTACAATAATCATGGCCAACTACATTGTATTTCTCCATGATGAAAGGATGCACTAACATGTTCTATCAACATCAAGATTTGTGTGAGACTTCAAGCCAAGGGTTTCATACTTGAGGTACTATTTGTCATTTCAAGACTTCACATTATTGTTTAGCCTCTATTTTTCTAATTCAATGCACTTTTTTTTATCATCATAGCTATTGTAGACGTGGGAACATTGACACTAGGTTTGAATTAGGAAAGCCCCTACATAGCAGAACCTTTCTTCCCCATTTTTCATGTGTGTAGGCTTAGATCCAATAGCGAAATTGTTATAGGAGTGGACAATCATAGGTTGCAATGAATTTTGAATAGATGAAAACACCTATATGAGAGCACCAACACTCTTGTCCAACTATTTTAGGCTAGATTTTTTGGAGACAGGCTTATAGGAAATTTTGACTATATTTTTTCTCCTATATGTCGGTTCTAGACATCTTTAGACTAAGACACCTAGCACCCATGTCTAGCATATTTAACTCCAATTTTTATATGCAAGTTCCCCTTTGTTTCTCTTTTCTAGATTTGGCTTAGTGTGTCTATCATTTGCTCTATAATTTGTTGTTATTACTAAAAAAAATATTTTCCTATCATTATCCCTAGATCTTAAACACATGCTTCACAATCTCAATTTCATTGCAACAAAGGAACAATATCCTAGTGTTCAGTTCTCGTATGTAGACCTATTTGTGTTCCAACAAATATGATATGGTCAATTGATATATTGTTTTTCATCCATAAGCCTAGGCTCTCATTTTCATACAAATTAGGTAGGTATTTTCTAATAGTTCTCCCTAAGTGGAGCCACTTCATCCAAGCCTTTATTGAGCTATAACATAAATTATCAAGTAATCTTCCACTCATTTGATCACAATATTAATCCAATAATTTATTTTTGTATATTTATCTATTGTTGGGGTTGACATTAGTTCCCACCAAAAAGGAGATCATTTACCAAAACAAACTCATGAATAAATTCTATGTCTACCCCTCATGATGTTCTTAGGTATTCCATGCAGTTTCATCTCTTACTTAAATAATGTATAAACAACTTATCTCACCTTAAAATATTCAAAGATGGTAAATAAATGTACATATTTATTATTTTGTTCATAAAAACATATATATATGTCCTCACCTAGAAGTATTTAGGACATCCTATGATGAAATCCATTGAGAAACATTCCCAGTTTTCCTCTAGAATGGGAAAGGGGTACAAAAGGACTACCAGAAATGTTTGCTCAATTTTATTTTTCTTAAAAATGATATCTTATTTGTTATATATTATGAAATCATCCATGGTTATCTTCTATGTGAATGTTTCTCTAATTTGTGTGCAGGGCTTGAAATACCCAAGGTGGACCAGCTTGGGATTGGCATGAATTGCACACAAAATATTTCCCTTCATCTTTTATTTTAGCAGCAAGTGGAATATTCCCTTTTCAAGAATGAGTTCATTATTGATGGTGTACCTATTTTCTAATACATTTCAAAGTTCCAAAACATCAGTTTTGAATGCATTCTTGACATACTCTATAATGATTTCATCGTTCGAATCCATATATATTAGAGACATTGAAAGTATATTTAGCTTTATAGATAGCATGTCAAAAACAAAAATATTTAATGTACTCAATATCAAAATCATATGCTTGGATTTTTCTTACCTACTTTTGTTGATGCTCATTTACATCCCTTGGATACAGAAAATGTCCAATTTTTTATGATTAGTTTTGACCACAAATCAACCATCTACCAAGTATTACCTAAATTTGACTAATGTGTGCATTATGGATAATATTTCTTTATCATAGATAGAGAGTTTATCTTTCCACCTCCATGAGCATTGGAATGTCAAAATAAATCAAGTGTTTATTTTGCATGAGCATGGACTTGATTCCTTCTCTAGTTTTATTATATTCTAATATGAAAGGAAGAGTAAAATTTAGAATTGTGAACATGAGACACAAGATTATTACCCCTTTTATTGTAACAAATTCTCATTGTGTGTCCCTAATACAAACAAAGTATCCCTTATTTGTCACTTCAATTAAAGGTGTCGCTATGTAGGAGAAACCCTTAAAAAGTTGCTTGTAGTTGCTATAATGACCAAAGAATCCTAATAGCTATGTCATGGTCCTTAAGGGAGGCCAATCCCAAATTGATTTTATCTTCTCTATGTCCACTTGCACTCCCTTTATATTGATGATGTAACCTACATACAATAACTATTTCATATTGAACTCACACTTTGACTCAATGGCAAATAGTGTTTGTGGTTCAAAGATTTGCAACACTTCATTCATGAGTTTTAGATGCTCCTTCCACATTTCTGTAGAAAAAATGTCATTAAAGAAGAAAATGATGAATTTTATAAATTTCTCATGTGAAAAACTTGATTCATACATGACTAAAATGTTGCTAGAGCATATGTCGAGCCAAATAGAATGATGACTATAAATATAGTACCCATAGTGACATAAAAAAGTCATCTAGTGAATATCCTCCTCTCAGACTCTAATTTTTGGTAGCCTAATCTAAGATCTATTTTTGAAAATCAGCCTACTCAATAAAGGTCATCTATGAATTAATTGATCCTAGGAATGGGGTACTAATTCTTGACAGTCTTCTTGTTTACTTCTTTGTAATAAATGTATATCTATATTTTATCATCTTTTTCCTTTGATGGGACAATATTGCAAGAAAAGGGACTTGAGATAGGTTTTATGTGTCCCATTTCTAGTAGTTCTTTAATGAACTTTTTGATTCCCTTGTTTTGTCTCTAAGGGTGGTGATTAACAATAGTGATGATGAGCTTAGCACCCTTTTCTAACTAAATGCATGCTCAAAGCCTTTGTCTAGAAAACTCCCTAGATGAATGCTATGAAATAATTAATATGCTTGTCTAAGATTTTATTTACATCCACATGATATTCCCTCTTTCTTTTAGTAGTTTTTTCTATAGTCACCAAACATTGAGTTGCCCAAGATATAAAATCCTCTTGATTCTCTTTGTTGATATGATCATTCAAACTTTATTTTTCATTCCTCCCAATACCATTTATTTTCCCTCTAATTAAGAATTCAATTCCATTGTCTAGAAGTTGTGTGAACAATTTTAAGGAGTGCAACCACTAGATACCTAGGACCATATCTACGTATCTTATGTCAACAACATAGAAGTCATCCTTCATATCATATCCTCCCAAATTAATATTTTTGAAGAGATATTCCTATTGTAGTTGTGACATCTAGATTATTAGTACCCTCAAAAGAACTTGCTTCGCGTATCGATTGTCTAGGCATATTCATATTACTATCCATCTTGTGAACAAATTGTGTCATCAATTTTCATTATTAGATCAAATTTTCTTTTGGTTTGACCATCTAAATTGCCATCTATATTTATTCACCTTTCTCTATTTGCCATATTGTTATTGTATGCGGGAAAAGTGGTCAAATAAAACTCAATATGTGAAAATATTGTAAAATACTAGTCCACACACACACACAGGACCTCTTGATGCAAGCTATGGAGTAATAACGTATTACTCAGCTTCCCAAGGAAGGTCCCATGGTTCTCTATCTCACAATGTCCCTCAAACCAATGTTTTTGCTCTCAGATCACTGAGCAAAATGGTTTAGGGATGGCAAATATGAGAACGAGAGATGCTTTTGATTGATTTTAGTATGAGATGTGTTGTAAGCTATGTATGATGCTAAAATGCAATAAACTAAATGATAAGATGACAAGATTAGTATGAATACTATCCTAGCATACTATATTTAGTCTATGATTGAACTAAAATGATAAAGAAAGTAATCTAAGCATGCATATTAGTCTAATTTATGATCTAAAAGAGGCTAAATGATGAGCATAAAGATGATATGAAAGCTTGAAAGAATTTGAGCATAAGTGTAATGCTTCAAATTTGAAAGATGATTGTTAAGAATGGAGGAATGAGAGCTCTATTTATAGCACAAACAGGGCAATGGATGGTCAGGATTGAAAGGTTTAATCAAGGGCCAAGTTTGAAAGTTGGGGATCCATGTGCACAATTGGCACTAATAAAATAGTGACAAGTGTCAACATAAGATTGGGTTGAAAGAAGAGGTTGGAGGCATTAAAGGCCTGAGAAGACCTCATGGTTATCTAAAGGCTAAGGGTCAAGTCTAAATTAAGATTACCCACTGGATTAAGAGTTAATCCAAGGATAAACCTTTGTGCAAATGATTAAGAGATAATCATGGTCAAAGCATTAATGGCCTGATGAGACCCTTGGGTTGGATAGAGGTTGAGTCAAAACAAATGTTTTAACCATGTGGGAGGGTTTGAATTAACCATTAATGCTTATTGGAGACTTTAAGAATTAAGTGGTTGAAGGTTGGAAGCCTTTAATGGTTTTCAAAGACTTTAAGGGTTTTAGTGGTTGAAGGTTGAAAACCTTCAATGGTTATCAAAGACTTTAAGGTTTTTGAGAAGTGACTTCCCTTTGCTTAGGGATGTGACAAAATTTAGAGGAGAGTTAGGTTAATTAGAAGCGATTAGAAGATTCTAGAAGGGATTAGGAAGGGGTTTGGGATTTTGCAAGTGGATGGAGGGATAATAGGATTTAATTGAATTAAATGATTTTAGTCAATTTGGTTGCAATTAAATAAATTTGATTTATTCAATTTGGGATAACTATTTAATTAAATTTGAATTTAATTAAAAGTGGATAGGGGGGATTTAATTGAATAAAATGATTTATTCATTAAATGGTATAGTGAATTTAATTCAAATAAATTGAATAATTTATTTAATTAAATAGAGGAATGTGGATAGTTTAATTAAATTGGATTTAATTAAATAGAGAAATGAACATAAAAATATTCATTTAGGAATGTGGTTATTTTTATACGTCTACAGTTATACTATATAATGGGTTCTATAAGAGATGATTGAGTCTCTACACTCTCTATATATTAGATTATTATCTAATCTCCTTCAAGTGATATTAAAATCTACTAAAAAATAGAAAAATTTAAATTTAAATCAAATACACACTTACCAACCCAATGGAAAGTGATGCATGAGCATGTAGTTCAGTCCAAGTTTTATCAATCAGATTTCTCATGTGCAAGACCATGGAGATTAACTTCATGTTCATTACCATGCAGTAATTAGTTAAGATTTAGTTTGCATTTATTTATTTTTAAAACTGTCAACTAATTAAATTGTTTGAATAATGAACAACGAATACATGAAAAAATAAGAAAGAAAGTATTTAAGAATGAAATTCAACTTGTAAAAAATCTAATAATAAAACCAAAATAAGATCATATCATATAAAGGAGAGGACAAAGTATGCAATTTTCACCATTGCTGGCACGCATAAGTCCCAAGACTTTTCGAACGAGCCAGCCCTTTGAAAAAGTCTCTATGTCCTCTACTCCATGAAAATTAAATTTGAGTTGACAAGTTTGCAGGGTCGGTCATATAATTCCAATTGCGCGTGGATCCCACTTCTCTTCTCTTCAACATTCCACCTACAATTTTCGTCACTTAGACGCTAACAACTCATGCAATTGAAGGAGAAATCACATGCCATATACAACAAGGAGAAAGTATGGAAAATGCGTGTGTTCGAATACGGTCAGTTTTAAATTACACATTAAACAAGAGACGCGCAGCATCATGTTCATGGGGAGTGTTCGAATTGTGAATGGTAGAGTGGAAAAGGGAAAGTAGTGAAAGGTAGAGTGGAAAAGGAAAAGTAGAGGATTGTATAAATAAAAGCATAAAAGAATGCAAAGAGAAAGTTAAAAAAAAAGATTAAACTAACACAATTAAAAATGTAATCCACTAAAAAGTGTTTATGAACCAAATAACTTCACAATCAAAAAGATGATGCAAACAATATTTTTATTTTAGTATTTCTTTTCTTTTTGTTTAATGACAATTTTATTGTTGAGACCTTGTAACGAAGGTTTGGATGCACTTTTAATATAACTTGTATTCTATTTAATGTTTCAAAAATTAGATTTAACATTAATAACAACCAGTGTGTAAATGTAAGAAAAATTAAATGTAAAACAATAGAGTTTATAATATACTTTTATATCATTTTGATCAGCAATCACATGTAAACTTGTTCTTTTCAATAACATGAAATCAAATATATAAAACTTCAAAACTTTCAAATTTTCATCAATGTAAGTGTGTTTTCTTAATTCCAAAATTTAAGAATACCATAAAAAAATTACTTCAACAAGCAATAACCATGAAATTTTAACTATCTAAATTAGAAGGTTAAATCATTTTGTATTCAATTTATCATCTCAATTTCTTGAAAATTGCAATCTAGATTAAATCAATAGTATATTTACCTTGTATATGCATGCCTAAATTATAACTATTATGAGTACTAGTGTTATGATTATACCATTTGGTGGAATGATTTCATATGTGTTTATAAAAAGGTTGTTGTTCCATTTGACAAAATCCATTTTGCACATACCCTGCGATCATGGCATTCCATGAGACCGCATTTATGTGAGGCATTCTGTCAAACAGATCACATGCCTCGTCTATCCTTCTACATTTTGTATACTTGTCCACCAAGGCAGTTGAAACTATAACATCTTACAAAAGTCCTTTATGCTTCTATGGATGTCTATACCCTGTTTGAAAGCTCCTATTTTGGAAACGTGGTTAGGATAGTAGCAAACGTTGTGGAATTTGTGTCTACACCTGCCAAATGCATTTCGCTGAATGCTTCTAAAGCCTTTCCAAAAGATTCATTTTGTGCACATCCTGCAATCATGGTTTCTTATGCAAATCACATTTTTAGCCATTTGAAAACTGAAACTTGGAGGGAGTATATATATACAATGATATTATACATACTGTATACATCAGCAACCATGTTCAGTGGCCACAAACATGCTAGATTAAACAGCTCTTACAACAGCCTCAGAAGTAGTAAGAATTCAACAGAGTCCAAGCTTTATAAACAAAACTTTAAAACCCTAAAAAAAGTTACTAGACATATCACAAGCTTTTGTTTCTTAACTAACATCCTCAAAGATTTTGCAGGTAGCTCAGGCAAGAGAAACAACCCCAGGAATTTCACAGTTGCCTAGAAAAAATAAAATAACCCCAAGAAATCATTTCATGGCGACTTTCAAATGCAATTAGTTGCTTGTTTCTGAAAAACCATGACAAAATTTCACGAGTCTTTTAATTTAGATAACAATTTTTGTGGTGTGTAAATGCCACGAATATTGACAACTCATACATCATTTAAACATATGCATAGGAGCATATGGATACTTACTAGGTCATACACCATTTAAACATATGCATAGGAGCATATGGATACTTACTAGGTTTTCTTTAACACATTGGTGCTTACAACGACTTCCGGAGCAGGTGAATACTTAGCTTGCAGATTGTTGCTTATAACGACTACAGGAGCAGGTGAATACTTAGCTTGCCACTGGTCTCTACAACCTCTTCGCACAAGCTGCAAGCTGGAAAAATGTAAACCTGTCGGCAGCGAAAAAAATGTAAACCTATCGACAGGGGAAATTAGTTTTGAGAAGTTTCTGGGAATTTAAGTTTTATTTTTAATAAACAAAAATAGCAGCAACCTCTAATAAAAATTACACTAAATAATTTTATTTTGATTATTAAATTTATTGAAAATTAAAACATTGGGAAAAGAATAAAATGTTGAAAAATACATCATTGTGATTGGACGACAGGAATTAATAAATGCATCTAACGGATGCTATAGTATCATGTCGGCACGACAGGAACTAACAATATATTAAATCTAAAGAAATTTAAAAATCAAAATTTAGTATGTAAGATTTAAACCGTCCGCTCAGATATCTTTTGTGAATACAATAAACTGTGCGGGAGGTGAAAATAGTGAGTGTTCTAATTAGGAGGAATTAAAGCAAGAATTCTGAGAGTTTTCATATGTTGCTCTTTTTATGTTGTTTGTGCAGAGGCTACACCGAAGCTGATTATGGATGGGTGTAAATGAGCTCAAAATTACTTCTAGTAGTAAGGAAAGACGTATAACATGTAGTTACTGATGCATTGTAAACTATTGATTGGGAAAGTGATGGTTGTGATTTTTCGATGGTGTCAATAACACAAAGGTTTTTGGAGTTAGAATAGTCGTGTTCAATGAAATTAGGGGGCAAGTTAGGATTTTATTTTATTTTATTTTTTGGATTGTAGGAGAGGAATTAAGCAAGTCTTCTTAAATATTCATTTGTTGGTTGATTTGATGTCAATGGAGTATATGATTGGAATTTAGGTTGCATGTTGGGAAACAATCAAGTTTAATTGATCACTCTAATCTTCAAGAACAAATTATCTAGATTGTATGATATCAAACAATTATTCAATCTATCTTCCAAAATAATATTATTTAGATTGTCCTTTGTCTTGTATTTAATTGTCTTTTAATTTACTAATTACTATTTAAAATAGTACAATGTTCTAAAACATCAAATTAAATAGAATAAATTATTTTAAATATAATTTTTTATATTAAAAATAAGATACTGAGGTAGTTAAGTTTTTATTTAGGTAAAACACATTTAAATAAATATAAATTTTTATTGTAAATGAATGTAAATAAATTATTTATAATATAGATAAATATGTCAAAAGAAAAGAAAACTATTGTTGATCCATTTTTTAATTTAGTCTTATAGGTATTTTATACATATGTCAATGCAAATTTTTAATTTAATTGAGAAAATGTATGAAAAAACATTATACATTGAATTGCTATTTTAGTTATTGATTATAAAAGTAAATAAAAATATATTTATTTTCATATGTTTAATTTTTTATAAAAATTATAATATAATAATATTAAAGATAAATATTTTAATATTTATAAATAGATTTAAAATAAAATAATTAAATTTTCAATTTCTTTGCTTTAATTTATATAAAAGTATTATTTTATTTCATTAATTTAAATGTGCATCATCTTCAATGTTATTTTATTTTATTCTATTATGACTAAGAAATATTTAATCTTATATAGACTTTAAAAGATAAAAGAACATAATTCACAAAAAATGGGTAGGTGGTAAAAAGGTACACCCTTAATTCCTAAAAAAAGATGACAAGATTAATAATAATGGACAATCCACACAACACTAAATATCTAAAGTAGTTCTAACATAGGAGGATATGGAACATCAAGATTTCCTCAAATAACTCCAAGGATAACATAATCAAGAGGCTCTCGACCATTAAGAGTCCCAGGCTCCTCGAAGTATCTTTTAGTTAAGCATGAAAGGGAAGATGGTCAAATCCAAACAAGGAACCTTGTCAAAATCAAGCCAACCCATACCATGCAAAAGAGACGAGGAAAAGGGATTTTGAGAAGAATAAGACCATCCTCCATAGGCTACATTATTTCTAGAAGCAAAATGCTAAGAGTCATGGGTTTGGAATCCTTGGTCACATTTGGATGACTAGGTACAAAAATGCTTATTCCTTCTAGCAAAGAGGAAGTCAAGTGGGGCTTTAACAGTAGTTCTTGAAGGTGAGTAACTTCAAGTGCATTTTTTTGAGATGGTATCTAAATCTACATAAGACCATTAGAATAGACCATAGCCTAGTTTTGTAGAAGTAAAAATAGTTATAGTTCTATCTTTTCGAATGATAACTTAGATAAATTTCACCTTGAAAGCATGCCAAATTTAGATATACTTGAATGGGAGGCAAGACCAGTCTCCAAATAAAACCATATGTCAAGAAAATATGAAAAATTATATATACAATAATAAGCTTCTTGAACACTAGGAAAAAAATTAGAAAAAGGAATTTCAAATTCTAAAAATGCCCCAAAAATGGGCAATAAGGATTGAGAATCTCAAATGGGTCTAAAAAACATGAATAGGGAGACAATGAAAAGGTCGTTGTGAACTAATGGATGATTGAATGGTGGATCAACTATTAATCATAAGAAGATGAAGAAAAAGTCACATATATACCGTTTGCAAGGCTTGTAATTATGAATGGATGTATTAGAATACTATTTCCAATCCTTCCACCATGGCTTACAACAATTTACCCTAATTTTATGATTTTTTTGGTCAAAGATGTATAATAGCCTAAAAAATAAAAAATAAATAAAAAATATTAAAATATGATAAAAACAAACACCTAAAATATATGGATAACATTTTGGGGTGTTGTTTCTTATGGTCATGCTTTCTTTGGATAGTATTGGAGAATCCAATATATGGATAGTACTGCAGAAAATTAAGAATAGTTTTAATAACTTTGTTTTTCTTCTTAGATTATGAATATTATTATTTTTCTGCACTTCACATGGTAGCTTAGATTCAAAAGGCAGGTTTGGTGATAACATTACTAAATCTTAGTTTCTAACTAAGAACTATGACAATGTTTGTAATCAAGCATTCAAGAGAGGAGAATTCAAGAAAACTTTTGTGTCTTCCTCATGACACCTTCTCATGACTTCTCTTGAATACATCATGTTACAGATGTATCTGAATATGAAGAATTATAAAAAGTACTGATCCGAATTATGGATTCAAATGACAACACCTAAGTGAGAACCTGCGGTATTGTGGATTTGTTTACACAAACAAGATGTGATAACCCACCAAATTTGATTTCCACAAAAATTGAGTATTATTTTTTTTTTTCATTATGTTTTAAATTCAATTGCATACTCTGGGCATCCATCCAATTAGGATTAGGCATTCATCCATCCGGGATGAGCTTCTAACCGTACGGGTTAGGCAATTGTCCATACGGGACGTAAATTTCCATCTATCCAATACGGGATAGGCATCTACCCATACGGGGTAGGCATCCATCCAAACGGGATAGGAGATGCTCTGGCCAGAGACTTAGACTCATCGGGACCATTCGGGTCCTGAGCCACTCACTAAGTACTACACTCTTCTAACAAGAATGCACCGAGGTCGCCGTCCTTAGGAGTAATTAAAAATAACACAAGCTTGAATTCCGCCTCGGAATTTGGCTTAAAGCCTCGGGAAGTCAAGCGAATCCATACGGGATTCCTTCCGAGTATGCATTGAATTAAATTGATTATCTTATTTTTCATTTAGGATTCTTACTCAACCAAGCCTAGACCCCACCCACGAATGCCTGAGTACGAGGGACAACTCCGTCCCAAGACTGCCTACATACCCGCTTCGGCATGGGATCAAGGCGTAAAGTATGTAGTTCTATTTTCTAATCTATGGTTTGATGTAAACTGATTTGTGGGTACGCAACCCTTTCTAGGGTCAGTGTCCCAGACAGTTTCTCTGCGGTTGCTACCCACGATGGTAGCGCTTAAGTGAAGGCTCAAAATGGCCTATTACTTGTGGCCTAAACAAAATAACTAGACCCTAATACTTATCATGAGCATCACCTAATTGCAAATCACCAATATCCCTTCGAGATGAATTAAATAAATAAAGAAAGTAAATTTCATGAGGGTATTTAACTTGACCATCCTTAACAAGGGGTTTACTATGGTGTATCTCAACGGATGTGAAAATCATTTAAAAGTTATCTTATTAAATTATCGATCCAAGAGGGATTACCCGCCCCTTGGATTTTAATCTTCCAAATGTCCCTTATTACTCCCCGATGATTTATAGGGACGATGCCATAGACATCGTTAATGCAGCTTTATTAGGCGTTAAGTGCAGTAGTTCAACACGACGGCATTACTCGTAAGCGTGACCCAGAGGCACCATATATACCGAACGCTGCTAGTTTTGACTTTCCAACTTCCTTTGTTTAGTTTTCTAACTACGAATAGCAAAAATGAATGCATAAATAATTGAAGTAACTACTTGAAGTGTAATAATGACCATCACGAAACTTGCATAATGGTAATTGCATGAAAGATGTAATTATTCCATAAATAATTCGCATGCTATGAACCATTAATAAAAGCAATTAATCTATGAGAAATTTGCATGACGTAAGAAGATTTAACGAGTCCAAAATAACGATTAAATTTAAGCATTTGTATTAATGTAAGTTAATCTCTAAAGACCAATCAAGTGTCCCAATGATTCTTAATGGGTTGAGTAACTTAATTTTAAAAGAATATAGTCTACAATTTTAAAACTTACTAAGGGTAATTTAATTATGCACTTGCTACATATTAGCCCAATTTTATTTTTTTTTCTAAGTCGAAATACGATATCTTAAAGCTTACACTAAAAAGAAAATCATTATTTCCTAAATGCCATTACTATCCAACAACAAAAAAAAATTTAACTAAATAACCAATAGTAATTAACATAGAGCATTAATTTATATATAAAAGAAAACCCCAAATTAAAATTTCAATTTACAATTTAGAAAGAAAGAAAAAAACTTTAATTAAATAACTGGTTTTACCTTGAGTATTATATAGGGTGCGGGGTGGGGACCACGGGTCCCATCACCCCTGTGGCCCTGCATGCGCAGGTCCGCAGGGATGAGGGGATACCGCGGGCCCCTCCGTACCCCTGCGACGGTTTTGATGTAACTGATGCATGCTGCCGTCCATTTACGTTAAACGCCGTGCGTTACGGAGTTCAAGGGGGATTTTTCTTAAAGTTCGAAATGATTTCTTTTTTTGTTATTTATATATATATATATATGTTCTTATATATAATATTATTATTATTATTTTTTTATATAGGAGTATTGCATTTTTAAATTATTGAAAATCACTCAGAGAAGGGTAGATAACAGGTATGTTAGAAATAATAATAATAATAATAATGTTACAGATTAAATTTCAGGGAAAAAATACAATGAAGCAGTAACCAGAGAGGTTCTTCTTCTTTTTTTTTCATTTCTGTTGTCCTTTACACAGGGAGATCTATTCACAGAGAAGAGAGATGATTTATTTATACACACAGGGAAAATCTTTCACAAAGGGGAAATGTTAAATGTATTTCTACAGAGGATTTAGAAAACCAGAAGATGAGAAATCTTAGAGAGATTGATTACAGCAAGATCCTTTCGAATACACAGTTCAGATTTTAAATCAATAACCAGAGAAAGAATACATTTCAGACTTTAATCAATAAACTAGAGAAAAGATTACATTTCAGACTTAAATCAATAAACTAGAGCAAAGATTTTGGAGAAAGGAGACGAAGGTAGTTCTAAATTCAAATCTAAAACTTAATAAGATATTTTAACGATTTAATCTGGATGAATCTAATTCTTATCAAAATTTGAAATGAATGGATCTAATTTTTATCAAAAAAAATCTGAAAACAATGAATCTAATTTTCATCAAATGACTCTAATCTCCTAAACCATTTAATCTACTTCTTGTCAAAACTGAAACTAATTTTTTTATCAAGAATCTGAAACAAATGAATCTCATTCTCATCAACAATTAAATCTACTTCTTATCAAAAACTGAAACTAAATATTTTTTTTTTCAAGAATCTGAAACAAATGAATCTCATTCTCATCAACAATTTAATCTACTTCTTATCAAAAACTGAAACTAATTCTTATCAAAATCTGAAACAAATGAATCTCTTTCTCATCAACAATTTAATCTACTTCTTATCAAAAACTGAAACTAATTCTTATCAAAATCTGAAATAAATGAATCTCATTCTCATCAAATGATTCTAATTTTCTAAATAATTTAATCAAATCTAATTTGCAACGAAATAAGATGCATGAAAACTAAATTTGAAAGAACCTGGGTGCTTGAAAAATGGTGTAGAATCCTCTATGAATCTTCCTTGATCCTCCAAACTTGAAGAGAAGTCCTCCCAAACAAAATCTTAGCTGAAAAATGAAAATTGACTACAAAGGAAAATTTTACTTGAAGAATTTCTTATGGAATAGCCAACAACTCTTTTTGAAACTTGTACATCTTTTATAAAAGAAATTTCAAATTTCCACTACCTAATTTTTTTAATTGAAAAAAAAAAGAGATTCTCTCCCAATTTGGCCTTCATGCAAAATGATTAGACTTAGTGGGAGGAGTTACATGCAAGGTGGTGGAGAAGCCTCTAGAAGCTTCTTATTCCTCCTACAACATGTGCCTTAATTTGGGTGAGGGAATTTAAATAACCAATTAAAATATATATATATATATTTCCCATGTGTGTGTGTGATTTATTATTTTTTTATTCCTTTACAATATTCATTCAATAGTTTATCCAAAGAAATATAATAGAGTTTTGTATTTAAATCAAAAGGTGATAAAGGAGGGTTGTGACACAAGACAAACACGAAATTGAAGCAGGCCAAAAAGTAATCCATTCAATTTGAAAATCTAACTTATAATAGTTCATGAGATTCCAAGGGTCACCAAAACCCCTTGAGAATCGAAACTCAACAGTCTTATTTGTTTATTACATAATAAAATCCAAAACTATGAAATCTTAAAAAAACTATATCAAATTTTGTCCTAACTTTGACTAGACATAACTTTCTACTCAGGACTCAAAATTGTGAGTTGTTTAACTCGTTGGAAAGCTCTCCAAGAGTTTAAGGCAAAGTCCTAAAAGAGCCTGTCAACAGCAACATTCTAAAGGATGGGCCAAAGTTTCAAGGGCTGAAAATGCCCCGAAGGCCTTCAAAATGCCCAATTACTAACATGTAGAAAAAACTAGAAAATATTTTTTTGATATTTCAAATTTGTTTCTGATCATTACTTCCCCCTTGAAAAGAAATGGGCCCCATTGCATCAACACTATGAATGAGATGAGGAAAAAGGAGCTGAAGCTGCTCCAGGTAAACCACTTTCCTTGTTGACCAATCTGCCCTGATCAAACTACTTTGTATAGATAGATCTGTTGTTGTTTGAGTGTTTTCACCATGGTGTCCACAATATGATCACATTGGAATGGAGAAGCTACATATGGATTCAATTTTGCAATGGAATTTGTTTCTACCACATCTACAACATCTTATGGGGTAAAATATGGCTTCAAGAGTTCCACATTGAAGACTGGATGAAGACCTGAAAATGGGGTAAATTGAGCTCAAAAGTATTATCACCAACTTGCTTGATGATTGTGTATGGCCCATAATGCAGAGGATGAAGCTTCCTGTTGGTACCCTGCAATTATTCCTTCTGGATATGCAACCATACCTTGTCCCCGACTTGACAATCATGAGGAGTACAATGCTCATCATGTCTCTCCTTATATTTCTTATTGGTATGCTCCAAGATTTCATGAACTTTTTGTTGTGGATGATGAATTATATCAATGAACTATGTTGCCTTATCTTCCTCCTTACCAACACGTGGAACCAGATCAGGTTGAATAAGCAGTATGGCAACATCCATGGGTGCAAGTGGTTGATAACCAAGAAAAACCTCAAATGGGTTGTGACCAGTCAAACTGTGAATTGCCCTATTGTAGATATGTTGAACATATGGAAGACTTTCATCCCATGTGCGGGGATGTTTTGAGTGATACATGGGTAGGATGTGAATGATCATCTGATTCACTACCTCTGTTTGGCCATCTGTTTGAGGATGGAAAGCAGTAGACTTTGTTAATTTTGTGTCCATCTTCTGCCATAATGTAGACCAGAACTTACTAAGAAATCTAATGTCCCTATCTGAAATAGTGGTATTCGACAAACCAAAATGAACCCAAATGTATTCAAAGAAAATCTTTGTAGTGTCCTCTGCAAAAATTGTCTTTTTACAAGATGATATTACTGCCATTTTTTAGAACCTATCTACCACAACATACACAATCGTGGCCTCTTTTGGTGGCAGTAAAACTGGACATAAAGTACATAGAAACTGAATGCCAAAGTTTTTGAAGAACAGGAAGTGGCGAATATAGCCCAAGTTTACAAATTGTAGGCTTAGCAATAGCACATGTAGTACAAGCTTGAATATATGAAATGACATCATTTATCAACTTTGGCCAATAAAAATACCTCTGAAGTATAGCAGTATTCTTACCTATGCCAAAATGACCAGCAACCTTACTATAGTGAGCTTCACATATCATCTTTATGCGTTCTGCATTGGGTACACAAATTTGGCCAAGGTGACAAAGCATTCCATCCTACAAATAGAAGTCATTCACTTGATTTCCCTTCACCAATTGATTATAAACATCTACAAACTCAACATCATTCTCATAGAAGCAAGCCCAAGCTTTAGTTTGATGACCACATGAGTCTAATACCATACTTATAGCTACAATTAGAGGCCTGCTCAAACAGTCTGCTAGTTTGTTAGTGCTTCCCTTCTTGTGGCAAATATTGAGATAAAATTGTTGAAGATAGGATGACCATCATTGATGTTGATCATTCTGCAACTTCCCTTGTGTTTGCAAAAATTGAAGAGGTTTGTGGTCTGTGTGGATGACAATCTCCTTACCCAAAATATAATGTTTCCACTGCTTACAAGCTTGAACGATAGCATACAGTTCCTTGTCGTAAGTGGTATACTAGCACACTGTATCAGAAAAAGTCTCACTATGATATGCAACTGGGTGACCATGTTGCATGAGGACTGCTCCAAGGGCATATTCTAATGCATCATTTTGTATTTCAAATGATTGTTGCAGGTCAAGAAGAGATAAAACTGGTGCAGAACATAACCTTTGTATTAACTCCTCAAATGCTTCTTATTGATCACGTGTCCATTTGAACTTTGCTTGTGTCCCCCCCCGCAATGACTGATTTAAAGGCCAAGACAAATGGGAAAACCCCAACACAAATCTGCGATAAAAGTTTGCCAACCCAAAGAAACTTTGTAACTGTGAAATTTATAGGAGATGGCTAGTCCTTAATCACTTGTATCTTCTCAAGATCAACATGGACACCCTCACTATCAATAACATACCCTAAATATCTAATACTCTACATACCAAAGGAGAACTTTTCTTTGTTTGCATAAAGCCCATGATCTTGTAAAGTTGAGAGAATTTTTTCCACATGTTGCAAATGTTCCTCCCAAGTTTTGTTGAAGATGAGTATGTCATCTTGATATACCACCTTAAAGGAATCAGTGAATGGTCTGAGTACATCATTCATCATTCTCATGAATGTCGTTGGGGCATTTGTTAGACCGAAAGGCATCACTAGCCATTCAAACAATCCCTCTTTAGAATTCAAAGTTGTCTTCCATACATCATCTGAGTCAATTGGTACTTGATGGTATCCTAATTTCAAATCAATTTTTGTGAAGAATCGAGACCCTCTAAGGTGGTTCAAAAGGTCATCTATCTGTGGAAGTGGATACCTATTTTTGACTGAAATTTTGTTCAAGGCCTTATAGTCAATACAAAGTCTCCAAGTTCCATCCTTTTTCTTTTCCAAAACAATGGGATTCCCACAGGGTGAAGCACTTCGACGAATATGTCCCTTCCCAATCAATTATTGTATTTGCCTCTTAATTTCAATATTCTCTAAAAATGATCTTCAATAGACTAGTTCATTAGGCAATGGAGTTCCCGGTATCAAATCAATAGTGTGTCTCACTTGGCAGTGTGAAGGTACCCCACTTGGTAACTTAAACAAATTGTCATGCCCAAACTTTAGGGCAAAAACATAACAACTTTTTTATTTTTTTAAAAACACTTAATTACTAGAGACCTACGTTTAATTAGATGTGACAACTTAATAAGATGCACTAAAAGGAATCCTATTAGACATTAAGAATGGGTTCCTAAAGTGACCAATGCAATATAATTTAACTAGAAGACTTAGGTCTTATCTCTAACTCCTAAGCGATCAAATTAAAATTTATTTTACGTAATAATTACAATAATATAATCAACATTACTTAAATTGCTTCATTTAACCCTATAAAGTCATCACAACTTTCTTAGTTAATTGATTCGATCGATTAAATTACTTCAATTTTAATTACATTATGAATTATCATTAATCCCATACAATTTTAAATAACTCCAAGGTTCTTTAAATTAACATTAATACAAATTAATTGTATTAATATTAATTACTTAAATAAGAAAATGAATACAAAATATTTCCAAATCATCATTACATTAACTAATCTATTATAGTAATATTTAATACCAATTCATTGTTTCAATGTTTGTTAAAAAGCAAATAAAAGTGAAATACCATGCATCATTTATTTAGCTAAATCATAAATAAAGTTGCCTAGAAGTTAAATATTCCCTTAGATGAGCATTAATAATTAAATCAACCCCTTGGAAATATAAATTAGTCATATCCAATTAAATTACCCCATTAGGGGATTAATTAATCATTATAATTGAAATACCCATTAATAAATGTCAATCAAAATTGTGTGTGTGTGTGTGTGTGTGTGTGTGTGTGTGTGTGTGTGTGTGTGTGTGTGTGTGTGTGTGTTATCTCTATAAGAAAATATAACTTCAATTATACTTTTGTAAAAATCAATTATCCTATAATATAAAATAAAAACCCCTCTACATTAAAAATCTTACTTTATTTAAAATGAGGACTTTCCCCATTCACTTTACTTCAAATTTCAAAACCTCTCTTAATATAATATTGTTTTATTCATTTAACCCTATTTAGGGTTTTCTCTCTTTTCCAAACATATCCAACTTTACTCTTACCTTATTTTCCTAATTTCATAACCCTAACCTGAAATTGGGTTAGGGTCTTCTTTTATTTTACTTTTTTTTTTTGTCTCTGTTGCAAGGTTTTCGGCCATGGGACAAGGATGTCGAAGGCCAAAGAATGGCGGCCAAAGGAAACGGTGGCAGTTTGGAGGGTTGGAGGGCGGCTTAGTCGTTCCACTGTGGAAACCCACAGTGGTGGCCACGCCGCGCATTGTGGTTACCCACAGTGGTGGCCACGCTGCTCACTGTGGTCACCCACAGTGGCGGCCATGTCGCTCATTGTGGTTACCCACAGTGACGACACCACTCGCTGTGGATACCCACAGTGGCAGTGAGGGGTGGGGTTGAGCGCCCGGCTCCCCCATCCTCGTGATTTCATAAATCTTTTTTTTTTGTATATTTTATGTTGTATATGTATTTTATTTTTAAAGGAACAATTTTGAACGATATATATATATATATATCAACATACTTAGATTCACAGAGTATACTTACTGCAAATTTTACCAGAATTAGTTTATTAATGATATTTTCACTTCCTTAGTTGCACAATATAACATATGTATATATATATATATATATATATATATATATATATATATAAACATGTGGGTGTGTATATTTTCAAGGAAAAATACACTTATTGTGTAGACACAATGACTTATTTCTTTTCTTTTACTAGGTTAATATGTTACAACAACATGTTTGTTTACATAAAATGTGAAGGTATATATTTAAACATCTTTTGTGCATCGTATTTTCTAGATTTACTAAATTACAACATCATTTGATTTACAAGTAAAATGTTTATCTTTTCTCAAGAGGGACTCACAAAAAAATTACCAAAACAGCATATAAGTTTAACCATAATGATTTTGTTTTATTTAAGACTAACCATCAATAACACTTAGCAAACATAATGAATAAATCACAAGATTTAAATATAAACTTTAACTTTCTGATTACACATTCTGCTAAATGTTTACTTCCTACTACAGATTTACTACTAGCATAAGAATATGCTCAAAAAAATAAATGAATTGGAATTATATATTTATTCAACACTACATGTTTAGGTTTTATACTGAGCTAGTTTACACCATAAAACTGAGTAAAGAAATATAGTTGTATTTTGTTTAAATGTTTATCTACCCTTTTATTTATATATATATATATTTCTTTCAATAAACATTAAAACAGAAAAATAAGTTTACATTTACTACTATATTTCATGATAATAAATAACAATATAGGAATGCTATTAAATTGCTTCTTTGATTTCTTTATAATGAAAATACAACAAAGGGTAAATATACATTCTTTTCTTTTTTAATCCACTTTACAATAATAACGAAAATTACATCCTCAATCCTCTTACATTTCTACAAGATTGAGGGCTTGTTACAATACATATTTTCAAAATCCTAAATCAATCTAATAGGAGAACTTGCACACGATGTTGGCTTTTCTCCATCCTTAATCTCAACAAAAACCTGCACATAAAGCTTATAGGTTGTGAACATGGAGGCTCAACCACGAAAGCAAGAAGAACTCATCTGCATATGAACTCCCAACCCAAGGATTTACAAAGTCACCAAGTGACAATTTTTTGTGGGGTGAAGGTGGACCAAGTACCTAGAGAAGATCTGCAAGAAAGAGGAACACATGCCTTTACAAGGCTACCAAAGTAAAACCATCACAAGTCACATACTTGTCCCAAAATACCCTTATGTTCCCCATGGCGTACAAGCCCATATCTCCTCTTATGACCCCCTTTGCATAAACATAAAAATAGTGCAGTAAGGGTCCCATAACCCTTGTGAATCTCTTTCTTCTAAGAAGAGAGTCTCTACACTCTTAGGCTACCAAGCAACCCTTCACCCCCAAGGCTACTCTATCCTCCTAAGGGTATGTATGACCTTGAAACACCCAAAACACATAAAACCATACAATACATAAAAATGAAAACAAGGAAGAACTCCAACAATGAACTTCACAAACCACATAAACAACAAAAGATAAATTAGCAATTGTTTTTCCTTCACATTAACAGTGGATTTCATTATGCATGTAAGAACATTACCAACCTTGAACCTGCAAATGGAATGAGGAAGGGTTGAAGGAGAGCTGCCCAATCCACTAGTCTTTTCTTTCCAAAGCCTAGAAATGTAACTAAAAAACCAAAACTTCCAACAAGAATTCTAAATCTCCCAAAAATGGAGAGTGGGTGATCAAAATCCTAAGTTTGAATCCCTTCCTTAAGTAGACTCTTCTCACACTTTCTAACCTCTTGGAAAGAGTGTAAGATTTCATAGGTTGGTCTTCCCAACCTCTTACAGGCTCTCTAAAAAAGGCAACTGAAAAAGGTAAAAGAAAATGGGGAAGATCAACTATCACTCAATTGGAAGGTTATCTAACCTAGGAGAAATCCTCAAAAGTTGAATTTCGTCCATCTTGGAAAACTCAACTTTTGAGGTGACTTGAAAGTCACATGTGAGTGGACACATGGTTAAAATTGACCTTTACCCATGGGTAGAACATATGGACCTTTAAAAATACCCCAACCTAACCTTAGGAGTTAGTTTGACCCTCTAGAAACTCACCTAAAGTTTACCTACCAGTCAAAATTGAGTTGACCTTTCTAATGGCTCTCTATCCAAGACTCTCTTGGGACCACACTAAGATATTTTGAAAAATGCATTGGTTATACAAATTCCCTCCAAGGGACATGTCACTGCCAACTCACTTCACAACACAAGTGTCAAGTGACACCATAAAAATACACATGGCAATGTCCCTTTTTGGAATTAACAAATTTAACAAATTCAATTTAAACACACATTCAAGCAGACATATTTACAAATAAAACACATTACACACGAGGTGTTGTCTCTCCAAATAGACAACCCTTGGCTTCACAAATGCACATAGGCTTAGCTTGATCCTCCGAATAGTTTCCATGGTCACATGGATTAGTTTTCCGACACATCTTACTTTGCACATTAGTAATCTCAATTAACCACATATAATATTAATATATGAAAAGAATACAAATTCAGACACTTTGCATACAATTTTAATCATAACAATCAAATTACAATTAGCCAATAATATCCACATAAAATAATTTACTCAACGACATCATCATAATAATCATGAAATTCAATCATTCGTAAACCATGCATCTATAATTTCTAACATCATAAATAAAGTACTACAAATTCATAGATAAATGGCATACATCATATCAAGGTTATCCAATCAGTAGATTATATAGAATATAAATCCACAATGCATCAAAATGTGCATCGCAATGTAAAATTATTCCATAACATGGTTCAATTACTTTTCTTACTAGTTTATCCGTCTAACATAGCCCATCCTATTGAATTATAGCATCTATTAATAAGGTCAACCATGGTCAAACCAGGTTAACCAGAGCTTGATTGGGGAGGGGCTCTACATCCTCCCCCCTAGGGTTTGACTTACTCCTGGAAGTTGGATGACTAGGATACAAAATAGGGACATAACATTTCCAACAATTTCACTAAATTACTCTAAATCTTGTCTTGCCTACAAGAAAGATGCAATACTAAAATCAACCTACTATCATAACAACTTATTACCTGCATAAGGTACTGATCTTAGCATTTTTATTATATTTTCCTTCAATCTCAGGTAGGTGTTTACAAATTCTTCTTTACCCATTCCTTAATTACTTTAAGTTAATGCTCCATCCAAATCATAAGAACACAACACATCATCTTCCATTATCTAGGTTACACATATTAGTTTACCTATTAAATTTGTAGGAGTCATATTTTGTTAAGGATTTTTTCAAAACATGTTTATCCCACTGCAATTCTCGCCCATTACATGATACTAAATAAAATTGACATCATAACTTACTTTATCCAAAATGAATCTACTTATTTTACTTCAAGGTGCCTCATATGGGTGTTAATTACATATTTGTTAAACCACCCTATGTGCATTATTTCCTCCCACATCATTGTTAGGATTCCCAAAGATACTGAGAGCGGGGGGTGAATCAGTATCTGACTAGTTAGATAATTTTCTTAACTTATAACATGAAAAACATATTAAAACTGTGTACCAATAAACCAGAAATAATGCAGCAAATAAGAACACCAACCACAACATGAAAAGCACACCATAACACAATATTTTAATGAGGAAACCCCATGTGGGAAAAAACTCGGTGGGATTTGTAACCCATAATATTCTCTTACTGGCCAATAAGGGAATATTACTGTTTACAATAGGGGCCTGCACATGCAGGAAGGCCAAGTGCCTAGAGCTCACTGTTCAGTTACAAAGAAGTCACACTGACTTACAAAAATGGATTATACTAATCCAATGTCTTGTACTACTTCAGATCAACATCTGCTATGCCAAATTCAGTACCGGTTTAAGCTCTGCAATATACATAAACCCTTATCCTAATAATTCACACATTAGGTCTGCTATATTCTTTTTCATACTTCACACTTTTTCTCTTATCTAAATGATCTACAATGATCTCATACTTATATGAGTCATGTTACAATCCGCCAAGTCAGCTTACAAAAGATTTTACAATTAATTACAAAATACATTTATACAAAATTCCTGTCGGCCAGGGTATCGGTAATCTTCTTTTTGGGTGTCGGTGATCAGTATGCCGGTGTAGAGTTTGTCAGTGTCGGTGCTTGTGTCTGTCTGTCGGTATCACATGATTGTAAGGTTGCCATCAATGACAATACCTTCAATCATCTAGAATTTCTCATTGGAGTGTGCATTTTCCAACAATCTCCCCCTTTGGCATTGATGGCATCACTCATGAGAAAAATCAAAAGGTGTCAAAAAAGAATCTGCCAAAATTGTCTTACCAAAACTGTGTGCCAAAAATGTATGCTCCCCTTGAGCTGATGATGTCTTATTCTGATCATTTTTCTCATCGCACTACTCCGCCTTTGACATCAATGACAAAGGTTGTCATTCGCTGTCAGTGGATTGTGGTTCCTGCCTAGATTTTTGTAACGGGTGGGTTACAATTTGGAAAATATCTACCAAAACCAAATTTAAACTGCTAGTGAATCTTTTGCTATCCTGTATTGCCTCTTGTGTTCTCTGAACTGTATCAGTGAGTATGTACATTTTCTCTTCTGTTGTCTTGAGTCTGGGAACCAGAGCCTCAGAAATTTCTTTTCTCAAAGAAATGAGGTAATCTAGTTTAGGACCAAGTTTAAATTTTAAGCTCTTTGCCTTATCCTTTATTCTTTCTTTATCCTTTTCTAATTTCTCAATTTTCTCTTCAAGATCTGCAATTTTCTTTTCTATTTCCAAAAATGAATCTGATGTGCCTATTAGATTGTCAGCAATATTGTTAATCTCAGTTTGTGTTTTGCTGATCTCCGAATCTATGTCTTGTGTCAAGATGTCGGTTTTGCAAGTATCCCTGTACAGTTTCTTGAAATCCAAAATTGTTTCTCCTAGTGTCGATAATAAGGTTTTTGTTTGTTCCTTATTCTTCTTCACTATTTCCCCAAAGAATTTTTCTTTCTCCTTATTCATCCTCTCTTTGAATGTGTCTTCATTTATTTGATCAACTGCCAAAATGTTGTCGGTGATGAATTTAGACAATGTGTCTAGTTGACCTAAAGAATCTTTATTATCCACAATGCACTTGGGTGCTACCAATTTAAGAATAGGAATTGTGTCATCGATAGCCTTATAGGCTTGTGTATTACACTCTGTGATTTTCTTTATTGAGCCCAGTAAGACCTCTGTTACATTTGTAGGTCAGAATTTTGATATAGAAGTACCAGATGTCTGCCCAACTGTTTTCACAATATCCATGCTGTCGGTTGTAGTGATAACCTTGCTTGATTCGACCTCTGGTAGGTCAGTTTGTGTTTGCATTTCTATTAGCAAAGGTTTAGGCTTTTCAATTTTAGCCAGTGGCACTGTCTCGGTCTGAACCTGTGTCTCAACCTATTTTTGTTCTGGTTTCTCCATCTGTGTCTCAGAAGGTTTCGTTAAGCTCTCAACAGCCAATTTCTCAGATGTAGTCTCTGTATGCACTTCCGGTTTCTCAGTTTGTACCTCTGCACTGTCCATTTCCGATTCTCCTGATTGTTTTTCAATTTTATCTACCGGTTCTTCTAATGTTTTACCAGTGGTGTCTTATGTCGGTTACTCTGTTTGAGTAGGTTTTTCTGTGCTTATGTTTACAGTATCATTGAACTCAACCTCAATATCTACAGTCAGTGTCTCAGTAGCCACATCTTTCTTTTTATCATCAGTGGTTTCTCTGTCAACCACAACATTTACTTCTTGTGTGTTTATATTCATAGTGTGCAAAATTTCGGACTCAGGATTTGTATCCTCTTGAGGAGTCTCCATACTCTCAATAGTCGGTTGATTGTTTGTAATTTCTATCGATGGAGCATCCAAAGGAGGTGGGGGTAAGTTATCAGTTATCTTTAGGCTTTGAGATCCACCTAACTTACCTTTCCCCTTATCCTTGTCCTTTTGGTATACCTTGATGGTCTTAGGTCTTAGTAGCTCTTCTTGTTTCTCTTTTTCAACAAAGAATATGTCCCATTGGTCTGCAGTTTCTTTTGTTATCTCATTCACTCTTCTTGCCATCAATGCTACATGTCGGTCAGCAGTTGAAAATACTGTCCGGTTTGCCTCACTGATTAATTTGTCTATCTCATCAGGTGAGTTTACTGGATGACTGCAAGTAATTTTTCAATTTTTATCTTCTTGTCCAACTCAACAATAGCTACCTTTCTAGCTTCTAATCTTCTATATAAATCATTGGGTATTTCATCAACAATTTCCATCAAAAATTTCTTATAAATATCCAAGTGTAAAATTACACTATTTTCTATGCTTTCTTTGTCATCGGCGGAAAGTGTGTTGTACAGTTTGCTAATGTTTTTCAACTTTCCATCTTCTGTTATTTTACTGAGGAGTTTATCCAATGGAGCCATATCTTGTTTTACCTTCTTCTTCTTCTTAGGAGTTAACCTCTTAACTAGAGGCCTCATTGCCTGTTACTTTTGTCTTGTTTTTCTAGGAGTGGGTGAGGGTACCGGTGAGGATTTTCTTTTCCTTTCTACCCTTTTGAATACTGCTGGTATATCACTCTCAGAAAAAGTTCCAACCGGTGAAAGATGAGTTTCAGGTTGAAGTCCTTCCAAATCACTTTCTTTGATACCAGTTTGCTTCAATACATCTTCCTTAAGTGCTTTTGCTTGTCTAGTGCCTTTCCTTAATGTTTGTTCAACTTTCTTGACTCTTTTCCTAGACTGAATACCACTTTCTATTGTTTTAGCACTGCCAAAAACTTTCTCAGAGGGTTCTTTTGGTGCTTCAAGGAGGGCTTTTGCATAAGTTTCAATAATGTTATCATCTATTTTGTATCCAATTTTAGTTACCCAGATAGTCATAGGGACAACTGCCTCCATCTAGATTTCATCTTTTTTAATTACAAAGCATATTTCCTTCTGATATTTATTTACAATTTCCTATGACAGTCTTACTCTTGTCTTCATTCAAGCCTTCGGTGCTTGAAAATGTTCGTTTATATTTTTCTCTCTATTTTCTCCCATGTTTAATAGATCCAATAGTTGCTTTCCTACTAGTATATCAAAGCCAAAATCTTTTCTACCAATACCGGGTACTTTCTTAGTAATGTATAGCATTAAACATACAAGTAATTTCCAAATTTAAAGGTTCTTTTCTTATCTCCTTTGATCTTTTTCAGATTGTCTATCAATTCATCTTTGAGCCATTCATACACATCTATTCTAGCATTATCATTTACTAAGTCATATGCACTTTTAATACATAGGCTAGATACTGAGTTCAACCTATTTGCATGTGTAACCTTGTAACCTAGAGTCATACTAATAAATCTGACATTGATATCCTTCACATCATTTACCCTTAGAGACCTTTTGTCAAATGTTGTGTCGGTTAGATCTATCACTGTGTCATTTGAGACCCTTTTAGTTCTGTCAGGTCTGCTACCGGTGGAAGGTAACCCTGTTACTGCTTTAACAACTTCTTTGGTGATCTTATGAATTGAATCCAACCAAAATAATTCACCATGGACTCTTCTTAGGGCTATTCTTATCACATCTTCAGGAAAATCAGGAATGCTAAGAATATCCAGAAAACCTAGGGTTTCTATTACCTTGTGTATCCAGTTTGATATTGCCATTTTCATCACAAATCATAGTTCTATACATTTCCTTGATTTCATCATTTCCTAATTCCTCTATATGACAGTGTATGCATATTCTAGGATCTTCAGCATATACTACTTTAGGAATTTGGAAGAATGCACCTATGTTATCATCTTTCTTAGCTATTTCGGGAACAAGCTTGAAAACGGGTCTAGGGCGCTTGATAACCTCAATTACAGTAGGGTTTGCTATAAATTCAAGAACATAGGAGGATTCCATGTTTATAAATACCTCAATCTGCCTTAGGGATGAAAGCTTGGATGAACTGCTTCACTTCTTTGCTAAGGATGCCTTCGCTCTAGAATTTTTGCGCTCTCGAAGATTTGAATGCTCGGTGAATAAAAAAGAGCCAAAACACTTGCTTTATAATATTATTTTCTCCAACTACCACATTTAATGCTTGTCGGTTAAGTCACAACTTAACTTATCTTCCGGTAAAGAAGTAATTCAACTTCTCATCAACCGAGGGTATAATAGCATGTTTTTTAATTTGTTACTAAACCCCCAAAGGATTTTCCTTCAGTTAGATGAAGAGTCTCTTGTTGGTGGAGTGATACTTTGTTCTGTCAGTGGAGGAGTATTCCCATCAATATTCTGATCTAACTTTTTGATCCATTTCTTTGAAAATTCTTGCTTTACCTCTTCAACCTTTTCTTTACCTTTCAAACTAGGACCTTTGTTATTTGCTAGTGAAGTTTTGCTTCTACAAAATTTTACAATATGTCCAATTTTGTTGCAAGCATAACAAGTCACATTGTTTTTCTGAATAGCTTTCCCATATCCTATGCCAGTATGTGTTCTACATTGATTAGATAGGTGTCCAAATCTTCCACAAACATAACATCTTACATTCATTCTACAATTTTCTTTGTTGTGACCAACTTTGTTGCATTTAGAACATTGACCGGTGGGTGTATTAGTGTTCTGATAATTTCTAGATCGGCACCGATTTGCTCTATGACCATACTTGTTACAGTTAAAGCATTTCCCATTAAATTTGTAAGCATTAGGCTATCTTACCGGTTTACTATGATCATGATTGTTTGCAGTACCGGAGCTTTCACCAATTTCAAAGCCAAGGCCATTTGTATCACCATTAGGTTTCTGATTCTTCAAAATGTCAACAAGTTCTTCTAAAATTTTCTTGAATTTCTCCTTGTGTTGATTTGTAGCAACCAATTCACTTTCCAAGATTCCTTTCTGTCTCATAATTTCATTTGTGTCATTTTGTGTATGCATCAAATCTGTTTTTAACATATCATTTTCATGACTGAGTCTTGTGTTTTCATTTCCAGGATCATTTAGTCTTCTAGCCAAATCATCTTCATTCTTCTTTCTAATAACTCAATAATGAACCACTAGTACCAAACCGGTACTGAGAGGGGGGGGTGAATCAGTACAAACACAAATACAGTCCAAAACCAGTTTGCCAGCAAATACTCAAAATGACTGACAAACAAGGATACTGGTAAAAAAGATTGCAACTGGTAACATCCAATACAGTTCAATCAGTCTTGAACCGGTCACTCAATAATCTTCCCTCTTATCTCAATACTATAGTATCATTATATTCTCATGCATAAATAGGTAAAATTGATCATCAGATCTTCACAATAGTGAGTTCAATATGTTTTATAGACAAGCATAAAACATAGAACCTTCATATGCTTAACAGGTAAACAAAGCATCACAAGACAAAAGCATTTCACATGACACACACATTTTTCATGTGGAAACCCAACTGGGAAAAACCACGGTGGGGATGAATACCCACAAGCTACTTTTTGAACTCTTTAGAAGTCCGCTCTATTAGGAGCCTTGTCCGGTTAAAGACATTACAATAGGTTCTGCTAGGAACCGATCCTATTAGGGATCACCCGGTTAAGGGATACCCGGTTAAGGGTAAACCCGGTAGGGTCACCTTGTTAGAGGACTTCAAGAACTCAATAGATGAAGGGATCTCCTAAGCTCTATAGCTTCTTAGAACTCATTTACCTCGAGTTACCCGGTTAAGGGATTTGAATCAAGCCTGTTAAGACCACCCTGTTAGGGGATTTTGCAACAAGCTAGTTAAGGCTACCTTGTTAGGGGATTTTACAACTGTTGAAGTGGTTAGAGATCAACAAGAATTACAATGATCTGTTAACAGCACTCAATGATAATGCAAATCTATTTTGGCTCCTCTTCACCTTCTGCACATTCACTTTGCAGGTATCTCTTCTCTCCTTTGGTCTGGCAAGAATTACGTATCACTTCCCTAGGATACACACACACAAATTTTGCCAACAACCTTAGAAAGAAACACAACATCGACCTTATAGGAGACATACAGGTCGGTAGCAAAAACCCTAAACCCTAAACCTGTTAGGTTAAGCAATTCAAGTGGTTCGATCCTGACCGTTGAATCATACTGCATTAAATGTAACAATCTTGAATCGATCTCAAGACATTCTCCATCGTCCAGTATCCACCGATTTCATGGTCGCTGATAACCCATCACGCGTTATCACCATTTGACAAACTTCACACATTCCCGAGGTAGATAGGAATAGTCTTCTTCATGCAAGATCCTTCACATGCACAGAGCTTACGTGGCAACACAATCTAATTTCCATTATACTGCTAACTCATCACACGAAGATCACTGATTGAGTCACTTGAGGTGCTCCAACTGGAAACCCTAAAGTGGATGCTACCTACCAGCTGGTAGTCATACAATGGTTCCATGTGTCGGTTCCCATAACTACATGCCGGTTCATCTTGAACAAATATGCCACTTCACTTTGGCATATAAATCGGTTCATACATATGTCGGTTCCTCTCTCTTTTCACCTATCACATATGCCGGTTCTCTTCATAACACATATTGACATCAATGACAACATATAATGTCATTATGTCTTCATGCCAGTACACATAATGCCAACACTTTCTATCTTCAATTTCTTTACAAAATCTCATAGTCATATCTTGCATCTCATTCTTCATTGTACTGTTATCTCGTCTCAGTTTATTTACCAGATCATTAAGAGTTTCCTTTTCATCTTCATCTTTCTGCATCTTTTCAAGAAGTTATCTTCTTTTGTTCCTTGATATAGTGAAATTTTCTTGAAGTCCTCGAATAATATCATGTGCAGCCTTTAGATCATCCTCAAGTTTGATATTCTTTAATTTTTCTGCATCATAGCCTGAAAGAGTTGTTTCCAATTGCTTTCTCAAGTTTTTCATCTCTACCGGTGACAAGATCTTCCTAAGGCTGTTAGGATTTTGAAAATAGAGGACCAAGCTTTGATACCAATTGTTAGGATTCCCAAAGATACTGAGAGGGGGGGTGAATCAGTATCTGACTGGTTACATAATTTTCTTAACTTATAACATGAAAAACATATTAAAACTGTGTACCGGTAAACCATAAATAATGCAGAAAATAAGAACAACAACCACAACATGAAAAGCACACCATAACACAATATTTTAACGAGGAAACCCAGTGTGGGAAAAACCTCAGTGGGATTTGTGACCCACAATATTCGCTTACTGGCCAATAAGGGAATATTATTGTTTACAATAGGGGTTTGCACATGCAAGAAGGCCAAGTGCCTAGAGCTCACTGCTCAGTTACAAAGAAGTCACATTGACTTACAAAAATGGATTATACTAATCCAGTGTCTTGTACTGCTTCAGATCAGCATCTGCTATGCCAGATTTAGTACCGGTTTAAGGTTTGCAATATACATAAACCCTTATCCTAATAATTCGCACATTAGGTCTGCTATATTCTTTTTCATACTTCACACTTTTTCTCTTATCTAAATGATCTACAATGATCTCATACTTATATGAGTCATGTTACAATCCACCAAGTCAAAATACAAAATATTTTATAATTAATTACAAAATACATTTATACAAAATTCATGTCGGCCAGGGTGCTGGTAATCTTCTTTTTGGGTGTCAGAGATCTGTATGTTGGTGTAGAGTCTGTCGGTGCTGGTGCTTGTGTCTACCTACTAGTATCACATGATTGTAAGGTTGCCATCAATGACAATACCTTCAATCACCTACAATTTCTCATTGGAGTGTGCATTTTCCAACAATCATAAGGAAACAAGGTATAATCAAGTTCAAGTTCTTCAAATCCACCCATAAAATAGGGTAGTTTTCTACCTCTAGGGCTTACAATATTTAGACATCTAGGCACAAAGGTTTAAGTTACATAGGTTACATTATTCACAACCCCAAATGTTAAGGTACATAACAATCCCATTCTAAGGGAGTGATGGAAATAATTACACTTAATTTAGATAGCATCCGTGTAATCATCTCCATGCACGTTCCAACACATGAGTTTGCATACTATTAACACTTTCACAATTTATTAGCTCTAGATCACACTTTTTGTTATTAATTTCCTTGCTTAGATTAATCACAAGAGAATTTTATCATAGAGGATACTCTTTCCATTATCTTAATTTGATATAATACTTTTTATTTATTCCTTGTGCCTAATTTCATTCCTTGCAGTATTCTCCCTTGACACACTATTAGTGGTTTAATAAACATGATAGCCATTACATTGATCACATTACTAGGGCTAGCTAAATCAAACATTCAAAATGACCACTTGACACCTTAAAAGATAGGAGTAAAATGTTAAATTTGCCAGGTCCAATCAAAAAGAAGAAAAATGTCGGCAATCAAAAAATATTAAAATTAGCAACATGGCAAGCATCATAGCTCAAATGAAAAGAAACAAAAATTTAGTGGTCCTTCCATTATTAAAAAAAAATATAAAAGAAAATACTAGCCCCAAGGTCAAAATACACTATTCAAAAGACAGTCGAAACACCGTCGAAATCAAAACTCAAAACAAGGTGACCATTTTGGCACTATAGGGAGTAACTGCAACACATCACCCAAGATCACATGTCCTGAGTGTGTTAGGAAGTGATTATTAGACTCTTAAGGTTATTAGATCGCTTATATTTCTTTATTATCATGAAATATCTTATACACAAGAGATTACAATCATTATATAGATCATGTTCCATTAACATTCACGTGATTACTATTACAAGCAACACTTTCTGATATAATCCGCTATCCACTTAGGATTATTAACAACCATAGTTATAGTCTAACGGGTGGATGCACTAATTCTACCATCCTTCATCCGTTCTTCTTGGATTTCCATTAAATATATTGATATGTTAAATCTTGGTTCAATGATACATGGTAACACACGCATCGACACTTTTATGTCTCACTTACTAATGGGACCGATAGTTGGGTACAAAATCAATATTTGTATACTTAGAACCACTTAGGTTTAGTATAATGCAATCATATAATTTCACTAAGGACATCATTTGTTCTCTTAGCACCTTTTGCTAGCTCCTTACATCTCATATCTAATCATCGATTTGTTTCCTTCAAGTAGGAGCATGATGCCAAATTACTAACAGTTATGGTTAAGAACAACCAAGGGTGGAATAATTGTCAAGTACAATCAATAACGCTTCACAACTAATTCCTAGCCCACACATACTATAATACTTCTCTAAAGACGTGGAGGTTTGACTTATTCTCACCTACTCCACTAATGCAACTATTAGAACAAGGGGGTGCGCGCTCAAGAAGTGACAAGCATAGAGATAATACCCTCCTTTTGATTAAATTTTGACTAAAATAAATTATCATTTTCCATCTTGCTTCTTGTATATCTATTGCTAGCTTACCACAACATAAGCATTTTTCAAAAATCTTCAAGCCCATAAAACCACCTTATCATCATAATATCAAACTATCCTATTACTGCATATCATAAAGGTGTACCATAATTACCAATGTCTTAAGAATCTCATAGTTTCCAAGTTCTCCCTTAGCTAACCACATAAATTGGAGCCTAATCATTGTAATCATAAATCATTGCATTAGAACAACATATTACACTACCAACTAATTCTCATTAAAACTTTGGTATTATTATACTGCTATACTTTCCTTCCATAAGCCTTATCCAATTGCATGTTGTCTTGTCTATACCTCACGTTTCACATACTTCCACACTTAAGTGCCCTATATTGCAAACCTCCTTCGGTTGTGCCAAAGTAGTAAAAATGTTCCAAATTGTCTTGTATCTAGTTACTAGTCATGATTGGGTTGCACTTTCTCTTTAGGTTATGAATGCATATAAGTTACTCATTTCTTGATTGTCTAAACATGATTCATCTACACTCCTTGTACTTTAGTAGGGATTTTGCGTGATTCCCATACCATTTCTACTATCTTCACCATTTACTTAGTCCTTTTAAGATTATCTTCCCATAAAGGAACTAGTTGTGACTTTACTTTGCTTGATTCCCCAACTATATAACTACTAAAGGACTTAGGGTTTATCAATTACGTGATTTAATCCAAAGAGGTTCATGTCTCCTTTCTTCTTATTTCAATTTATCTATCGCATTACTAGGGTTCATTTATCAAGGAGATTGTCATTCACCATTTCAGCCCTCATCCTCAAAGTTATCCACCACTAGCTTCTTTGCATTGATACAACAATTCTCTAACAAATAATCTCAATAAGAGTAACCTAGTACAATCATGTTCCTAAGGTACCTATCCATTAGGAAAGGATAATGTTTCTTCCCAAGATTTATAAGGGTACCTCTTAACTCGTTCTTCATTGGTGCCTCAAATGGCGGTCATGGTTTTCAAACCACCACAATTTCACATTGTTTTAAATGTTAACAAGATCTGTCTCTACCTCAATCGACTTGTTTGTTGTGCCTTCATCTCATGTCTATCTAGCTTTCTTGACTTGCCATGTCAAGAACATATCCCGACTAATGGTATTTCCTTAGTTACTATTATGAGTATTCTATAGAATTAAATCCTCATACTTGATTTGAGTAGGTAAAATTGTTGCCTTTAGGTTCCAATTTAATGGTAACCTCATATGTACTAGAGAGCTAACTTCAATTGTGAAACATCAAAAATATTTTCCTATATATATATATATATTGAAATTTTCGTAGTCTATGGGGTCTCATTATGCCATAACCATTATGACTAATGAGTTTCAAATTTCAGGGCTTTTGGTGACCCTTGGAACCCCCTAAATTGATATATGTTGATCCTTTTTAAAATAATTTCACATATGCATCACTTCATTATTTTGCAAGTATTTACCTAGGTAGTATATTTTGAAGTTATAGTTTGAACTGACTAAGTTATGAATGTAGCCCATGTTATCCAGTGTACGAACCTAGGGCTCTGATACCAAAATTTCATGCCCAAAGTTTTGGGCAAAAGCACAACAATTTTTTTATTTTTTTTTAAAACACTTAATTACTAGAGACCTACGTTTAATTAGATGTGACAACTTAATAAGATGCACTAAAAGGAATCCTATTAGACATTAAGAATGGGTTCCTAAAGTGAGTGATGCAATATAATTTAACTAGAAGACTTAGGTCTTATCTCTAACTCCTAAGTGATCAAATAAGATTTTAATTTACTTAATAATTACAATAATATAATCACCATTACTTAAATTGCTTCATTTAACCTTATAAATTCATCACAACTTTGTTAGCTAATTGATTCACTCGATTAAATTACTTCAATTTTAATTACATTATGAATTATCATTAATCCCATACAATTTTAAATAACTCCAAGGTTCTTTAAATTAATATTAATACAAATTAATTGTATTAATATTAATTACTTAAATAAGAAAATGAATACAAAGTTTCCAAATCATCATTACATTAACTAATCTATTAAATTAATATTTAATACCAATTCGTTGTTACAATGTTTGTTAAAAAGCAAATAAAAGAAAAATACCATACATAATTTATTTAGGTAAATCATAAATAAAGTTGCCTACAAGTTAAATCTTCCCTTAGATGAGCATTAATAATTAAATCAATCCCTTGGAAATATAAATTAGTCATATCCAATTAAATTACGCCCTTAGGGGATTAAATAATCATTATAATTGAAATACCCATTAATAAATGTTAATCAAAATTAAATATATATATAGAGAGAGAGAGATATATATTTGCATATATGTGTGTGTGTGTGTGTGTGTGTGTGATTATCTACATAAGAAAATATAACTTCAATTATACTTTAGTAAAAATCAATTATCCAATAATATAAAATAAAAACCCCTCTACATTAAAAATCTTACTTTATTATGCACCTCCCATAAAACAATATTGCTTGGAGAAACCGAAAAAACTACACCAGGGAGACTGATCCAGATTCCATGCTCAACCGCAGGGCTTGGACTACTCACGAAGATTCCATTTTAAGCGAATACATCAAAACTCATGGAGAGGGCAGATGGCGATTAATCCCCCAAAACACGGGTCTGAAGTGGTGCGGAAAGAGTTGTAGATTGCGTTGGTTGAACTATCTTCGTCCTAATATTAAGTGGGGGCACATTTCACCTGATGAAGAGGATCTCATCCTTAGATTGCATGAGCTCCTTGGCAGCAGAGTTGGATCTTGTGCAACCCCGAACACCCAACTATACCAGTTGCCATTGTTGTGCCCAGAAGATGCACTATCACTTTTCTATTTCTAGGCCTTTGGACTGCCATCAATCCCAACCACTATAAATGCAAATACAGTAAAGGAGCGAAATACTACAGGAAACCCTTGAAATTGATTCCACGGCAGATCCATTTTTCAAGAGCTAATTATTCAATTAGGTGTTAACCAGCCCTAAAACCCCGATATTTTCAGATCGATTTTTCGTCTACTGTGAATAGATTGAAGCATCAGCTGTAGGGAGAGTTTTTTTTTAAAATTTTGCTATTGTAGGGTTTGGTAAAAATTTTCCTCCAAATGGTCGTCCATGGTACTGTTGTATACACTCAGTCGCTACTCTTGGTGTACTGCAATAGGGAAATTGACCAATACAAAGGAAATATAAGGAGGCCGCACCAACATTTAAGGCAATAGTTAGTGACAAGTTTGATCAGTGTGCATGTTTGCAGCTGTATTTGTATTGCATTTAGCACTATAGTAGTCTGTGATAAGAAATCGGGACCTGAGGTGCTAAGCAGGGAACGCCATTCACCAATTTGAGGGGTATTTGTGTATACAACAGGTTCAGTAGAAATTTAATATAGTGATCAGACATGGCTGATAGAGGACATTTGGGTTCATGGGCGGATGTGAGCTGGGAAGACCTGCCTCATGTTCCATAGTGGGTCTACACGAATGGTAAATGGAAGGACATGGCGATATAGGTATACCGGAGTGGAAATAACAAATTTTTTCGATCAGTTTCAAAATATTTTCAAGGCTTCTTTGGGAACAGACGCAATGTGGCATGGAGGTAGAATAACAATGCAAGGAGATTCACTCAAGGGCATTTTAATAATGGTGCGAATCAAGGGAATTATGAGAAGCAATTCAAGGGCTTTTCAAGGAAATGCTCTTTGGAGCTGGGCAATCAGCGAACGTTTGCTAGGGTTGTTGGCTTGGCAAATAAGGAGATTGCAACTAGGGTTTATGTTTCTTCATAGCAAGTGGGAAATAAGGTAAATGTGAACCTCAAGGAAGCTAGTCCGGAAAAGGTAAGTAAGATACCTACTGATTCTATTTTGTCGGGGGTTTCTTCATCACAGTTTTGGGCTCCTATCCCTTGTATCGATCTTTTGGATTCCTATGTCGATAAGAAAGCAAATTGTTTGCATACGAATGCTATTTCTGGGGAAATTTGGGGTGATCAAATTAGTTTGTTAAAGCTTTATCATAAATTGCAGAAAAGATGGGGGGATATGCATTATTCTCAATTATTGTCTGTTAATGCTTTTATTATTGTCTTTGATTCTCCTTCTTTCAGAGATGAGGTATTAAGAACTTCACATCATTGGTTTGGAAAACATTTAATTTCAATTGCAGCTTGGAAACCTTTTTTTGTTCCTTCTTGGTCTAGTTCGAAACTTATTCCTTTATGGTTTGGTTTACCTAAAATTCCTTTTGAATTTATGGATCCCGATGTTCTTGAGAAAATTGGAAATACCATTGGAACTTTTTTAACATCTAAAATGGACTTTGTGGAGGGGGAGGTTCTGGTAAAAATTTGTGTTCTTATTAACCCTAACAATGTTTGCCCTCGTACTTGTAATATCAAGTCTCGTGATGGTATTTGGCACCAGTCAATTGAGAAATTAGATACAGAGATTCTTAAGTCTCCTTTACTTTTGGATGCTTCATTACTTATGGATTTTAAGAAAAACCAGCAGGTTGTTGGCTCTATCCCTAAATCTCTTAATAAAGATAGTTTGACGGTAGGACATTTCGTTGAAGGATGTGGAAATGTCTCTTCGCATAAATTGGTAGAAATAGGTCACATTAATCTTGAAAATAATCCATTGTGTCATAGTTTTGGGAAACCAAATGATCACACTTCGGGTTCGGTCTCACTTTCGTCTTTACCGAAGACATTTTCTAATAACAGGGGTATAGTGGATGGTAATCCCCGGATGAATGGAGTAGATCATCCATTGATGATAGATTGCCCTAAGATGCAAAATAATGACACAAAGGGTAAAGATGACAATTTGACTTCATGCACTCAAAAGGAGGTTTTGGATTCTTCAAAGAATGTGAATTTAGATAAAAATGCAGTGGTTGATATGAAAACTATTAAACAAGTACCTACCATAGGTTTTCCTAATGATGCTTCTTTAGTTCAGGAAATTAAGAATTTGGTGTCTAATAATTCCCCTTTGAATGTTGAAATAAATATGGCTAATTAATCTTCCTTAGGGAATAGTAATCCGTCAGAGGTTGTCCATGTTATTATGCCAAATGAGAATCTGGTTCAGCAAGTAAATGATATTTTTAACAATCATGCACATTAAATGGATGAGGGTATTACTGATAGAGTTGTTTGTTCAATTGAGAATGATTTGGGGGGTATAAACTCGACCCTTCCAATTTCTGCATCTGCTAATCCTTTTGCGGTTTTGGCTATAACAGAGTTGGGTTTTGAAGATAATCCAATTATCCTGGCTTCTCCAAAGTCATGCAAGAGTTTACCAATTGTCCAAACAACTCCGGTTTTTTCACCATCGATGGTTTCTCCTAGGAGAGGTAGGCCACCAAATAATCTTAAGACTCAAATGGAAATTGATGCTGGAATTCAAAAAACTTTGTCCCTTTCTCCTGCTAGTGGGCAAGGGAGGCATTCAGTCTCTCTTGGTAGGCCTAAGAAAACATGTCTAACTCTTGTAAGTGTAAAAAGAAAGAGGAGTAAAAGATTTGTGACTAGTCCTCCTATGACAAGATCGAGGGTTGTGAAACGTAATTTGCAAGGTTGCTTTGGGGAAAGAAAAAATTCTTCGGCTAATGGGAAGAGGCGAGCTTCGGCCTCCCCTCAAGGACAATGAGAATTATTTCTTGGAATGTTAGGGGCTTAAATGCCCCTAATAAGAGATGCTTAATTAAGTCCCAGATGGACTTAATTAAGTGTGATATTTTTATGTTGCAAGAAACAAAGTTGTCAAAGGAGTCTGCTGATTTGGTTTTTTCATCTTGGAGAAGGTGGAATTTTCTTTCTTCTCCGGCTTGTGGTGCTTCAGGAGGTTTGGCATTGCTTTGGAATAATTATAATATTGAGGTATAGTTAGTGGCATCTGCTACAAATTAGATGTTGGCTTTACTTATAAGCAAGATTTCGAAGGTTAAATTCTGGCTTTTTAACATTTATGCTCCGTCAAGAATTCAAGGGAAGAGTAAGTTATGGGATGAATTAAAAAGGATTTCTTCTCCCTTAAAACATGGTTCATTTATTATCTTCAGGGGTGATTTTAATGCTATCACTGATTTAGATGAGAAAAGAGGAGGTGTTTTCCCTAATAAAAGGATTATGGATGACTTTGGGGATTTCATTTCTGATATGAGCATTTTTTATTGTAAGTCTCAGAATGGGTTTTTCACATGGACAAACATGAGAAGGGTTTTTTCTTAGATTGTTGATAGATTAGATCGATTTTTGTTATCTGAGAATTGGATTGATTCATATTTTGAATTCTTTTCCTCTATTCTACTGGTCTCAGATTCTGATCATTTTCCAATTTCCCTTTTAGTTATTGAGGATAAGGCTTCTTTGAAGTCTCCATTTAAATTTGAGCCCATGTGGTTTAGGGATTCTTCCTTTTTGCCTCTGCTTATAAATGGTTGAATTCTACTCCTTTTTGTTCTAGGTCCCATATGTTTCAGATTGCTAAGAAGTTAAGTTATTTGAAATTGAATATTAGGGAATGGAATATCTCGCATTTTAAGAACATTTTTCAGGAGAAACGTAGGATTCAAGCTATGATTGAGTGTCTTAATACTCATGTGCTTCAACATGGTATGGTGCCACAAGTTTTTGATGAATTGAAGTCACTAAAATTACAGGTTGAGGAGGTGTTAGCTAGAGAGGAAATCTATTGGAGACAGAAATTTAGAGAGTTGTGGCTTTCAAATGGTGACAGGAACACAAAAAATTTTCATTCTTCAACTAAGATTAAAAGATGTAAGAATAGGATATCTTGTATTCAATGTCAGAATGAGAATTTATTGACAGAGCCAAAGGACATTGCTTCAGAGCCAGTTAGGTTTTTTAAGTCATTATTATCTTTGGAAAATGGAAATCTCAGCAATGATATTATATCTAATATTCCTCCTTTAGTATCTTTGGAAGATAATAAGATGTTGATATCTCCCTTTTCCTTAGAAGAAGTTAAGAGTGTTGTCTTTGCCATGAATCCAGATAAAGCTCTGGGACCAGATGGTTTTACTCCTTTATTTTTTCAGAAATGTTGGGATTTTGTGGGAAATGATGTTTTATTGGCTTTCAAGGAAGCTTGGAGAAATAAGTCTATTTTAAAAGAACTTAATACTACAATGATTGCAATTATTCCTAAAAAAGAGGATACTAAGACTTTTGTTGACTTCCACCCGATTACTTTATGTAACACTTTGTATAAGATATTTACGAAGGCAATTTCCCTTAGGTTGGCAAAAATTCTACCTAGGATCATTTCATTGGAGCAAGGTGGTTTTGTTCCTGGAAGGGATACAACAGAGGGTGTAATTGTAGCACATGAGGTGTTGCATTCTATTTCCACCCAAAGAACCCCATCCATGATACTTAAACTAGACATGATAGGGGTTTATGTGTTGTTCTTGAGAAGTTAGGTTTTTCCAAGGCCTGGGTCAAATGGATTCATGCATGTATTTCTTCTGCAAGATTCTCGATTTTAATTAATGGTTCTCCTTGTGGTTTTTTCACTTCCTCTAGGGGTTTGAGATAGGGAGATCCCCTTTCTCCCTTTTTGTTTATTCTCCTAGCTGAAACCTTTAGTTGGGCTATTAGGGCAGCTAAAGTGGGGGGGCTTTGGAAAGGTATAAGGATTCAGAATATTCCCCAAAGTATTTCTCATTGTCTCTTTGTAGATGATACTCTGTTATTTGGACATGCTTCGTTAGTTGAGGCAAAAGTGATTAAAGGAATAATACAAAATTATGCATCATTTTTTGGTCCAAAAGTGAATGGTGATAAATCAAAGATTTTTTTCCTTAATACATCACAACTGGTTCAACATAGGTTGCAATCCTTTTGGGGATTTGAGACTGGAAATCTTTCATGTACTTACCTTGGGATTCCTTTCTTTGTTAAATAGGATAAGATTGGTTTTTGGGATAAGATTATTTCGGTCATTTCTAAAAGAATTCTCTCATGGAATCATAGATGGTTAACTTTGGCAGGTAAAATTGTTCTCATCAAGTCTGTTTTGAATGTTGTTCCCATATATCTCATGTTTGTTTTGAAGTCTCCAAAAGTAGCTATTGTTAGTTTACAGGATGCTCTTAGAGATTTTCTTTGGAACAATAATAAAGATGGCAAGAAGAAACTCCCTTTAGTTGCATGGGATAAGGTATGTTTGCCTAAGGAACTTGGGGGAACAGGAATTCGGAGTCTGGAGAATCAAAATTTAGCCTTAGGTGCTAAGTTGGTTTGGAAATTATATGACAAGCCTAGCTCCTTATGGGCACAGATTATGTTGCCAAATATTTAAATAATGGACCTAGAGAGTACATTTTTAAAGTCTCAAATTTGCCTTTGGGTTCTACTATTTGGAATTTCCTTTGTAAATGTAGATTAGTTATTTTGTCTCATCTCTCATGGATTGTTCATAATGGTAGAAAGGTTAGATTCTGGGATGAAGTATGGAATGGACACACACCTTTGGTGAATATTAAGGACTGGTCTCCTCTGATCACTGTTCTTTCCCCCCTTTGGGGTGTTTTTGTAGCAGATTATTTTGAAATTGTGACTAGTGGACCCCTTAGGCTAGCTAGATGGAAGTCGATTGATTTCTTAGATGTTGATCAAAGTATGAAATTAGATTTTGAGAAGATTTTGGAGGATAGAATTGTATTTCTTTCTGATTCTGAGGATCAACTTATTTGGACAAAGAATATTTCTGGTAAGTACGTTGTTAAAGATGGTTGCAACTCTCTTATGGTTGCTAAAGATTTATCATCTTGGCCTTATAAGTTTTTTTGGCATTAGGCTTGTCTTCCTAAAGCTAGAGCCTTTGCTTGGTTGGCGGTTCAGGACAGAGTCCTTACAGGTATGAGACTAGACAGGCTTGGTATTATTGTTGTTTTCCCTTGTGTCCTTTGTAACAAAAATTTAGAATCTTCTTCACACCTGCTCCTACATTGTGATTATGCTTATGAATGTTGGAAGTGGTTGTTTGAGAAGTTAAATATATCCTTTGTTTTTGGTAAGGATCTCATTTCCCATTTTAGATCTTGGCCCTTTATGTTTGCCTCATCTTTTTATGCATGCCTTTGGATCATATCTCCATCTATTGTGATTTGGAACGTTTGGCTAGAGAGAAACAACAGGATATTTTTAAAAAAAAGGTCTCCTGTATCTGAGGTTCTATTATAAATTGAGTCTTCAATCTCTGAGGTTGCTTTGTCATTTATTTATAAGAATTTGGAAAATCTTACTTCTTTTTCACACTGGGATAGTAGAGTTACTAGAGTTTGGAAGATGTTGTCAGTTTTACCCTCTCATGGTTCAATTTTAAAAAAGAATGATGCAATAGGTAAGAGATGCTCTGCTAGATGGAAACCTCCTCCGCAGGGGCACTTTAAACTGAATTTTGATGGGGCCTCTCATGGTAACCCTGGGCCAGATGGAGTAGGCATGGTAATTTATGATCACAATGCAAATTTTATTCAAGCTAAGTGTCATGCTATTGGTTTTAAAACTAACAATTATGCAGAATTTCATGCTTTGTCTTTTGGATTGGATATGGCAATCTCTTTGGTTATTAAGGACTTAATAATTGAAGGTGATTCTATGGTGATTATTCAATGTGTTATGAAAAAGAAATCGAATTGTTAGAATTTGCAGTATATACTTGATCCCATTTTACAAAAATTAGAATTGTTTGAA